>NC_054827.1:130873543-131176573 GCF_018345385.1 Vulpes lagopus | reverse complement strand
GTCTCTGCTTTTTACCTAACATTGAAACTTGAAGACCTTCCATATCGGTACATAAGAGTTTCCTCATGGCTTTTTACAGCAGCATAACATTTATGGTATGTGTGACCCTTAAATGATGTACCCAGCCCTCAACTAATAGACATGTAGGTTCTTTTCAATCCTTGATATTTCAAACAAACTTGGATCCTCTTCATATATCCTATTCCACTCTGTAGTGAGACAGATGGAGCAATAATTATGATCCCTATTTCACAGATGAGAATATTGAGACTGAAAAGTTGAGAGACTTGTCCAAGGTCATACTGCCAGCATGTGGTAGAGTGGAGCCTCAAGCACAGGCTTCTTGATTGCCATCCCTGTGTCACAGTAGCAGATCTGTTTGATGTATCCAGAAATGAAGGTAATGTTTCAGCTAATCTTTGATGTGCTCTGCTGCTGTTTTGGCACACAGTATATAATAAATTTCTCATAAATATTCTGTAGGAACATTTAAATATGAATGAAAGTGACATGATCCTATTTCCTGCTTACCCATTATTTCTGGTGTTATTTTAATGATGTTATCCTCTGTCTGGGTGGCATGTCTACCACATATATCCATTCACCCATTTATTATTTATTCACTGCTTCCAGGTTTCCTGCCATGCCATGCACACACGGTTCATTAGCAGTCCCTTCACTCAGGAGTGGAACTCCCACACTGCAATCAACCATGCATCCTATTATGTTTCTGCAGCAGCAGTTATGCAGAGGTGGCTGGCACTTCTGTCAGAAATAGCTCTCCACACTCTGTCATTTCAGAAGTGACTAGAGTATAAGTATGAGAATAATGTGCCCGTTTTCTGATGACCTGAAAAGAGAGAATACTGATGGCACAGGTTCTTATAAAGCTTAGAAGAGAAGGTGCATTGACAAGGAAGGCATTTTAGGAAGGGGAGAGAAAATCTATCCATCCACAAAGACTGAGAAGATGGTTCTCTTTATGTCTACTCTTGCCCCTGTTTTATCCCTTGAGGCAGTCTCTGTCAAAGTCATCTCCCGAAGCACTATACTAAGGGAAGTTTCATAGCTTCCCACCATCCCCAAAGAGAATCCAGATTCCTGGATATGGCATTCAAGGCCTCACAATTAGTCTCCAACTTACCTTTCTAATCTATTCCACTTCTGCTTTTCACACACCAAAGGCTTACCACAGTTGTCTTTGGATGGTTTGAATGTACTAACTTTTGTTGACATTGTCCATTTTTTTTAAGTTGTACTCTTCATTTTTATAAAATGCATATTCTTTTAGAGTCAAATAATTCTACAATGCTTGTGCTAAGAAAGAGCAACTCTGGGCAGCCTGGGTGGCTCAATGGTTTAGCGCCACCTGCAACCCGGGGTGTGATCCTGGAGACCTGGGATTGAGTCCCATGTCGGGCTCCCTGCATGGAGCCTGCTTCTCCCTCTGCCTGTGTCTCTGCCTCTCTCTGTGTGTGTCTCTCACGAATAAATAAATAAAATCTTAAAAAAAAAAAAGAGTAACTCCCTATAATCACACATATATATATTTTCAAATCTCCAGAGGTAAAAACTTCTAATTTTTTTAGCTAGATCTTTTGACATTTACCTCCATATTTCCAAATAACATGCTTGTCTTGCTATTTCTTGATTTCTTTACTTTGGGTATCATCTATTCACCTTTCTTTATGGAAGATATGATTTAGCTGTCTTTCTTCTTTCAATCTGCAACACACATGAGCCTTCTCTATTTTCCTCAATATATTAGATCTATTTTTGCGATTTCTGTTATTATGATTATTTACATGTTATTCACATCTGAGCCATATAAAACAGACTTCATTTTTCTTTTCTGTATAACTATTTGTTTTTCCAGGAGTTAATGCTACCCTTTGGTTTATTTTTTGGTTACTTTTCTAAGTACTTACCACTAATTCAACACACTTTTTGACAGTTGACCAACTATCCTGTGAGGACCACCACACAAGTCATGTCTTCTATTAATTTCATAATCTTTAGGATGTCCCTCTCTGTACATCTCCTGTGCCCTAATCTGGACGTTGTACTTTACATCTTATGTACAGCTGCCATCTTAGGATCATGCTATGAATTTCTTTCACGCTTCTCTTGCCTGATCTGTTCCTTGTTTTAATAAAACACATCTTCTCGTTTCTTAGGAAAGGGCACATAGATTTAGTATTTTAAAATTTTGTAAGACTGAAAATGTTTTCATTCTGCTCCCACAGTTGATAGGTAGTTTGACCAATTTTGGCATTTTGGAAAATTTTCTTGAGTTATATTGATTATGAACACCCTTTCTCGTCTCTAATCACTTTTTCTAGTCTCTAATTATTCAGAAATTAGACCTCTTATCTATTAGTTTTCTTGTTTTCATTATTTATTTTTTAAATTTGTTTTTGTTTTGTTTTGTTTTGTTTTTTGAGTTGTTTGTTTTTGTTTTTGCTTTTTGTTTGTTTGTTTTACTTTATGGGGCGTATCCTAGGTTTTATCTTCCAAACCATTAATTGAATTTTCATTTAAGTTTTTTAACTTCTAATTTATCAAGAGCTTCCTTTCCTCTCTGAATGCTCTCTTCTTAAAGAAATTATATATATATTTTAAGGCTACTATAACTTTTTGTATCTCTGAGAACATTGTTTTTTAAAGTTTTTTTTTAATTCTGCATATTTACTGTTACCTCTATATTCCTTAGAGGCTTTCCTCAGTGTGTGGTCATCCTTGGTCTGCTCGTATTTAAGAGTGAAGTACTCAAAAGCTCCTCGGAGGCTCTGAGCCTATAAGTGGGGCCTGTGGATGGTGACTTTCACCCTGCTGTGATGAGGCTAGACCGTTTACTTGGGGAACCCCAATGTTAGGACCTTTATTTAAGATTGATTGGCATCCCCAGAGAAGACCATTCTCCTGCCTATTTGGTAAAGGCCTGGTTGCCCACTATATGAGGGACCAAACAGAGAAAGAAAACTGAGATATTTGTAGTCTGGATGTAAAGTTTCACTTGAGTCCTCTGTCTTCTGTATAGAGCCTGGTTTCTCCAAGTTCATAGACTCTTCTGGAGAATATATCTCCAGCTGTTGCTGGGGCAAGTTGGGTGTATAGAGTTCTAGAGGCTCCACCTCTCCTCTTGTTTACCTTCAGCTTTTACCTCTAACTTCTAGAGGTGTCTATGTTCTGTGATACTTAGTGGGAACTTGCAGCACAAATTATGTTGCTTCTTGGCCAGCCCCATTTCTGGCTTAGAATTCAGCCTTTGGGGGTCTGTTGAGTCCTTTGCTACTCAGTTATCTCCTTTCCAGCTTTCTGGAATTTTATTGCTATTGTCTCCTCTCATTTTCCCCACCTTTCGGTTCTACCTCAAGGAAAACAGTAGATGCATGCTACAAATCTACCATCTTTTGCCAGGAAGCTTATTACTAATATTTTTCTACCTTGTGCATTTTTTTTTCAGAGAGAGCATGTGAACTTGTGGGGGCAGAGGGAGAAGCAGACTCCCCACTTAGTGCAGAGCCCAATGCGGGCCTTGATCCCAGAACCCTGACATCATGATCTGAGCTAAAATCAAGAGTTGGATGCTTAACCAACTGAGCCACCCTGGGCTGGGGGGCATCTAGATGAATAGATATCTTATCTCTTTTCACAGACAAAACTAAGACTCAGAGAGGTTAAGCAACCTGTCTAGGTCACACAGCTAGTTAAATGAAAAATTTATATGTAAGAGATAACAGATTAACCATAAACAAAACTGTGCTGACTAGTTTAAGGCAGTACCCTTGATATATTTGAGAT
This sequence comes from Vulpes lagopus, assembly GCF_018345385.1. Classification (NCBI taxonomy): domain Eukaryota; kingdom Metazoa; phylum Chordata; class Mammalia; order Carnivora; family Canidae; genus Vulpes; species Vulpes lagopus. The sequence continues at coordinate 131,172,769 of NC_054827.1, read as the reverse complement.
TTTTGCACTGTGATTATCTAGCTGATATGATGGGTGGTAGTGTCTTTACCATCATAGAAATCAATTTTCCTGTGTCTAAATGTAAGCACTAATAATGTTTATCTAGCAGTGTTGTATTTCATTTAGTAAATAATAACACCCCTTTGCTGAGTCTACTCCCTTTCTGCTGCAAGATGAAGGAGAGAGTCGTCAGTTTTGAACCCATCCTGCAAAGCATTGGTGAAACCGATCTGGGTTTCCCAGGGCCAGCCACTAGGATGCAAGGGCATGCTTTTATGTAAAGAGCATTTCATTAGCCCTCTCTCCCAGCCTTTGGACATGAGGTTTTTTTTATTTTTTATTTTTTATTTTTTATTTTTATTTTTTTTATTTTTTTATTTTTTTTTTTTTTAAATTTTTATTTATTTATGATAGTCACAGAGAGAGAGAGAGAGGCAGAGACACAGGCAGAGGGAGAAGCAGGCTCCATGCACTGGGAGCCTGATGTGGGATTCGATCCCGGGTCTCCAGGATCGCGCCCTGGGCCAAAGGCAGGCGCCAAACCGCTGCGCCACCCAGGGATCCCTATTTTTTATTTTTTAATTTAAATTCAGTTAGCCAATGCATATTATATACTTAGTCTCTGATGTAGTGTTCCATAATTCATCAGTTGCATATATCACCCAGTGCTCATCCCATCACAGGCATTAAGGTGGTGAGGTTCTTGATGTAACCACTGTCTCTCCCTGTGCTCTTGGCTAGCCACCTCCTGGCTGCTCTCCATGCCTTGCTCGCTTTTCTCCAAGGAGGACGTTTCTGACTAGTAGGATTAAAGAGGGCGTTGGGCGTGCTCAGTGAGGCTCCCTCAGCTCTCTTCCAAAGCCAGGCAGCCTGCAAGAGGCCCCCATTCTCCATCCGTGGAGAGACCCGCTGCCTGGGGGAGTGTGTATTCATCTGGATGTCCCCCACTCCTCCCACCCCTGGCTGCGTTCTCTAGCATAGATTTCATCACTGTTAAAGCTAATCTTGGCCTCTGTCTCGTGTTTCTAGTTGTTTGTTTCCAAACCTAGGCAGGAAGGCTACGGTGTCTTGAACTGCTTCAGCGCCAGTAATTCTTGCTGGCTGACAGAGGTTGATTTTAATTTGTATTTAAAGGACATCACCGAACCTAGAAGAAACTTTTTTAAAAAAATGTACTGGGAAGCAAGTCAGAAATTAGTAAGGCAGTGGTTTGAATTTCCCATTTAAAATAAGAGTGTTTAACAGCATATTATTTTGAAAGTGAATTTTTATTACTTTAGATAACTTGAATAGTTAATGACGCCTGTCACAAAAATGCTAATCTGTACCCTTTCCCAGGGCTCTTTTTAGACAAGGATGGAAACCCTCGCCAGAGGCATATTCTTACTGTGCTGAAATTAACAAATCAAACTTTCCAAAGAAGAAAAGGATTTTGGAGAAACTTTCTTTTCTTAATTTCACTGGCCACGTGATTCTTACAGGACATAGGAAAGGCTGCACGCTTGCCCCCATGTTTTAGATGTGAATTTGCAGAAATGACACTTGAGATCTGCCCCACACTCTGCAGGGGGCTCAGCTTTACAGGGCTATTTGGGCCACCACCCATCCAGCCCTGGGGAGGTGATGTGGAAATCTGAGCTCGTGGCAGGTGCATGATAAGGGGACCATGCATCCTTTTCTTGGCCACCTGCCTGTACTCCTGTTTTTCCTTGAGGGTTTGCCTAGGTTTGCCATGGCCGTTCCCATTGCCTCAGGGTCTGTGAATATGTCACAGTCATCAGATGGTAGCCTTGAAATATGTGCAGGTTATTGTATGGCAATTAAACCCCAAAAGGCTTTTCTTTAAAAGTCCCGTGTGTTAGGAAGCATTATTACTCCCATTTTACAGATGAGAAAATATAGTTCTAGGTAGCACATTGAACTTGCCCAAGGTCCTCAGTGATGAGCTCCTTCAGGGTCAGGTCTGTGTCTCATCCATCTTTGCCTCTTCTTTACACCCCCCATCCCCTAGGTGCATCACATATTCCTGTATATTATACATATTTGGTGCTCATTAATTATTTTTTTGGGTGGATGAATGCAGCATAAATATACTTTTTGTTTGTAAACTTGGGGTGAGAGAGCAACTGAGGGAAAACAGCTAAGATCCCGGAAATACTTTAGAGACTTGCGTCCCTGCATCCCCAGGAGGAAGCCATCAGACACCACTTTTGGGGTCCCACTCTCATGAGGCTCTGCTGAGTCTTGGAAGGACACCGGACCACTGTTGGAGTGGTGCAGATGCCTCAGCCTGAATGTGACTGGCCGGAGGCCCAGGTGTGATCCACAGTTACCATGGAAACCCATCCGTGGGCAGGTGGCTGTCACCTGGTTCTGCAAGCTGGGAAAAAACTGGGGTCTAATAGCATCCTTTTGAGAATAAGGCTTCTTTTTCCCATTCTAGCAGGGAAATGAACCTATGTCTTCCAGAGTATCTGTGTTCCTCACCACAGTTCTGTGCATTGTGGCCTCTGGCCCTGAGGTTTATGAGCTTTCCTGTGAACCAAACATAGGTACCCATATGTTATATTTTTGCAGACCCTACATTCCATTTGGCTCTCTTCTTTGTTCTCCAAAGCTTGTTGAAGGCACCACCTCTCCAAAAAGCGCTAGTAGGTCTGCCCCCCACCTTGCCCTAGACCAAATTTTCTTCCCCAGCCAACAAGCCATCTGTTTCTTTGGGGTACTTCTGTCTTCCCGCCATCAGAGTTTTTCCTGAAGGTTAAGTTGTAGAGAAGAAATCAGAGCTTTTCAAACTGGGACTTGCAATTCTTCCAAGGGACACATGGCCAGACACAGGAAGGCAGTGCCACCAGGGGAGAAACAGGGTCATCATCCTCTGCCAGCCTCCTATTCATTTAAATATTCTTTCTTATGTCAATCATTTCAAAACCTCTGAATACAAACAGGATTAAAAATAGGTTACATTGGGCAGTCCGGGTGGCTCAGCGGTTTAGTGCTGCTTTCAGCCCAGGGCGTGATCCTGGAGACCCAGGATCTAGTCCCACATCAGGCTCCCTGCATGGAGCCTGCTTCTCCCTCTGCCTGTGTCTCTGCCTCTGTGTGTGTGTGTGTGTGTGTCTTTCATGAATAAATAAATAAAATCTTTTAAAAAATGGTTACATGGCAGAAAACAAAATTCCACAACCTTTTTCAATATTTATCTATTGTGAAATATATATAACATGACATTTACCATCTTAAGCACTCGTGTGTACAGTAGTACAGTGGTGTGAAGGACAGTGATGCTGTTGGGCAACCATCCCCACCCCATCTCCAGATCTTTTATCTTTCCAAGCTGGAGCTCTGTCCCCATGAAGCACTCACCCTCCAGGTCTGTGGCCCCCATCCCCTCAGTACCCACCATGGCTTTCCGTCTGTGTGAATTCAGCTGCGCCAAGTACCTCATATAAGTAGAATGCCACAATGTCTGTCCTTTTGGGACTGGCTTATTTCCCTTTTAGCAGAGTGTTCTCAAGATTCATCCATCTGGTAGCAGGTGTCATAACCTCCTCCTGTTTTAAGGCTGTGTAATATTCCGCTATCTGGGCAGACCACATTGTGTTTATTCATTCGTCTATCAATGGTTATTTGGGTTGCTCTTACCTTTGGTTTTGTGAGTGAGATTCCACACACATCTAAAGATTGAACGAAAAGCTTTCCCAAGATGTATGCTTGAGCAGGCTTGTGGTTTCTGGAGCTCTCTGTGAAGGGAGGATGTACTCATTTACAAGGACCTGCCTTCAAGGGCTCAGGTAGGGGGTGGCACCTGAGAAGCTTTAGACCCCATTGTTCACATGACAGCATTTCTTTCTTTTTTTTTTAATAAATTAATTTTTATTGGTGTTCAATTTACCAATATACAGAATAACACCCAGTGCTCATCCCGTCAAGTGTCCACCTCAGTGCCCGTCACCCATTCACCCCCACCCCCTACCCACCTCCCCTTCCACCACCCCTAGTTCGTTTCCCAGAGTTAGGAGTCTTTATGTTCTGTCTCCCTTCCTGATATTTCCCACACATTTCTTCTCCCTTCCTTTATATTCCCTTTCACTATTATTTATATTCCCCAAATGAATGAGAACATACACTGTTTGTCCTTCTCTGATTGACTTACTTCACTCAACATAATACCCTCCAGTTCCATCCACGTTGAAGCAAATGGTGGGTATTTGTCGTTTCTAATGGCTGAGTAATATTCCATTGTATACATAGACCACATCTTCTTTATCCATTCATCTTTCGATGGACACCGAGGCTCCTTCCACAGTTTGGCTATTGTGGACATTGCTGCTAGAAACATCGGGGTGCAGGTGTCCCAGCGTTTCATTGCATCTGAATCTTTGGGGTAAATCCCCAACAGTGCAATTGCTGGGTCGTAGGGCAGGTCTATTTTTAACTCTTTGAGGAACCTCCACACAGTTTTCCAGAGTGGCTGCACCAGTTCACATTCCCACCAACAGTGCAAGAGGGTTCCCTTTTCTCCGCATCCTCTCCAACATTTGTGGTTTCCTGCCTTGTTAATTATCCCCATTCTCACTGGTGTGAGGTGGTATCTCATTGTGGTTTTGATTTGTATTTCCCTGATGGCAAGTGATGCAGAGCATTTTCTCATGTGCATGTTGGCCATGTCCATGTCTTCCTCTGTGAGATTTCTCTTCGTCTTTTGCCCATTTCATGATTGGATTGTTTGTTTCTTTGGTGTTGAGTTTAATAAGTTCTTTATAGATCTTGGAAACTAACCCTTTATCCGATACGTCATTTGCAAATATCTTCTCCCATTCTGTAGGTTGTCTTTTAGTTTTGTTGACTGTATCCTTTGCTGTGCAAAAGCTTCTTACCTTGATGAAGTCCCAATAGTTCATTTTTGCTTTTGTTTCTTTTGCCTTTGTGGATGTATCTTGCAAGAAGTTACTGTGGCCAAGTTCAAAAAGGGTGTTGCCTGTGTTCTCCTCTAGAATTTTGATGGAATCTTGTCTCACATTTAGATCTCTCATCCATTTTGAGTTTATATTTGTGTATGGTGAAGGAGAGTGGTCTAGTTTCATTCTTCTGCATGTGGATGTCCAATTTTTTTTTTAAAGATTCTATTTATTTATGATGGATGTAGAGAGAGAGAGAGGCAGAGACACAGGCAGAGGGAGAGGCAGGCTCCATGGTGGGAGCCCGACTTGGGACTCAATCCTGGGACTCCAGGATCGCGCCCTGGGCCAAAGGCAGGCGCTAAACCGCTGAGCCACCCGGGGATCCCCACATGACAGCATTTCTGGAGAAAGTATAAGAGGTAGTGGTTGTAGAGCAGATGCACAGATGACAAAATGAACAGCTTGGGCATGTGACTGAGTGAAGTGGATGGATTCCCTCCTGTGGAATATTCAGAGCTCCTTGGGTGCCTGGGCCTTCCCTCCCCTGGAAGGGCTCATGTCCTTGCGGGGTCCACAGTGTGGCAAAGGCCAGCACAGAAGAAGAGCATTGAACAAAGGACAGAGGAGTAAGTGACAAACAAATGCCCCTTAGAGACACTTCAAAGACAGTAGTGAGGACCAGGGACCCGAAGGACAAACAGGAGACCTTCAGGAAGACAAGGGTGCCAGGGAATGCCAGTCACAGGGGGACCCTGACAGTAGGCTCAGGAGCATGCCCAGAGTGGCCAGGAGGGGTGGAGGGGGAAGGAAGTTGGTGGCAGAGGATCAGATGGGACCTTCCAGGCACACTTCAGCTGGGATCACCGTGGGAAGGGCTCAGAGCCCGTGTTAGAAACTTTGAACTTTCATCCTCCCGATGGGATACCTTGAAGGATTCCCCGCCCCCCCCCCAGGTAGGAACACAGTCCCCTGTACCTTCGAGAGTGGTCAGTGTGGAGTGAACGGCCAGAGTCCAGAAGCCCCAGAGGGTCTTAATAAGCAGAGCTGCCCTGTGATCCTAAATTGCACCCCGTAGGTTCCAGGGCTGCTTCTCTGCGAGTATTTGAGACCTTCCCAATACTCCCAGTTTGAGTGAATGACCGAGCACTGCCAAGCAGGGTGCTGCTGGGACATCCTCTCTGCCCCCCGTTGCTGTCCTCCCCAGTGACCCCAACCGTGCTCCACTCACCTTCCTGGCTTCTGGCCTGCCCCCGCTCCCCAGGCCCGTGGAGAGCTCCTCCGGGAACGTGTACAGCGGCTTGAGGAGCAGGAGGCCCGCTTCGCAGAGTCGCTGGTCTCCCTGCAGTTCCAGAAGGCAGCCAGGATGGCCAAGACCCTGTGGGCATACACCGCCCTCCTGAGCACTCAGGACCTGCTCCTGGAGGAGCTGCGCGAGTCTGAGACCCTGACAAAGTTGGCCTGTGAGCAGATCCTGGGGTCCCACAGCCTGGTGAGTGCGGGGCTCGCCAAGGAAGGGGGTTGGAGCCTGTGCCACATCCACAGGCTCATGGGTTCATCTCCGTGCCCTCCCCTGGCTCCCTCTCTGTCCAGTAGGTGGTTGCCTACCCTGTCTACACTGCAGGGTTGCAGAGAGAACTAAGTGAGGTGACCTAAAGGCCTCAAGCCTACTGGATTGCATTGCCCCCTCGGGGAGCAAACGTTTTGAATCTTAACATTTTTAACATTTCTGAAACGGGGATGCACTTTGTATCACCATCAAGAGCAGGGTTGTGGTATCATTACTTCTAGAGCTGTGGAAACAGCATAGCTTTCAGTTAACGGGCCTTAGACGTGATGAAATCCTGGATTGTTGTTTATTTTTATAATTACATTTATTACCATTATGCCTATGTGCTGCCTTTTTGTCAAGGTGTGGGAGGTATATTCATAAAATGGAAGTAATGGAATTAACCGTTTTGTGGACTGATTTTAGGTCCTTTATGAGAAGATTTTAGAACTTCATATGTTATTATAATACCGCTAGAGAGGAAAAGGAACCCTGCTCACTGGGTGCCAGGTATGTGCAGGCAAGCACGAACAGGCTGTGAATGGACACACTCTGGTGTAAGCATTAATCATTCTTAATCACACATCTCAAAATGCCCCTTTAAGCACGACTGATTATAAGTTACAATCTTATGCTGCTCCACCTTTATGCCCTCTATCACACATTATATTACTTAACTATTGAGCTGTGTTGTGAAGTGGGCACTGCTATTATGTTCAGTTCTCAGGGAGAAATTGAGATTTGGGCAGGTGGCAGGTCTCCATGTAGCTGATAAATGCCAGGAGTGGAACGCAGTCTGTTTTTGACTTCAACCCACCAGGTCACGTTCATGGACTTCCTCATTGATCTTGCCAGTGGGGATTCCCATCATTCCTTTTTTAAAGTCGTAAATAACATTAGATTCTGAAGAGTCCTGAGCTGTTTCTCCCATAAACATCATGCAGCCTGCATTATGTCAGATGTTTTTCAGGATAGAAAGAAGTGGAAATGTTGGTATTCCAGCACAAAACATTCAGATGGTGGATAAGTAAAAATAAACATACATCCTAATGCTTTGTTAGTGCACAAAAGAATGTGGAAAATTACCAGAGGCCAAGGATATCCCAGGGAAGGCCAATCCAGAGGCTCCAATCCCAGGGCAAGAACTGAGATCTGCAACCCAGGGATTTGGGGTTCATTTGGGGGGATAGGATATGAGGCTGGGGTGTCCTGAGGAGGTAAAACCCCCAGTGAGGGGGTGGGAGGAGAAAGCCACCTGCTGTCAAAGGAGTCACCCTTCATGGGAAGACCTGTCCATTCCCCAGGGCTGGGGGTGGGGGGAGGGGAAAAGGGAGGGGACTCTCCCCTGTGAATTTGTTTGAAGGAATCCAAAAGTACTTCAGCTCTCCAGTCAGGAAATCTCCCAAAGCAATAAATTAAATTACAATGGTTCTGGGATGGCTGACTACTCTAGTGCTTGGCCAGAGCAAAAACAAATCCTCTTCAGAGGGAAATATTCTCCATCTGGGCATCTCCAGATTTTCACAGATTAATTCCAGCCAAATATAAGTTCTCAGTTAAAATTAGAAGTCCCCAAACACATAAGCAAGACAAAATGATATACATATACAATGTGGGAGAAACCAAAAAATAAATAAATAAAGACCCAACAGATTGAAATCTCTAAAGATGTTAGATGCTCAGATGATCAGCATAGAATATAAAATAATGATTTATGAAATTATTTTAAAAATTAAAGGTAATACCGAAATGACTTTAGAGTTTTCATTCACGAGCACAGCAGAGTGATTCTAAACTTGCATGTATGTGATAAAAGACTCAAAATAACGAAAAGCAATTGACAAAACAGCAGGGAGAAGTTGGTAAATCTGTCACTGTAGTGGGAGATTGCAGCACACTCCTTTTCTGTGGTTGATCAGATAAGACATGTGAAGATACCAATGAGTTGATTAACCAGTCAGTCAACCTGTATTTAATGTATGTCCACAGAATCTTACAGCCAGCAATTAACAAATACATATTATTCTTGTGCACACATTGGAACAGTTACAATTAAGTTATACAATATTATTTGACCACCTTTTTGAAAAAGAAAATTAAGTTTAAATCCATTTAAGAAAAGATTATTACTCACAGTCCATGCTTGGAAAGTTTTAAAACTTACTTCTGAATAATTCATTGGTCGAAGAAATGATAATGGAAATTTTTTTTAATGTAGAACAGAAAAATAATATAAATACAATATATTAAAATTTGTGGAATTTTGCCAAAGTAGTTTTTTAGCTCTAAGGGAAATTAATGCCCTAAACTTATATTTAAAAAGAAAGGCTTATGATTAAGATCATATGAAAAACTAGAGGGGAATGATGAGAAATAAATCTGGAAAGAAGGAAGGAAGATCACATAAGTAAAATAAGAAAAAAACCTACCCAAAACCAACCAAACTATGACAGAAAGGATCAGTAATGTGAAAATTTGAATTTTCTGAAAAAAAGGCTAATAAAATACACAAAGCTCTGATACGAGTGACCATTTGAAAAGGAGATATGGGGCTAATAAATAATAAAAAGCATCATTAACTATACATGCAATAGAGTTTTAGAAAACAAAACTCTGTGAACAATTTCGTGTAGATGAATTTGAAAACTGAAAGGAAATAGAAAATTTCCTAGAAAATTTGTCAAAATGGACTCAAGTAGAAAGTCTTATTACCATAAAAGAAATTGATTCAGTAGTCAGGAAATCTGACACAAAAAGGCACCAACCCTGATAGTTTTATAGGTGAGCTCCAACAAATTTTTCCAATCTCATATACAAATTATTCCTGATGTTAGAAAAATAGGGAATATTCCTCATTTTATGAAGCTTAGACAACCCTGACATGAAAACCAGACAGGAGTAGTATAAGAACAATTCTAGTTCATCCTTACTTGTGAGCATAGACATACAACTTGTAAACAAAATGCCACTAACATAATCCAGCCATCCATAAAATAATTAGCACAGCATGGCCAGGTTGAGTTTTTCCCAGAAATATAAGGTTGGTTGAACTTTAAAATATCCATTTACAAAGTTTGCCAGGTTAATGGCTTAAAGGAGAAAAGAAAAAACTTATATGATCATTTCAGTATAACAGAACAAGTATTTTGTCAAATTCAACACCCACCTAAGATAAAAATTTCGTAGCAAATTCATGTCAGGAGGAAACCAACACTGGGTATTTACCCAAAATCCGCAGCAAGAATGAGAGAGATGATGGGTGCAGGGGTATGTGTGGCCCCGAATTACAGGTGAAGGATGTGAGGCCTACAGAGGAGGGACAAGTCAAGGTCGTGTATTGATTAGGGGCAGAGTAGACATTAGGAGCCTGTGGCCTTCAGCTCACATTTCACCTGCTGCCCCCCGAGTGCCCTGGGCAACCGCTCAGCTCAGCCCTGAGACACCTTGAGACTGCCCTGACTTCTGTAGTCATTGGGTAGTATGACGCTTACATTTTCAGTTTCATCTCACAGCCTTTTTGCGTAACATCAAAGTTTCCATCTTCTCGAATGTGTTTGGAAGAGTTATGTGTCCTGAAAGGGAAGCAACTGCTCATAAGTCACATGATGTATTATCCAGCTGGTGGAAAGGCAGTGGATGTGAAGATGCCAGTGTTTTCTTGATTTGCATTTGAAGGGAAGACAAACCTGTTGTTTTGCTCCAGATACTAGACTTTCATTCCACAATTTGATCATTCCGTGAAAACCGCTTTCCCATTGTGAATGGGCTCTTAAGCTGTTAAACATTCAGAGGAATTAAAAAACCATGAAATGAAATGCTTTGGAAGGAAGGACTTGGAAGAGAACTATATCAAGTGCACCACCTTGGATGAAAGATTCCAACACATCTTGTGAGATGGGAACATAGGCAAGGCACAGTTGAATCACGGGGCCATGCAGCATGATGGGCAAATCTACAGAAGTTGGACTTCCCCCTAACAGATCCTGGGACCCCAGACCAACCATACCCACTATATCTGCACCATAGTTCAATTGCTCTGGATCCACTGTTCCAAGCCTGAACCCGGTGTCTTCCTTTGTTCTTCCTCTGGCTTACTGCCCACTTGCTGCTAATCGCCCAGTCTGTTGATTCTGCGAGAACTTTTTTCCTCATTCCTGACTTTGGTGCCCAGCTTCACTGCTGGGACAAATCTAGACATGAAAAAGAAAAATAACACTAACAGTAATTTGCTCATGTGAATCGGGCTCTCCATAAGTCCAGAGCATCATGGGAAGTGTTTGAACCTTCTGTCAAGCCCATGATGCTTCTATACCCATTCTACAGATGCAGGAATGAGGCTCAGGAAGGTTACAGCGTTGCCCCAAGCTCCCGCAGCTGGAAAGCAGGGCTTGCACCTTCTCCCGCAAAGCCTGGCTCCTGTCCTCACATGTGTTTCCGCCTGCATCCCTCCGCCTACTCTGGTCCCCTCTACACTGTGGCCTGAGAAGTCTCTGAAAAACAGAAATGATCATTGACAACCTCAGCCTGCCTCTACTCTAGATTTCAAATCTCCGCCTTCACTACTGTCGGAGGGACCCCGCATTTCAACCTGGACCTTTGCTGCTCCGCACACTTGAGCATCCATTCCATTCAGGCTCTCAATTCATTCCTCTGAATTACTCCCATTCCTCTGAATGGGCGTGGCTTCTGTTTGACCCCTTTGCAAGCTCATATCCATAGTCTGAGTCAAGCCAAATGTTGCCTCCTCTGTGAAGCCCTCTATGATTCCCTCGGGCAGAGTTGGTCTCTTTCAGCTTCATGTTTACATCCTGTCCCTCCCAAATCTCTGCGACAGCAGATGGTGGCTGTTACTGTCACTGTAACTACACAGCTGTCATCCACACTAGACTGTGAGTTCCCAGAGTCCAGGGGCCATATCTCATTCACCCCTGACCCCTTCTGCCCAATAAAAGGCCTGGAGCTGTCAATCTGTCTTTCATCTCATTGTCTATCTGTCTAACCATTCATTCAACTGATACCTACAGAGTGCTTGCCAGAGACAACAGAGCCGAGGCATGGGGCCCAGAGCCCGAGAAACCTGAAATCCCTCCTCACTCATGGCACTTGAGCTGTTCTGTGACTTCAGGAGATTGACCAATACTCTCTACGCCTTAACCACCTTATCTATATTATTGCATAATAACACATTTGGGTTTTTTAAAAGATTTTATTTATTTATTCATGAGAGACACAGAGAGAGAGGCAGAGACACAGGCAGAGGAAGAAGCAGGCTCCCTGCGGGGAGCCTAATGTGAGACTCAATCCCAGGACTCCAGGATCATGCCCTGGGCCGAAGGCAGATGCTTAATTGCTAAGCCACCCAGGCGTCCCATAATAACACATTTCTCCTTTGTGCTGGATCGAGTCTGACAGTACATGCAGCTGACATTATTATTACTAGGAATAATCGAGATGCTGCTGCTGGCCATGACTGTTCTTTCTTCTGCGAGTCAGGCCCTGTGTTCCCTGCTGGGCAGAAGGGTAAACAGGCCAGCTGCAGTCCCTGGCTCTCCACCCTCAGCAGTTAAACTCTAGGGAGGAGAACAGGTATTAAGGAAGATAGTTCCAGAACCAGGCCTTGGATTCCATTTGTGCACAGTGGCAGGTGGTTGTACAGGGTGCGGAAGGAGTCTGAGGAACAGGCTGGCCTCTGGAAGGATGTGCCACCAGCAGCTACAGCCTGCAGGACACATTCCCACTTCACTTTCTGTTCCCAGTCACGGCTCACCAGGTCTTGGAAAACAAGTGTGACACTCTCTGTGCTCTCCTCCTGCTTTGGAGACACTGGCAGCTGTGGGTTCTGGCCTTGGTTCCCCACACCGTGGCTGGGGCTGGCCAGCGCGAGTGTGGGATCAGTGAGAGCCTGGTCCACGAGCAGGCTCCAGGCATGCTGACAGCACATGCTGTCAGAAACTCATTAGCGCTGTTAGAAGCTCTGTGTTTGGTTATGTTTACATTTGGGATGCTGCAAGGAGATGGATGGCCGTAATTGGAAACTTCAGTGTGTTAGATGGCTCCGCTCAGAACGGCAGGCTCTTTTGCACTTATTTTCGGAGGATGATGGACCACCGTCCTCTGTGGAGCCCATCTGAAGCCCCTGGACTGAGTCCCAGCTTCACCCTCCACCCCCACTTAGAGTCCTGGCCTGTGTCTACATTCTCCGAGGCTTGGGACCTTCCAGCCCCCGTCTCTCCTTAAACCTGAGCAGGCTGTGGACAGAATCCTGTAGCCAGATTATCTGACTCTGGTGGCCTAAGAATGCAGCTTTCTTCTCCTTGGCCAACAAGAGGCAGTGTAGTGTGACCTGGCCTGGCCTCAAGCTCTGGCTCTGCCACTTAAGAGCTGCATGAGACAGAAAATTACTTTAACTCTTTCGCCTTAATCTCCTCATCTGTAGTGGGGGAAATAAGAGTATGTATTCCATAGGGTAGTTTCAAGGACTCCATGAGATTAATAAATGTGAACACTTAGAAGGGCACCCAGCGTGCTGTGAGTCCCATCTGTGTCCACCCTGGTTGTTGTGCTCTGGCACAGGCTTCCCACCAGGTGGATAAATGTGTGCTGGTGTCCTATACATCAGCGATGACAGGTGCCAGCTGCCAGGCATGGTGCTGAGCGCTGCAGACAGTGAGCTGGAGATCCAGCCCTGCCCCCCGGAGCTCACACTAACAGAAAGGTACGGCGACTTCAGGCAGCTACAGAGATGGGGTAGTCTCAGCCTGCTTGGGCTTCCGTAACAAACACCAGAGCCTGGGGGGCTGAAACAACAGACGTTTCTCTCAGAGGTCTGGAGGCTGGAAATCCAAGATCAAGGCACCAGCCTTGATCATTCATTGCTGAGAGCTTCCTTCCTGGCTTCAGATGGCCACTTTCCTGTTGAATCCTCACATGGTAGAGACTGGGGGCTCAGGTGTCTCTTTTCCAGTCTTAACAAGGACGCTGATCCCATCCTGGGGCCCCACCTTTGGCACCTCATCTAAACTCATTTGCCTCCCAAAGCCTCACTCACTCCCCTAAGTACCATCCCATTGTGAGTTAAGGCCCCAATATAGGAATTGTGAGGGACCACAGACATTCAGCCTGTGAGGGGAACAGACAGAGGAAAGTGAGTGGGCACCTTTGGAGTGGGTGTCCGCGTTGTCCCAGGGACCTGAGGAACCCCTCACTGAGGATGTCCTTGAGCTAGGGCTTGAAAGGAGACTCAGAACTGCACAGGCAACCAGAGGAGGGCCCTGTAGGTGGCAGGAGCAGTGTGTGCAAAGGCAGGGAGGTGTGAGAGGTCCTCGTGTGGCCTCCTTACGCTGTTCGGCCCGTCTAGAGTGGGGAGGCAAGCAAGAGCAGATCGTGCCAGGCCCAGGAGCTCTGATTTAATCTGTGGACCCCTTGCCCCTCTGTGTGCAGGAGCTCCAGGAGCTGGAGAGGAAGCTGGAAGATAAGTTGGCCCACCAGGAGGCGTCTCAGCTACAGCGGGCTCTGACAAGCCGGCAGCAGTGGGCTGGCGACGGGCCCGGGCTTCTGGGCGAGCCCGAGGACACGGGTTCTGAAAGGCAGATGTCTGCTGTCCTGCAGCAAGCCCTGAGCCAGGGCCGGAAGCTACTGGAGCGCCACCAGCAGAGGTGAGCCCATTGCCCAGTGGTGGCACAGTATGGTATCAGTCCCCTGCAGGCCTGGGGGCACCTGGCCTCTTGGCTCATCTGGACCCGACCCCCCGGCTGTCACCCTGCTGGCTGAGGTGTCCTCCCAGTGCCTAGACACCAGCTGCTGACTTAGGAGCGGATGTTCTTCTTCCCTGACATCACCCCTGCCTTGATTTATTTTCTTTCTGGTATCATTGAGGTTTTTGCTGAACATATTTTTTAAACTTTTTATTTTCAAATAATTGTAGACTCACAAGAAGTTGCAGAAATAGTGCAGGGAAATTCCATGCCCCACCCTCACCCAGCCTTACCCGGTGCCAGCATCGCACATAATCACAGCACTTTATCCAGACAGGGGTGTGATGCAGTGAATACCGGCCTCACTCAGATCTCACTTTGAATGTAACAGTTCATATCCTGCTTTTGTAAAATTAGAAAACAAGACAGAGCCCTTACCTTCTGTTAGGGCTGCTCTTTGCATTCTTCTTAATTAACAATTAGCCTTTGCCCAAGACATTAAGAACTCTTGGCAAATGTACTTTTTAACAGCTTTATGGTGTTCCACTGTGACTAACTATAATGTTGATGTGGGAAGGACGGGGTACAAACTAGAGACATAGTATGATTCCATTTTTTAAAACACATGTGCACAAACTAATTAGCAGCAGAGAGACCCAGTTGTAACAGATGTGACTTCTCAGTGGCGAGATTATGGGTTATTTTAATGTATTTGATTATGCCTTCCTAGAAACACGATATCAAAGTGCAGTTCTGTTCCACTGAACTAATTGTAGGAGAGGCTGATGTATGTGATCAGAGGGCAAGGCCCAGCCCTTGGAGACGAGGACCTGGTTTACACCAGGATTTTCGGGTATAGGACACCCTCGTCTGCCTCATGCTTTATGGAGGAGATCACCCATGAAAAAAGCTTCTGACATAAATTTGGGGTTGTGTTAGCTAACAAGAGTGCAGGGTGGATCACCCACAGTGCCACCTCCATCGGCTAAGGGACCAGGTAGGCAGATCCTCTCATGAGGAAGTCAGAGAGCCTGAGGGGAACCCTCATGTGGAAAGGCACCCCAAGCCTCTGTGGCCAGAGCCAGGACCAAGCTGGGAACGTGGTTCTGGGTCTGCTTCCACATGGGGCACATGGTGGGCCAGGACCCCAGATCTTGGTCTTCTTGAGCATGACTACTGATACCAAGTGTTTTCCAACTAGGACCACAGCTGGTCCAGCAAAGGTACAGAAAAGTCTCCATACAGCTGCCACAAAACTTCTTCCTTTGTGATTGTTATTTAAATAACTACATGGTCTTCTAAGGTCATGTTGTAATTAAAGTGGACTCACCTAGATTTTGTCTGCATGCTAGTTGGAGGGAGGAGCGAGACCATGGCATTGTGCTCGAAGATTTGCTGGAGAACATGGAGTTCGACACCTTTGCGACCCTGTACAGCCAGGTGAGGACCCGTTAGCCATGCTGTGGGCCAGCCCTCGTCAGCACATGTCATGTCACCTGTTCCTCAGAGTGCATGTGTCCTCACCTGTAGCACAGGCGGGGTGACAAGACCTGGGGATGGCTGAGTAGATTTATGACAAGCACCTGGCCCCAGGCCAGCAGGGAGGAGACGTTCCTGTCAGGCACAGCGGTGGCAATGGTGACAGTAGTAGTGACCGCCCTGGTCAGCTTCTTTTCTGAGACTCACCAGGTATCCAGACATGCTTCTCTTCTCTGGTACAAGTTTAACACACAGGAGGTTCCACTACAAACAAAGCTAGCCACTGAAATCAGCTTTTGCTCTATTTAAATGCTGTAGCCATTCCATTTCATGCTACTGCACATTCCTTTTAAAGCAAGAGACTTCCTCATTGCTTCATGACTAAAATGGGAAAGGGGTGCTTAAGAAATGAATGGCACTGACCCAGCGCATCAGGAAGCACCCCCGTGCAGTGGGTGAGCCCGGGACCCCATCCATATTCCTCACTGAACTCCTCTCTTTACCCCGAGAGGTTTCCAGCATGACTGTGGCCGTTTGTAGACAAAGTGGAATACTGTCTTAACCACATAAGGTGTGACTTAGAGTCCCCTTGACTTCAAAGACCCTGACATCCTCTGAAGAGGCTTTGTTCGTGAATAAATACTCACCGTGCTTCAAAGTAAGCAACAGGGGCTGTCTTGGCCACTGGGATTTCATCAGTAAACACAAGAGATAATGTCATGCCCTCAGGAGCTGTTATTCTAGTGTGGAGAGTAGGCAATCAACAAAATACATAAATAAACTGAATTGTATTTTGTGTGCATTATGATCTCATTTTGTAGTTCTGTCCATCTATCCATCCACTTACCCATCCATTCATCCACTCATACATTCCCCCATCCCCCATCCCCCATGCATCCCCCATTCATCCATCCATCATCCACATATATGTCTAGAAAGATGCTTGGAACAGTGCTTGCCTAATGTTACTAAAAATCACTTCTGGATAATGGCATATGGGATTATTATTTTAACATTAACCTTTGTGCTTTATCACATTGCTTAAATTCCTTAAAATAGGCAACATTTCTTAAAAACAAAGACAAGGGGGCACCTGGGCAGCTCGGTTAGTTAAGCACCTGCCTTCAGCTCAGGTCGTGATTTCAGGGTCCTGGGATCGAGCCCCGTGTCAGGCTCCCTGCTCAGTGGGGAGCCTACTTCTCCCTCTCCCTTTGCCTGCCACTCCCCCTGCTTGTACTCTCTCTTTTCTCTCTGTCAAATAAATAAAATCTGTAAAAAACAAAAAACAAACAAAAAGACTAACAGCAACAACAGCAACAACAAACAGATAAGGATGAAATACGCCAAAAAACCCACACAGAGTAGAAATCCACACATGAAGGAGAAAAAGGGTCCTGGTAAGAGTGAGGCAGCAGCAGGCACAGAAGGGAGGGCCGTGTGACGGCGACAAAAGCAGAAGTTGGAGGGACACACTTTGAAGATGCAGGAAGGGCCATGAGCCAAGGCAGGCAGGTGGCAGCTGAAGCTGAAAGAGACAGGAAGATGCATTGTCCCCTGAGCCTGAGCAGGAACGAGCTCTGTTGACTTGAGCTCGGTGGAAGTGACTTCAGACTTTCATCCCCCAGACTGCAGGGGAAGAAAAGCATGTTGCTTGGAGCTGCTGTCTGGATCTCCATGGGGTGTGATGGTTCTCCACATGGCAGGTCCTTCTGACCTCACAGAAACATCTGCTGGAGGGGTTACAGTTACCCCACTTTACAAATAAGGAAGCCCGAGCACAAAGAGAAAGAAGGGGGTTGCCCCAGGACACACAGGGTCCGTTCTGTGCAGTGGGGCTGGAGGCCAGCCTAGGGTTTCCCGAGTGCAGAACCTAGACAGTCCCCCGCCTTTAACTTTTTCTTTTGAAACGATTTTAAATTCACATAAAGTTGAAGCTAGTGTAGAGAGTTCCAGTACCCTACCCCATGTTTCACTCAGTTTCCCCCCGTGGTTACATATTACAAAATGTGTGTATAAGTTCTGTGTCAATTCACGTAATCAGTTCCACAATCGAGATATAGAACCATTCCATCGGCACAGAGACCCGCCTCGTGCCACCCCTTTACAGGTGCACCCACCCCTCTCCCAACCCTCACCCCCGGCAACCACTACACTCTTCTCCATGTCCACATTTTGTCAGTTCTGGAAAGAAAGACACATGAAATCTTATAGGAGGGACTTGTGGATACAGGCTCTTTTCACGTGGCATCCATCCAGGTGTGCCCAGCACACAGCTTCTTCAACCATCTGCTGGTTTGGGGACATTCCAGTTCTTTCCTGATCCTGTGCTGTTTGCTCTGAGCCACGCTGCATCAGGGTGCATGAGCAGGAGAGAAGGTCACCAGCTCGCCCCGCTGCAGGCCAGAGATGCGGCCATCCTGCATGAGTTGGGAGCAGTTGGGAGGATGGATGAAGGTTTCTGGTGTGTCACGGTTTGCCAGGGTTGCTGACCAAGTAGATTTCTTCTTGACAGTTCTGTGAATTTGGGGACGTGTTTTCAAGACCGAGCTGCTAAGATAGTTCTCTCCGTGGGACAAAACGTCCTAAGACTGTCATCCATTTAAACGGGTTGTTTGGGGATCCCTGGGTGGCGCAGCGGTTTAGCGCCTGCCTTTGGCCCATGGTGCGATCCTGGAGACCCCGGGATCGAGTCCCACGTCGGGCTCCTGGTGCATGGAGTCTGCTTCTCTCTCTGCCTGTGTCTCTGCCTCTCTCTCTCTCTCTGTGTGTGACTATCATTAAAAAAAAAAAAAAAAAACGGGTTGTTCATCAAGGTCAGGGCAGTGAGGTCATGAGCTTCCCTGTCACCCCTCTAGGAGCTGAGACTGGCATCGTACCTGTCCAGGCTGGCGATGGTGCCAGGGGCCACGCTGCGCCGGCTCCTGAGTGTGGCTCTGCCCACCGCCTTGCAGTCTGAGCTCCTGGCGGCCCTCGATCCAGGCACCCAGAAGCATCCTGACCACACGGTGGAGAACGACAGAGGCGGGGAGCAGGCCGACCTGGCCAGGAGGAGGTGAGTGCGTCATCCAGGCTGCGTTGGGAGCACTTGAGTGAGATTCCATGAGGGGAACACATGCAGGGACGAAGCAGGACGCCTGTGGGCCCCGAGCACACACACCTCCCCTGGCCGTCACTTTATGGCTCTGGGAGCAGAGGACGTCCACACTGATGGCCGTGAACCCTTGATACGTCATGGGAGGCCTGAGTATTTTGTCCAATCTTTTATCTTCGTCACCAGTTTATTTTTCAAGTAGCATCTTAAGAAAATGTTTCCCCAGCCATGAATGCTATATACACACCTTAGAGGAAGTGTAAAAAGTACATACAAAGAAAAAGAAGAAAAAGAAATGTCCTGGTTCTGTTACCTGAAGAAAAGGGCTGTGAGCATTTTCTTACAATTCTTTGTCCAGAAGGTGTTTCCTTACTGGGCTTTATGAGTGTGTTCGGTGTGTGCAAGTGTGTGAAATATGTGTGAGTGTCTCTGCATGTGTAGTAGTCCCGGCAGATGCAACCTGGTGTCCTGCTCCTCAAAACTTTACAGCACAGGCTAGTTTGCTTATTTCCTTCTGACTCTTGTTCATGTGCAGATGTCGTCCTATGCAATAATTATCACGCCATTTAGGCCATATTCTCAGCTGTTTTATTAATTTAAAATTCATACTTTTCACCATTGTTGAAACCCCTTCATAGGTATTATTGTTAACAACCATGTGACATTCCCCAGAGGTGTGTAGCCTAGTGTATGCAGCTCGTGCCCTCTAACTGGACGTTTGGTTTGGATTCATTTTTTTCCTCAATTATAGATAATGCTGCATAGATACGTTCCTTTGGGAGCAGGTTCCAGGTGTGAATTTGGTCAGCAAAGGCTCTTTATAAGGAGAGGCGGGAAGCGATGGTGTGGAATGAGCACAGCACAGACAGGACTCTGGGTTCCACACTGTCCTTTACTGAACTGACCTGAGCCCCTGACTCCCTTATGTGACACTGCAGTGTCCTTCCCCAACAGCAGAGAATCATGGTCCTTCACGTAGCATTGGGGTTCCCGGCCTAGCCCACCTTCCAAGCTTCTGCTGTGCCATTCCAACTTTCTTAATATATTCATAAAACCCTGCTGAGCTTCTCACATGTCCACTGTTACAGACAGTAGCGTGTGGGAGAGAATAAGAGACAAAGTCCTGCTGCATGGAGCATACACCTGGGGTGGAGGGTGGTGGAAAGTCCGTAAGTTAACACACAGGGTGCATTCCACCATACGTGCTCCGGGTCCCCTGCTGTGGGGAGGCAAGACTCACCTCAAGTGTCCCCACCTCTAGCAGCCTTCTGCTGCTTGACTGATGTCACCTGTTTCCCGGCTTTGACCCCTGGACTGGGAACCCGTTGGGGGCAGAGACTGTGTCTTGACCAGAGCAGGTGCTCAGTCAGTGCGCCTCGAGTGACAGACAGACCATGAAAATGAGTTCTTCCTGTCAGCCCAAGGTCTGTTGAGGGATGGGTTGCCATCATGCTTTTCAGGAAGAGTCTATTCTAGGAAATACAAGAGCCTCCCTTCTTGCCTTCAGGAAGCACCAAGCCTGGTGGCAAGCCCTGGAAAGCCGACTGCGAGGAGAACTGATAAGCAGAGGACTGGAAAAAATGCTCTGGGCCCGAGAGAGGAAGGAGAGGTAATGCTGAGCACCTGCTCAGGTGGTCCGGGCAAGAGGGTCAGCCCGGCTGCCTGGGAGTCAGACGGGAGGCGAGAGGCCCAGGAAACTGGGGGAGGGTGACTGCTGGCATCCCCACATTCCTTCCTGACAGACCACAGTGGACTTAGTTTAGGAGCTGAAGATAGGCCTCTTGCTGTCAGTGGGAGAATATTCTTGATCATTTGTTAGCACTTTACTGTATTTATTTTAATTAGTGGCTGTTTTCAAAAGGGATATCATTAGAGGGAGAGTAAATCTGTATCTCTATTTGGAGTTTATAGTTTACAAAGTCCTTTGCCATCTACTGCCCTGAGTCTCCCAGCCTTTCAGAAAGTAGGGATGCTGACACTCCAGCTCCGGTAGGTCACAGGAAGAGGCACCAAGCCTGCAGCTGGGAAATGGCAGCCATGGGATTTGGTACCATCTGACTAACCCCTTTCTTTCCCTAGACTTCCAGGCCAATAATCTTTCCACTCCATCGAGCACCTTTCTCTTTTAGCTGTGGTTTTTGCACAGCTGGAGGTCAAAGAGAGCTAAGGCCAGGATGGTTTTAGATTGCTACACATGGTCGACCAAGTGCGTCCAGTGTTTCCCACTGGAAAAGCTTTGGAGGAAAAGTGAGGTCAGGTAGGTTCATAACAGGGTAGGAAGTGATAATATCCACTGTGTGCTCTGGAAGCAATCCATGTCCAAGTGAGACGTGTAACCTGAATCCTGCCCCTTCCATAAATTCTCAGCTAAGGTAAAGGTGCTGAGGCCATGCTTCGTGAATTGTCCGTGTTAAAAATCCTGGAGCCACCGATAATAGTCTGGATGTCAGAATTTAGTCCCAAAGAAATTAGATCAGGATTCTGAGCCCAAACCAAGAAAATTAATTTCGAGCTGTATAAATTGTGAAGTCCTTCACGGAGGAGCAGATATCAGTTCCCCCAGGCTGGGGGAGTGAAGGCACTTGCAGGTTGTGAGCAGAGTGAGCAGGTGAGGAGGAGAACTGGCCCCACTCCCCTGGCTCACCCTGCTAGCCTTTGCCCTGCCCGGAGGCACTGTGCAGCGATGCAGGAAGAGGAGACTGAATCACACAGAGCTGCATTGGAATCCTTGCTCAGATTCAGACCAGCTGCAAGGGCAGGAGATGGTGGTGCCCCATCTGCCACATCTTGCCCCAGAAGGACCAGTGATCCTGTCGGGACTTCCAGGAGGTGACCCCCACTGACATGACCTCATCATGCCCGAATTGGACACAGAGAACCCTGTGGCTTTTAGGTTGTATATGGCTCTTAGAAGTAGTCCTGGCCATGACCAAGAGCATCCAGGGATTTAGGGCTGGACCACTCATGGACAGGAGTCCAGCAATCCTTTTATGGGACATCCCCCAAGAGTGTTGCTCTTCTGTTTCAGTTTGCCTGACTTCTAACTCTTGCTTTGTAATCAGAGCTCATCAGCCTGCTTTTTTGATATGAGGTTCACAGGCAATGATGTCCTGGTAAATGTTGAGCATTGGTTGATGGGGAGAGAGACAGAAATGGTCTGATTTGTAGCATTTACCGGTTTCCGTGGTGTACCTACTCTGACCAGGGCCAATTTCAAGCTAACAACATGATGACAACAGGTTTGCAAAACTGCACATTTAAGTCACAAGTCAGGAAGAGTGGTCTGTAGACACCACTTGCTGTAGGCTTCAGCTAATTTTAGGGGCAATCTGATGACCACAGGGAAAAAATCTTTCATTAAAATGACATCTGATTGAGGGTTAAGGATCCAAAATGGATTCTCCTGTAAGGCTCCCGTTAGGACACTCAGGAGGGTCAGTCGCCAAAAATGTCACATCTGATCTTCTCTTCTTTCTTTAGTATATTAAAGAAGACCTGTCCCCCTCTCAGAGAGAGAGTGATATTGCCTGGAATAGGAAGCTGGCCACACCTGTCCCTGGAGTCCATTGGAGAACCAGCTGCTGTGCCCATTGTAGGGGCAGAAACCATTGATTTATTAAACACAGGCGAGAAGCTCTTCATATTCAGAAATCCAAAGGAACCAGAGATCTCGTTGCATGTTCCTCCCAGGAGAAAGAAGAAGAACTTTCTGAATGCTAAAAAGGCCACTTGGGCCTTGGGCATGGACTAGTCCCAAGGAAAGCTCCAGGGAGTCTGAAGATAGATACTTTTCTCTCGCCCGTGTGTGTGTGTTTATAGTGTATAATGAGTAGGTATAAGTTGCACATGGAGAAGACGCAGACACCTCCCAACACCTACGACTCTCAAGGACTCAGTTTCATCTGATC
Source organism: Vulpes lagopus (assembly GCF_018345385.1). Classification (NCBI taxonomy): domain Eukaryota; kingdom Metazoa; phylum Chordata; class Mammalia; order Carnivora; family Canidae; genus Vulpes; species Vulpes lagopus. The sequence goes on along the minus strand of NC_054827.1, from coordinate 131,150,147 downwards.
TCATGAATTTCCAGGGAGTCCACTCTCCTCAGCATCAGGACCAGCCTTGAACGCTTGTTGCCTTCAGTCTCACCTCTGCGGGTCCGGAGGGCAACCCTAACCCATGGTTCATACTCCTGCAACATCTGGCTGCAAATGGGCTGTGTGTCAAAGTGAGGCCTTTTGTTCTTGCATTTTGTGTTTGTTACGTATCCTATTTTTATCAAGGGAACTTTGGAAAATAAATGCATTTTACACAGAGCTCTTAGGATGGCATTTGGTTTTGCTCTTATGTAGGAACCCTTTATTTTTAATTACTTCTGTTTTGGCTGCACGTTATTGTGTTCAACAGAGATTGACCCTCTCTCATTCCAGTGGTCAGAAACTAGGGTGTTCGATCTCCAACTCAAATTAGAGTTTTTTCCTCCTTTTATAAATGAGGAAATCCAAAGGCTTAAGAAGGTAAGGTGATGGGTGCAAGAACACAAAGCCAGTTAAGTAGCAGAATCGGGTTCGTACTCTTTACGAACCCTCACCCTTTCTCCAAGACTCCACCAGTGGAGACATTTGCCAGCAAACAAACTGCACACAGGTCCTTGTGTTTTGCAGAGTGCTTTTGTCTGCTCCAACCCTTTCCACTTTGATAGCAGTGGTTGAGCCAATGATGTCTCATTGGGGCTGGACTGGGACATCGCATGAGTTTTTCTAAGAGCCAGGCAAAGAATACAATTGCAGTGCATCTTTCCTGAGGGTAGGAAATGACTGAGGAGGGAATCTTGTCACCATCAAGGGAAAGACAAGGGATCCTAATGAAGTAACTGCTACGTGAGAGTTGCTACGTGACAGAGCCCTTCCAGCTCCTTTAACCCCCTTCCAGTCCTCTAACTAACACTGCTGCAAGATGAGCATCACTACTCTCATTTTACAGCCATGGAAGTTGAGACTCAGAGAGTTTAAGTAACTTGCCTGTGATCACACCACCTACAAGGGAGGGAAATGGTTTTGAAACCAGATCTCCTAACTTTCAAACTCTTATCTGCTATGAGACATTTTGTTTGTTGGCAACCAGAAGGCCAGTCTTCTTTGTGTCCACCACCGTGCACACAGCGTGGTGAACAGTGACCTTTGCTGGGGGTTATACTTCTTCTGTAATGAGCTGCCACATGACCATGTCACTGCATTAGTGGACATGCATGAGCAAGCAGTTCGAGTTTAAAAGAGAAGAATCGATGGGGCTAGCTTTCCCATCAAAAGGTCCAGTGAGCAGAGAGAGGACAGAGACCAATGACTCTCACATTAGGGTAGTGGAGTGGAAAATGCATGGTCTTTAGTGTAAGATGACTTGCTTTCATCCTGCCACTTATGAGCAGTGCGTCCCTGGGCAAGTCACCTGTCCTTTCTGAGCCTGGTGTTCCTTACCAACAAAATGGTGATGAAAAGCCCTTGTTGTGAGGATTGGATGATCTGGATCTAAAGTATAGTAAAGTGCTGGATGGTGGCATGAGCCTGTCACATCAATGTCCTCTATGCCTCAAAGGTGATCCATCTGCCTTTCTAATAATTTCCTGCTTCTACAGAGTTCTGCTAGAATCATGCATGGTTGAAGTAGATTGCACACAAGGATCTCAAATATAGCTCAAAATTATGGGCTGAGGGCTGATTGAAGAGGCTATTAGCAACATCAGGAGGTGCCCAAGCTGTTTAAAATACAGCATTTCAACCTAATAATAACTCCCTATGTTAATAGACAGAGAAAGACTAACTATTGATTTACTTTCTCTATGACAAACATGAGGACATGCTGGGGAAAGCCTATGCTTCTGCAATCAGATAGACAACCAGACAACTTTGGAGCAAGTCACTCCTCCTCATTTGTAAAGCAGGGGTCCTAATACCTACCTTAGAGTAAGGGTGTCATAAGAAGTGGAGATATTGGCTATTATGTCCATAGTGTCCAATAAGATATTTGTGTACAATAAATATAGTTTCTTTGTTTTATTTTTACACATTCACAAAATAGAGCTTGGTGGCTCATTTCATTCCTGTTGACACTCTAGGTGAAGACAGTGACCCTTCTAGAAGGGCTTTTGCTGCCACAATACATGGAAACCTACTCATGAGACAGAAGCTCCAGGGAATTTGAATTGAAAGGGATTCAGTTCAAGTTTGGGTTCCTTTCCTTATAAGCTGCATGAAATTGAGAAGATGGCTAAACCTCTCTAAAGCTCAGCTTCTTGTGGATTCTGTCTTCTATGATGAGTTCAGTCTGATTGAGTTGACAGACACAAAAATAAATAATTGTTAAATGCAAGGGATAAAATAGTTGTATGCAAATCATGCTGTGAGATTTGGGATTGAGAACCAACCTGACTGGGGAGATTTGGGAACAGCTTTATATTTATGACTCCAAATCATTATCTCCAGATTAGACTTCTTCTTGGGCTCCAGATGCTGAATGTCTACAGCTTGCTAGGCAGGTCCTTCTGGACACCTCACAGATGCCTCAACCTCAGCATGTCCATTTCTGAACTCAGGTTACTAGAAAACCCATTCCACCGTGGATATTCCCTCTCTGAGTGGATGGTACCAAGCCAGAAACCTACAAGTCATCCTAGACATCTTCCTGTTTCTCAGCCCCCAAATATGATGACCAAATCTTTCTTATTTTATCATTGCATTACCCTTGACATCTATGTGCTCCTCCACCCATTCATTCCTGCCTAGGCCACAATATCACCACCTCTCTCCTGGTTGGTGTCAAAAGCCTCCTCCCCTCCAGGCTAGCCAGCCAGTTGCTCCATAGTAGCCATATCTAAGTCACTCCCTTGCTGAAAGACCTCCAAAGACTTTTCCATTTCTTTTAAGACCTCTGTGCATTGCCCTCTGATTGTCTTCCTCGCTGGTCTAGGGAGGAACCCCCTACTTTCCAAGAAGCCATTGAGTGACAGTAAGACCCTAAGGGTAAGGTATGTTTGTCTCTCTGCCATTTACTGAGTGGCCCAAGAGAAGCCATCTGTCTTCTGTGAATCTCTGTTTCCTCACCTATTTTATGGAATTAATGAAATGATACCTATAATGTGCCTGGCACAGGGAACACACAACAAATGCTACCTATTGTTGTAGAGATTTTATAAACAGAGGAGTGCTATTATCTGATTTTTCTTTAGATAGGTAGGGCCTAAGGCCTCATGGAGGATGGACCAGAGTAAGCAGTTAGGCTTCTCACTGTCTTCCATTCTCCAACATGCAGCTACAGACAGGGAGTGAGGAGAGCCAATCATATTACTGCCTTGTGTGTACCCTTGCTTCTCTGGCCCTCATTCACCAAAAGCAATGGCAACCACCATACCACCAACAACCACAATAGTAACCATTACTGTTGAGTTCACCTTCATTTGGGTAGTGTGCTCAGGGTTTCCTTCCCCTGCCCCAGAAAATGAACCATCGCTGGCTCCCCACAGACTGTGAGTTCAGCAATCTCTGAATTCTAACTGGGATGTTTGGACCATTGTATTGAATATGTTTGTTGATATGATTGTTGATTGTGTTTTTGTCTACCATGTTGCTATTTGGTTTTTCGTTCTTTGATCTGTTACTTGCTGTCTTTTTCCTGCATTCCTGCCTTCTTTTGTGCTGAGTCTCTTTTAGGATTCAGTTTTATCTTCTCTGTTGAATTACCACACATCTCCCTTTAGACATTGCCCAAGGGTTTACAATATACATCTTTTACTAATCATTTTCCACCTTAAAATAGTACTATGTGCCTCTACATATATTGTAAGAATCTTACACAGTATACTTCCAATTCCCTTTTCCATCCTTTCTGCTGCTGTTTGCCACATTTTGCTTCTATTTGTGTTAAACTCCCACATTCACAGATATTATTTTACTTTTTAGAAGCAGTTATCTTTTAAAGAGATTTAAAATGAGAAAACTATTTTATGTTCATGCAAATATTTACAACTTCTGGTGCTTTTTAAAAAAAAAATGTAGATCCATATTTCCATCTTGTCTCATTTTCCTTCCACATAATGTCTGTAGTATTTCTTCTAGGGCAAGTTTGCTGATGATGAATTTTCTCATCCTTTATGTCAAAAGTCTCTTTATTGCCTTCATTTGTTGAATATTTTTACTGAGTATAGAATTCTAGGCTTGCAGCATTTTAAATTTTCTCGTTCATTACTTTAAATATGTCACTCTGTCTTCTGGCTTGCTTTGTTTCTGACAAAATATGTGCTGTATTGGTTTAATGTTCCTCTGCATATATCAGGAGAGTTTTTTTTCCTCTGCCTGTTTGAAAATTTTTTTTGTAAGAGTGCCTCTTTTTTTCGTTTTTTCAGAAATTTTCAGCAATTCTACCATGATTGCCTTTATGTGGTTTTCAGGTTGGGGTTTGCTGAATTTTGGGGGATTTGTATAGTTCTAATCAAATTTTAAAGAAGTTTTGGTCTTTGTACCTTCAAATAATTCTTTAGTTCCACCTTCTTCTCCTCTTCTTCAGCAATTCTGATGACACTTATATTAGTCTGATTGATATTATCCTAGAGTCTCTGAGGCTCTGTTCCTTTTTTTTCACTCAAGGATATTAACATTAGCGTAGCCCAGGTGGCTCAGCGGTTTAGCATCGCCTTCAGCCCAGGGCCTGATCCTGGAAACCTGGGATCGAGTCCTGCGTCGGCATGGAGCCTGCTTCTCCCTCTGCCTGTGTCTCTGCCTCTCTCTCTCTCTCTCTCTCTTTCTCTCTCTCTCTCTCTGTGTCTCTCATGAATAAATAAATAAAATATTTTTTAAAAAAGGATATTAACATTAATTTCAATCATCATGTCTCTTTAAGCTCCCCTTGATGTGACAGTTTCTCAAATCTTCCTTCTTTTGATGAACTTGGCAGTTTTAAGGAGCACTCATCTGATATTTTGTAGAGTTTTTCTCTTTTGGAATTTTTCTGATGTTCTCATGATTTGACTGGGGTTATGGATTTTTGAGAGAAAAACTATGAGGGAGGGTGCCATCTCATCACATCCTATCAAGGGAAGATACCATCAACTTGACTTAGCACCATTAGTGTTGCCTTTGATCACCTGGATAGGGTAGTGTTTGTTGAGATTCTCTACTATAGAGTTACTGTTCTGTTCTTCCATACTGTACCCTTTGGAAGAAATGCACTATGCACAGACCACACTCAAGGGGTGGACAGTTTTGCACTCTTGGAAGACAGGATATTTATATAAGTTATTTGGAAGATTTGTGCATGGGAGATTTATCTCTTTATTTGTTTCTTTGAATATGTATTAATATCAATATGGACTTATGATATTTATTTTATATTTTGGGCTATAATCCATTGCTACTTCATTTATTTACTTGCTTTAAATTTTTTTTTTTTAATTTATCAAATTGTTCCAGCTTTGGCCACTAGAAAATAATTCAGTTGGTTTTTGGATCCCTTTGACATACCCCATCATTGTGGGTTTGTTTGTTTGTTTGCTTACTTGTCTTGGAGCAAACTCATCCTTTTCTGGCACTACAAGATTCTCCTGGCTCATTTTGTAAACCGCCTGGCCCAGTCTTAGAATTATCCATTTCTCTAAGGAGCCCTAGTTCCTTTTATTGGTATGAGAAATTACTTGCCCCTGGAGAGTTGATTACAGATAATTTTCTTTTCTTTTTTCATTGTGCTTTTTGGTAGCTTCCAAATTTGTTAAAATGAATCTCTTTTGCCTCTGTAATCAGAAAGAGTACAAAAATGATATCTAAAATCATAGCATTGGGATAAAGAAAATAGTTTGCATAATTTGCCTTCTAATCATCTTCCTGGTTTAGGAGTATCTAAGACCTACTTCACAAAACAATCATAAATCATAAAATTAACTCTTCTTATCAATCCTCGAACTGTAAACTGAATAGGGAGATTTGTGTGATCTGCAGACAATCATAGTTTCAGAGATTGAGTTCTGCCACATGTAACAGAAAAACCTAAGTATTAGTGATTTAAATAAAATAGGAGTTTAATTTTCTCTCATGTGACATGTAGTCCAGGCTGGGACTGGAGCTCCATATCACTAGTGCCACTTTTCTGCTCAGCCATACTGGGCACATGGCTTCCACCCCAAGGTTATCTCATGGTCTGGAGATGGCTATCACAACTCAAATCCTCATGTCTTCATTCCAGACTGAGAGAAAGAGAAAGTAGAAGAGCAAAATATACCAGTTTGAGGAACTTTTCCAGAAGCCCCACTTAATGATTTCTGCTTACAAATCATTGGGCAGACCAAGTCACATGACCACCTGAGCTGCAAGGGATTAATGGGAAATGTCATTTTTAACAAGGATCCCTCAAATTGAGATTCTCTAGTAAAATAGAAGGGGAGAAAGGGTTTGGATGGGCAACTCAAAAATCTCTGCCAGGTTCTCATGTAGCCAGCAGGAGACCAGAAATGGTCCAGCCTTTTATCTTGCAGGGAGAGAAAGCCAGGGCCTTCTTTGTGCATTTCTTCCACATAGATCCTCATTTGCCCCACAGAGCTCTTGGGACTCAAAAGTAAAAATTACTATTCCCACCTACCCATGAAGAAACTGGGTTTCACATAAATCAAGTAGCTCCCTCAGGTCACCCAGCTTAGCAAATTCCAGAGCCGGGTTTCTAAGTCCTGTGTGTCTGCCTTCTCACTGCACCATCACTGGGTTGCAGTTGACATTATTATTAATTTATTCTTTCAACCATTGACATGTGCCGTTGTGTCCTGGCACATATAGATATTTAGTGTGAGCCCAATGGATGAAAGAATGAGGGGTGCTTACTCTAAAGAACAGACGTTGATCAGGGCCATATAAGGCTATCTGCAGGGTGTTGTGAAGGGCTCCCTCTTTCTGGAGGCCACCAGGGAAATGTCACCAAGAATATGCAGTGCAAAGACCCTCCCTACAGTGGAAAGGGAGAAAGAAAGCAGAAGGAAGGGAGCAGCCCAAGCATGAAAGGATTTTAGTTCAAGTGGAAAGATGGGATGAGGATGCTCCTGAGCAGAAGGATCCCGGGTGGCAGGGCTGGTCTGGATGCTCCAGAGGCCCTGTGTCCTATGGGGAGAACACATTGAGGGAATGAGCTGCTGGCCAAGCTGGGCCTTGGGTATCTGCCAGTGCCCAGCTGCTTCCACCATGAGTTTACAGCCCATTGCACACATCTGTTCTGCTGTGTTCTCACACATTCTGTTTCTGGAGCTTACAGAGGGAACACTCAATGAGATGTGCAGGGAAACGCTAGTGGTTCACACGGTGTCTCTTTCGTTTTTTGAAGTGTGTGAGTTTACTCATCACTGCTGGTGAGTTGTGGGAGGTGATGGGTGTCCATGGGCCCACCTGGGTTTCCAGCTCCTGTGATGCCTTGGCCGTGTGCACCCCGAAGCTTAAAGCCCTGGGCCATGCTTCCCTTAGAACTGCACCTTGGAAGCCAAGACCAGAGGTGTGTGTAGAGGGGGTGGCTGTGGAGAATGGAGTTGTTTCCAGAGACAGTTCTGTGAAAGCAATATTCCTTCAATAGCAGGTCCAACAGCAGGCAGGTTACACACGTGGGTGGGTCACAAAAGCATCATTTTCTCCTTTTCTGTAACAACTTAATTTCCATTTTTAGCCAACATTCTCTCCACTGCAGAAAGCTTAATCCATTCACGGCCAGGTACGCCCCATCAAATTTAGTGATTTAGTCAATTTTAGCTTAAGCTCAAGTGGTTTCAGTGTTTCTCCCTCCCTTTCCCCCACAGCTAGCAGTCTGGTTGGGGAGAGCCAGAGAGTCTGGCCCATGGTTCTCCTTGGTAAGCACCTTCACGTGTGCCACCAGCCTGCCTGAAGTCTGGTTATCAGTCTCCTGAGGAGGTTCTTCAGCTGGTGGCCCTGGCATACAGGCTGTCATCTGTGGCTGTGACCCCGAAGGCTCCAGCTAAGGCCTGCACTCATGTCTGCTCTCCTTGTGCCATGCAGGGTGGGCTGGGATTCTGTGCCACTGTCCTCAGTCTCACTGCCTGGACCCCACTGTGCCAACTGCCCTCCACCCCCAGCACTATGATGACAGTGCACTTTCCACTGGGCTGCCGTTGTTCTGAGCCCCAGAAAGGAACACATACAAGTCTCCTCTTAGATACCCCACTAACTGGAGTTCTTAACATTCCCTCTGCCCCTGTCATCCCCAGAGCTTGGATTCTTCTTGAAGAGGGGACACAGTGTAGAATTCCATCTGGAAACTATTCCTCTTGTCCTCTCCTCCTCCCCTTCCTCTGTCCCCCACATCCTCATTTACTGTTAGGTTAGAAATCTGGGTTTTCTTCATAATATATTTTTGACAACTCTATTGTTTGTGTTACGGTCTTTTTTTATACTTAGAATCTTCCCAACTCCTAGATTCCAGAAACACTTTTGACCCTCTCAAAGTTTGACTCTTGCAGTTAAAAACTTTGGATTTAAAACTGTGACTCTATGTATGAACAGGTAGTTCTCCAAGGAAGACATCCAGATGGCCACCACACACATGAAAAGACGGTGAACATTCCTCATCAGGGAAATACAAATCGAAACTACAAAGGGATATCACTCACACCTATCAGAATGGCTAAAATCTAAAACACAAGACACAAGCGTTGGTGAGGATGGGGAGAAAAAGGAACACTCATGCAGTGCCAGTAGGAATGTAAAGTGTGGCAGCCACCATGGAAAACAGTATGGAGGTTCCTCAAAAATTGGAAATTAAAACCACCCTATAATCCAGGAATCACACTACTGGGTATTTACCCAAAGAATACAAAAACACTAATTCAGAGATATACATGCATCCCGATCTTTATAGCAGCATAGTTTACAGTAGCCAAGATATGGAAGCAAACTAAGCGTTCATTGGCTGATGAAGGGATAAAGAAGATGTAGTATATATACACGATGGAATGTGACTCAACCATCAAAAAGAATGGAAGCTTGCCAGTTGCCATGACATGGATGGAGCTAGAGGCTATTACGCTAAGCAAAATAAGTCAGTCAGAAAAAGACAAAAGCCATCTGATTTCACTCATTTGTGGAATTTAAGAAACAAAATAAATGAGCATAGGGTAAAAAAGAGAACACTTGTTGCCCTGTGAGCAGCTGTGCATAAGCTGTTCCCGGTGCCCCACCTGGCCCTCCGCCCAGAGGGAGGACTATGAGGAGCCAGTCCTGAGCACCTACCATGCTGCCTGGGACTGCTGTAGTACTTCATGTTACTAATCCATTTGTGTCTCACCTCAACTCTGCAAGGTACATACTAATATCATCTTCATTTACAGATGGGAAACTGAGGTGCCATACTTGAGTCACACAGATTCAGGAGCTTGTAAGTGATGGAGTCAGGATTAGAAACCCAAGCAGTTTACTCTCTGATCATGCGTCCTCAGCAAGTTGCAAAGATGAGTGGTGGCTCCAGAGGGATAAGTGTGTCGGCTCTTTTAGGAGATCCCCACAAAGGCTGTGGGCACTGGAAAGTGAGGTCTCCTTACAGGAAGCTGAGATGCCCATCTTGGGTAAAAGTGCTGGGGACTTCCTTGGCATGGCCACCTTCTCATTGCACCTCCAGGTCAGATCCATCCAGAAGTTGGTATGTCCTGGGAATCAGGACACAAGCTGCTGTCAATGCCACTTCTTCCAAGACTTCAGTCTTCATCTACAAAATGAACGCAGGAATCTCTACTGTCGAGTGTGTACGTGTAGATTACACGCAACGACAGAATGTAAGATTGCTAGACAGGTGGCAGGTGCCGTGACGGTGTCCTGCACATTGGTGGTGGCTCAGAACTCCGGGAAGGAGAGAAAAGAAGTCACATGTATGAAGTGCCTCATGGAAGGAGCAGTGTTCTCTCAGGTGATCACCTTTGGCATTCATGACCTTGTGAGAAGAACATTTGATGCCACCAACTTGGGTCCTAGCCTTTCCCAATTACTTGAAAAGTAGCAGTGTCAGTCCCACTTCAGGATCTTTACCTGATGGTTCCTGGTTCCCAGAACATTTCCCTTCTCTGCAGCATGCTCACGTGCAAGCACACATACATCTGCCTAATTTCTTTAGATGTCCCTTCTGAGAAAGCTGTCTGGACTGTCTGATGTCCAGACCTAGCCTGGTTATCTCTTTACCCACTGCCCCCCCCACCATGGCCCTACATGTCTTATTTACAATATACATCACCCTGGGATACCTGAGTGACTCAGCGGCTAAGCGTCTGCCTTCAGCTCAGGTCGTGATCCTGGGGTCCGAGGATCGAGTCCCACATTAGACTCCTCACATGGAGCCTGCTTCTCCCTCTGCCTCTGTCTCTGCCTCTCTCTCTGAGTGTCTCTCATGAATAAATAAATAAAATCTTTAAATAAATAAATAAAAGAAAATATACCTCACCCTGGTGGTTTGTACCAGGCAGTGTGCCCCGGCTGGGCAGACCCCAGGGAAAGCTGTGATTTTGTCTTCTCTACCACCGGGTCCCCAGCACCTTGTGCATGGCCAGACACTGAATAACTGCTTAGTTCACATTCATCAGATGAGTCAGTGAATTGTTAGCATCTCTGTTTGCACACAGGAGGGGAACAGGGCTCAGAGACGTGCAGTGACTCGCTCAGGGTCACCCAGCTGGTGAAAGGCATTGCCTGGCCTGAGACTCTGAGCTTACCATCCCAACATCAACGGATGCTGAAAAGGCTTGCTTCAGTGCTCTGTGGGAAGGCGGAGAGACGGGAGGAAAGGATGGGGAAATGATTCCTGCATTCCGAACACGAACAAAGGGGAGAAGAAAACACATGCTTGAACAGGAGCTTGTTTCCAAGCTTTCCGATCATCTTATCCCCACACTTGCTCGCTTCAGGTATCTGCTCAGCTGTCACCGTCCAGACACCTACCCAAGCCTTTACTTTATTTTTTTTTAATTTTTATTTATTTATGATAGTCACAGAGAGAGAGAGAGAGAGAGAGAGAGAGGCAGAGACACAGGCAGAGGAAGAAGCAGGCTCCATGCACCAGGAGCCCGATGTGGGATTCGATCCCGGGTCTCCAAGATCGTGCCCTGGGCCAAAGGCAGGCGCCAAACCGCTGTGCCACCCAGGGATCCCCCAAGCCTTTACTTTAAATAATGACCCTTCCCACGCCCCCACACTTCTCCATTCCTCATCCCTGCTTGTTTTTCTCCATAAGCTCACTACTGTCTGACACACTCCCTATGTGCCTGATGGGCCATTCGCAGCTGCACCAGTGGCACTGCAGTGTCACACTGGGGGGTGGGGACTCTGGCAGGCTTCTTCACAGTCACATCTATCCCCAGGGACCAGAATGTTGCCTGACACTTAGGAGGCACTCAGTGAAAAGTTGTAGAGTCAATGCAAAGTGAATAAATGCATAAATGAAAAACCTTGCATCGTCCTCATGTGCTGCTTCCTCTCTTTAAGATCTCTTTTCACTGAGCAATCTTATTATGGCTGTTAGATTGGAGCTCTGCTGTCTGGAAAGGTCACAGGCAACTGGAATGGCTAAAATTAAAATTTTAAACTTCATTAGCATGGATGAGCGTGCAGTGAGGGAGACGCTCGGCCACTGAGGGTGAGGTGTAAATTGAAAGAGCTTCTCTGAAAAGCCTGACTCCTCACAACCTTGTCAACAGCATGTGTTGTCCAACATTTAGAATTTTGTCAATCTGATAGGTGAAAAATTGCATATGAAGGTAGCTGAAAAGCTGTATTGAGGTATAACTGGCGCATGATAAACTGCACATGCTTAAAATGTACGATTTGGAGCGTTTTGACCTATGGATACTGCTGTTACACCATCATCAAAATCAAAGTAATGGACATATCCATCCGCCAGAGAAGTTTCCCCGTATCCCTTTGCAATCCTCCCCCTCTAGAGGTACCCCGCCCCACTCTTAGGCACCCACTGACCTGTCCTATTATTATAGATTTGTTTGCATTTTAAGGCATTTTATATAAATGGAGCCGAGCAGCACCCACTCTTTTTTGTTGGACTCCTTTCACTCTGCATAGCTACTTGCAGTCCCATCCATGTTGTTGCACGGATGAGCCGTTCGTTCTTTCTGTTGCAGAGCAGCTCAAGTGCATGGACATACCCAGCTCGCTTGGTCATCACCCTGCTGACGGACATAGGAGCTATTCCAGGTCTGGGCCACTGCAAAGTAAAACCTCTGTTGATGTTTGTGACAAGTCCTCGTGTGGGCATATGCTTTCATTTCTCTTGGATGTAGATCTGTGGGTGGATGGCTAGGTCATATGTATGGTAAGAATCTGTCAAGCTGTTTTCCAAAGTGGCTGCACCATTTTACACTCCCAGCAGCACCGTGAGGAATCCCAGCTCCTCCTCGCCCTCACCAGGTGTGTGTGGTGAGCCTTTAGCTGGAGTCCTTCTAACAGGTGAGTGGTATTTCCCTGTGAGGTTTTAGGTAGGATTTCATATGTTTGTTTGCCAACCATATATTTTCTTTGGTGAAGCATTTGTGAAATCTGTCACCTGTTTTTCCATTGGGTTGTTTTGTTTTTTAAGATTTTGTTTATCCATTGAGAGAGGCATGCATGGGGCGGGGGCACAGAGGGAGAAGGAGAAGCAGACTCTGCTAAGCAGGGAGCCAGGTGCGGGCTCGATCCTGGGATTCCAGGATCCTGACCTGAGCCGTAGGCAGACACTTAACTGAGCCACCCAGGTGCCCCAGGTTGTTTTATTAATTTTCAGTTTTGAGAGTTCATTATATATTCTGGAATCAAATCCTTTATCAAATATATGGTATCCAAATATTTTTCCTCATTCTGCAGCTTGTCTTTTCATCATTTTTTTAAAGATTCATTTGTCTTATTATTTTTAAAGAGAGAGAGTTGGAGGGAGGGGAAGAGGGAGGGAGAGAATCTCAAGCAGACTCCCTACTGAGGCAGAGCTTGACTTGGGGCTCAATCTCATGACCCTGAGATCATGATCTCAGCCAAAATCAAGAGTCAGATGCTTAACGGACTGAGCCACCCAGGTGCCCCATTTTTTCATTACTTTAAATGACTTTTTGAAGAGCAGAGTTACTAATGTCGATGTCAAATCTGTCAGCCTTTTCTTTCATAGATAGACACTTCCATAGATAGGTATCTATAAAATCTTTGCTTAACCCAACATCACAAAAGGTTTTTCTTGTGTTTCTTTCTACAATTGTGTGTGTGTGTGCGTATAGTTTTATAGCTTTGCATTTATGTCTGTGATCCATTTTGAGTGGGGGCTTTTGGTATATTGTGCAAGCTATGAATCCTAGTTCTCTCTTTCCCTCTCTCTTTTTTGCATGCACACGTCCAATTGTTACAGTTTTATTTTTTGAAAAGACTATTCTTCCTCCACCGTATTGGCTTTGCATCTTTGTCAGAAATTGGTTGCACACACACGAATCAGTCTATTTCTGTCATCTCCATTCTGTTCCATTGATCCATTTGTTTATTTTGATACCAATAGCAGGTTCTTAATTGCTACAGCTTTACTGCCTTAGAGGAGGTAATGTTGGATATGTAAATTTGTTGTTCTTTTACAAGGTTGCTTTGCCTATAAGAGGTTCTTTGCATTTCCATGCAAATTTCAGAATTCCTTGTCAATTTCTACCCAGAAGCCTGCTGTGATTTTGGTTCAGATTGTGTTGAATCCATAGAGCAGTTTAAGGAGAATTTACATGTTAAGAAGACTGAGTCTCCTGACCCATGGATACAGTGTAACTCTCTACTCTTTCCAGTCTTCTGAAATGTCTCTCAGCAGTAATTTATAGTCTTGGGTATATTTTTGTCAGATTTACCCATAGGTAGTAAATATTTGTAACATTATTGTAAATCATAAAACTTTTAAGCATTTCAATCTTGGGTTGCTTTTTTTTTTTTTTTCACTGCTAGCATATAGAAATTCAATTGATTTTTGTTTACTTGTATCCAGCAAGGTTGCTAAACTCACTCATTAGTTTTAGTGGCTTTTCTGTAAATTCCATCTCAGCTCATAAAGCTCTTCCGGGTATTTCCTTATTTTTTTTTTAATTCATGAGGACTCTGTAGTGATATCATTGCTTCATTCCTGGTTTTGACAATTTGCCTTCTCTTCTTTTATTTTTTCCTAATCAGCCTGGCTAGAGGCTTGCCAATTCTATTGGTATTTTCAAAGAAACAGCTTTTATTGATTTTCACTACTGTTTCCTGTTTCATTGATCCTTGATCTTATTTTCATAATTTCCTTTATTTTTAAGTTAAAATAAATGTTTTCCTTAAATTCCAGTTAGCTAACATACATTCTATTTAGATAATCATGGAGTCTTAGAATGAAGACAGTTTTCTATCTTTTCCAACCTGGATACATTTCTTTTTTTTTTTTTCTTGGCCCTATTGCACTTGGCTAGACCCCCCCGCCCAGTACAATGTTTAATAGAAGTGGTTAGAGCATATATTCAGGCTTTAGCCTTGAAGTATGAAGTTAGCTGTAAATTTTTCATGGATGCTCTTTATCATGTGGAAGAATTTCCTTTCAATTCCTACTTTGCTAATGGTTTTAATCAGAAATCGATGTTTAATTTTCTCTAATGACTTATTTTCATCTATCAAGATGATCACATGGTTTTTCTTTTCCATCTTGTTATAGGATGAATTACACTGATTATTTTTAAATATTAAATCAGCTTTGTATTATTAGTGTAAATCCAACTGGGTCATGATATACTATTCTTTATATATAAAATTTTATATATAAATATTATAAGTTAATATCAATATATTATTAATTATAATATTTATATTAATATATTTTATTAATAATATTAATATGTTTGAAATTTATATTACGTTTATTATTATATTAAATACTATATTAAATATATATATTTAAAAATATTTTATTTATTTATTCTTGAGAGACACACACAGAGAGAGGCAGAGACAGAGGCAGAGGGAGAAGCAGGCTCCATGCAGGGAGCCTGATGTGGGACTCGATCCTAGATCCTGGGATCACACCCTGAACCAAAGGCAGATGCTCAACTGCTGAGCCACCCAGGGGTCCCTTCTTTTTAAATATATTAATGCTTTCTATTTTAGAATTTTTGCTGGGAACTTTGGCATCTAAGTTCATAATGAATACTGGTTTGTACTTTTCTTGTAATGCTTTTCTCGCTTTGGAATCAAGGCATTGCTGGCCTCATAAAATGAGTTGGAAAGTCTATTCTCACTTCACTTTCATGGAAAAATCTGGGGAGAGTTGCGTTTATTTCTTCCATAAATATTTTCTAGAATTCACCACTGAATTTTAGTGCCTGGAGTTTTTATTGTTGGAAGGTTTTTAACTAAAAATTCCATGTCTTTAATTATATAGAACGTATCAGGTTATCTGGGGCTTTTGGAATAATCTTTGATGGTTTGTGTCTTCTAAGGGATTTTCTCACTTCATCTCAGCTCATAAAGCTCTTCCGGGTATTTCCTTATTTTTTTTTTAATTCATGAGGACTCTGTAGTGATATCATTGCTTCATTCCTGGTTTTGACAATTTGCCTTCTCTTCTTTTATTTTTTCCTAATCAGCCTGGCTAGAGGCTTGCCAATTCTATTGGTATTTTCAAAGAAACAGCTTTTATTGATTTTCACTACTGTTTCCTGTTTCATTGATCCTTGATCTTATTTTCATAATTTCCTTTATTTTTAAGTTAAAATAAATGTTTTCCTTAAATTCCAGTTAGCTAACATACAGTGTGATATTAGTTTCAGGAGTACAATATAGCGATTCAGCACTTCCATACATCACCCACTGCTCATCACAACAGGTGCGCTCCTTAATCCCCATCACCTGTTACCCCTATCCCTCTCCCCTCCATCCACTTGCCCTCTGTAACCATCAGTGTGTTTGTTCTCCAGAGTTAAGAGTCTGTTTCTTGGTTTGCCTCTCTATCCTTTTTTTCCTTTATTTGACCTACTTTAGATTTAATTTGCTCTTTTTTCCCCCCAGTTTCTTAAGGGAAGTTTAAAGTAGAAATCTTTTCTTTTTTCCAATATAGGAAGTTAGTGCTGTAAATTCTCCCCTAATAAATGTGTTAGTCATAGCCTACAAATTTTGATAGTATGAGTTCTAGGTTGAGTCCAATTGATTTCTTATCCTCATTTTATACCACATTTTCTGCTTTACATGCCTGGATTACTTGATTGAATGACAATCATTTTAGCTTGTTAGGTACTAGATAGTTTGTATTCCTATAAATAAATAACCTTTAAGACTTGTTCTAGGATGCAAGTTAAGCACTTGGAAATGTTTTGATCCTTTCAAGTCTGATTTTTAGGATCTATTAGGTAGGACCAGAATGGTGTTTAGTTTATGGCTAATTTTTCCCCACTATTGAAATATGCTCTAAGTACTCTACAGGATAATTCCTGAATTATAAGGTTTTCAAGTCTGGCAGGCAGGAAACAGCATTATTCCCAGCCCCCTGTGAGCACTGAATGCTAATCCTTCTAATCTCTTTGGGTGGTTCCTTCCTGGCTTCAAGTAGCTTTCTCACATCTGCTAACAGCAATGTACTGAGTAGTTGAGGGTGACCTTTGCAGGTCCCTGGAGTTCTCTCTCTCTCCTGTACTCCTCTCAGAATCTCTGGACACCTTGAACTGTCTGTATTCTGAGCTCTGCCTCCTTAACACTGGGAGCTCTACCGTGGGCTCTACCTGGGTTCCCTTCTCTGCAGCAGTGCCTAGAATATCTCACAAGGCAGAAACTGAGGACTGTTGTGGGCTTACACCACTTATTTCCCAACTGTCATGGTCACGGTCCTTCATTGCCTGATGGCCAGTGTCTTGAAAACTATTGTTTGTGCCTTTTGTTTATTAAAAATGTTTTTCCAGTGGAAAGGTTAATCTGATCCTTGTTACTATATTTTAATTTTAAGATTTGGACTAAAGTAGTTTTAATTTACCTTTCTCATATCAGCAAGGTCATGCATCTTTTCATGCAATTATGATTCTTTTTCTTTTCCTGTAAATTATCTATTCATTTCTCAGGTCATTTTTCTCTAGGGTTTTTCTTCCTCCTATGATTTTGGTAAACTCTATAGAGATTCATATATTAGGGATATTAATTTTTTGTTATTATAATGAGTTTAAGTCCCAAATACTTTCCAAGTATAACATTTGTCGTTTTAATTTTTATGGGTTTTGTCATGCAAATGTTTTTGATTTTTGTATAAAAATATCTTCCCTTATTGCTTCTAAATTATTAAGTGATTTCTTAAAAATGATTTTTATGTAAAAATATTTTGCTTTATTGCTTCTAAATGATTAAACATATTTCTTAAAAAAACAACATAAAAAAGCACATTAAGTGGAAATCAAGCAAAACAGATAAACTTCTTAGGCATCCCTCAGGTGAGGGGTGCTAAGGTTCTGATATAATAGCTAGACCCTCAGTACCCAGATTTTTTTTTTTAGAATAAAATATCTTTGAAAACTGTACTGAATATCTCCATGTATCTATGTTTGAAATCAATTGCTAAAGTTGGGTAAGGTGAAGCTCTGTATGTTGAATTCAGTTATTCTTCCTCCCAAAGCTCTGGTTATAGAGAAATAGTCCCTGGAAGAAACCCCAAGCATAAAGACTCCTGTCCAGAAATGGGCAACGAGTGTGAACAGGGAGGCATGACTGGAGTAAAGAGGTGCCACCATTTACTGAGCCCCTGCTATGTGGCAGCCCCTGCAGAAGACAGTTGTGTAAGAGAAGGGCTATGGTGGATATCATCCTGTTCGTTGCTGCCTCATCTTTAGAACACGCTTCCTAAATGTGGAAACTCTCCCACCTTGTCAGACCTGCCTCCATGAAGGAGACATTCAGGAACTCACTTTCCCAGCTTCCCCTGTGATCTAAGCCAGGCATGTGCCTCCGGCTTCACCAATCAGATTTGCAGATGTGAACCTCTGATTTGGAAGAGAGAAGTGATTGGATGAAGCACACGCAGGCGCTAGTGCATGGGAATTAGAGTAGAGGCTGCTTTCAGGAGGGTGCGGCAGTGCTGGGGCTCCAGGCTCCAGCCTCCCAGTCTGCCCTGTGAGCCAAGATACCTGCATGCAGTCGAAGTGGCAATGGGGGAATTTCACTGGAGATGACCAGCTGGGGGGCTAGGGCATTCAGCCACCGACCCTGATCCTCAGGCCCTTTGTGGGGGTCGTCTGGGAAGTCCCTAATACCTTTAAATTGGTGCTGGGGGAACCTCTGGCTATTACCTATTATTTCAGGCTTGTCAGTAAGGAGGCACATTGGAAACTTGCAGCTTCTTCACAGCTGACAAAAAAAAAAAAAAAAAAGAAAAGAGGGAGAGAAAATTAATTTTTTCTGGTTTCCTTAGAGAGTAGGGACAGCAGAAAGTACAACCATTGTGTTATGGCCAGCAACAATTCCATTTGTTCAGTGGAATAGAAATCTAGCATTTTCTATGTGCCAGATGCTGTGCAAGGGGACCCATCATTGTGAGATGCAGGAGGAAAACCAGGTTATCAAAACTCTTTGACCAGCGAAGATATCAAAACAACAAAAGCCTCCATCACTCAGTGTGGTCTGGTCTGGAAGATAATTGTGTGCAGTCTGCAAAGGGTGAGATATTTGAAATTACCTGAAGCCAAGACATGTTAATTTGATAAATTAGTGGGAAGTTATTCCTTTCAACCCCCAAAAAGATTACAGGAAATTTGTTAGCACCGAATGGCAATACTTTACGGTAGAAAAGAACCTGGATATGCTAGCCTCAGAGCCCTTCAGCTCCATTGCTGTGAGTTAGGTTCTCTTGGGAAAGACTTAAAGATTTAATGGTCAATGCCAACCCTCAGCCTCTCTCACCTTTACATGGCACCTCACAATTTTTAAAGCATATACATTCATCCATTCCTTCAACCAGTAGTAAATGGAGCATCTACTGTATCCCAGGCACTGTTCTAGATCAGTGACTGGCAGTGAAAACTACTTACAAATTCCTCCCTCTGTGAATTTAACACTCTCCTATCATTCTCTCACAGCATGGCCAAAGCAGTTCTCTTAAATAGGTAGCATTTTCCATACTGAAAATTGGGGTTCAGGTCATGCAGCCTGTAAGTCCTTCCCCAGGTTGTTCTCCACAAAGCAGCAGAACTAATCCTTATTTTATTTTTTAAAAAAGATTTATTTATTTGAGGTGGGGAGGGGCAGAGGGAGAGAATGTGCAAACAGACCCCTCACCAAGTGCAGAGCCCAATGCTCAAGATTCCAACCATGACCCATGAGCTCAAGACCTGAGCAAAAACCAAGAACTGGATGCTCAACCAACTGAACCACCCAGGCACCCCAAGACTGATCTTTTAAAAACAGCAAATCACTCCTGTTTAAAATTCTCCAGGGGATCCTCGTCATTCTTTTTTTTTTTTTAAATCAATTTAGTTAACATATACTATATTATTAGTTTCAAGGATAGAATTTAGTGATTCATATAACCCCCAGTGCTCATTACATTAAGTGCCCCCCTTAATGCCCATCACTCAGTTACCCACCCCATCCCCCCACCCACCTCTCCTCCAACAACCCTGTTTATTTCCTAGAGTTAAGAGTCTCTTATGGTTTGCCTCCCTCTCATTTTTATCTTATTTTATTTTTCCTTCCCTTTCTCTATGTTTACCTGTTTTATTTCTTAAATTCCACATATAAGTGAAATTATATGGTATTTATCTTTCTTTGATCAACTTATTTTTCTTAGTGTAATACCCTCTACTTCTATCCACGTTGTTGCAAATGGCAAGATTTCATTCTTTTTGATGGCTGAGTAGTATTCCATTGTATATATACCACATCTTTATCCATTCATCTGTCAGTGGACATCTGGAACTCCTCATCACTCTTAAGAGTAAAATCTGGGGGTGCCTGGTGGCTCAGTCAGTTAAGCGTCTGTTTTTGATTTGTGTCATGATTCAGGTCCTAGGATCGAGCCCCACATGGGAGCGAGCCCCATTCAGGGTCCTGCTCACCAGGGAGCCTGCTTGTCCCTCTCCCTCTGCCTGCCACTCCCCCTCCTTATGTTCTCATTTGCTCTACTCTTTCTCAAATAAATAAATAAATGATTTTTTTTTAAAGTACAATCCAAATTTCCCATCATGGCTTGCAAGGCCTTGAAGGATCTGGCTCCTCTTTAACCCCTTCTTGCAGCTCTCCTCAACTTGCTCACCATAATTCAGCCACATTTGTGTTCTCTCTCTTTCCAGTATGCCAGACAGGGTCCTGCCTCAGGACCTTTGCACTATCTATTCCTGAACACTCTACTCTCTGTGTATTTCCTTGTCACCATTCAGGCTTCAGCTCAAATATTACCTCCTCGGGGAGGCCTTCTCGGACTTGTCTACTTTACTTTAAATTAGTCCACACCCATCCATCTTTCCTGCAACATTTTTTTATTTTTCACATAACACTATTTGTCAGTTTTCTTAGTCACAAACAACGGAAAGAGACTCTGGGTGATATCATGGTGAAAGGAAAAACAGCCTTCCTTTTAGACATACTGATTCGTTCTTCCATCCTTCTGGCCTGAGACAAACTCCTTTATCTCTGTGACTTTATAACAATGTGAGTCAGGTTGTGTGCTTTCCCTACTCAAAATCTTCTAGATGCTTCCCAACTCAGACAGAGAAAAGTCAGGCTCCTTTCTCTGCCCTGGGAAGCCATCCCAACTGGATCGTTCGTTGCCTGGCCTCTTCTTTAGCTTCCCCTTTATTCTGCTCTAGTCACTTTGGTCCTTGAGCAGCCAGATTTGATACTGTCTCAGGGCCTTTGCACTTATTGATTGCTCTCTCCACAGTGCTCTGCTACGAACATCAACATGGCTTGCTCCCTCATTTCTTTTAACACTTCACTCAAATGTTACCATCTCAGTGAAACCTTCCTTGTTTGAAAATTGCAGTTCCTTCCCTACCTCTTCCGTATGTACCCCTGCTTTATTTTTCTCCATAGAACTCATCAGGATGCAACATACTGCATCGCTTACTTATTTACCTGTTTATTTCCTGTCTCCCTTCACTACAGTGACTGCTCCATGAAAAAGGATGCTTCATCACCAGTATATTCTAACACATAGAATACAGGCACATGCAGATTGTTGAGTGAATGAGTGAACAAGGCTCACTTCCTTTCTCCTCTTCTGTGTGGTGGGTGATTAGAGCTCTTTCTTAATGTTAGGATCATGAGGATGACCAGCATTGTCATTAGAGTGTCTGGCACACTGCCTGCGGCAGCTGGAAGGCTCCAAGCTCTCCCTGCTCAGCTTACAGGCCCAGATACGCACACAAGACAGGCAGCCCAGGAAACAGATTAATTAACACTCCTCACCTTGAATGTCCTGAGGACTGTGTTTGAAGAAGTCTTAAAGCCAGTAAATATCAGCTGCTAAAGTCTGTCGACTAGGTTAGTCCAGAGACAACAGTAGTCACTCAGGTGACCCCTAGACACTCCGCTTTAGAAGGAAGCAGGACATAGTCAATCCCTGCTCACCTACAGATGGGGTGGGCAGAGAATCAATGAAAACAGAGGCTCCCCAGTCCAGCTTTTAAGAACACAGCTGTGGGCTCAGTGGTGCTTTTGGAGCTGGAGTCTTACCATGAGACATCGGATGTGATGGTTCATTTTATGTACCAGCTTGGTTGGACCATGGACTCAGATATTTGGTTGAACATTATCTTGGATGTTTCCATAAAGATGATTTTTAAAAATTATTTATTTATTCATGAGAGACACATAGAAAGAGAGGCAGAAACACAGGCAGAGAGAGAAGCAGGCTCTTCACAGGGAGCCTGAAGCAGGACTCCATCCCGAAACCTGGGATCATGCCCTGAGCCAAAGGCAGACACTCAACCGCTGAGCCACCCAGGAGTCCCTGTAAAGGTGCTTTTTGGATGAGATTGCCACTTAAGTCAGTGGACTTTGAGTGAAACAGGTTGCCCTCCACAAGGTGGGTGGACTTTATCTAATCAGTTGAATGGAAAAAAAAGCCTGACCTCCTCTGAGCAAGAAAGAGTTCTGCCTCCGATAGACTTTGGACTTGAACTGAAACAACGCCTCTTACTTGAGTCTCTAGCCAGCTCACCTACGGATTCAGATTCTGGACAGATTCTTAATGTAAATCTCTTATCTACATGTTCTGTTTCTCTGGATAATCCTAACACCTTGGGCAAGTTTCTTTATGCCTCAATGAAACTAAAACCCAGTTCACTTACCACTCGCGAGGCATAACCATGCTAACTCCCTCGTGGGGTTAGTGTGAGCATTAAATGAGTTAGTGCCCATGTGTTCTGACCAGCTAGAAATACACTGGCCACTACCAGCAGAATAAGCACCACCACAGAGCAGGTAAAAACAGAAAATGCATGAAGCCACAGGACGTGGCAGTGAGCACGCTAGGTCAGCAGGCTCGCTGCCAGCTCTCAATACTCTTCGATGGCATTGTTAATCTTTGTAATCTAGTGAAATCCTATTCACAAGATGAGTAATATAACCCAGACCATAAGGAGTCAGAAATACTTTTTTAAAATAGAAATTTACTTTTTTGAGATGGTCAGATGTCTGGTAACCTCAGTCATGTGGACTCGGCTGGCAAATCCAGGAATTGGGAGATCCTAAAGACGTGCGGGTTATGCACCACCCAGAGCCACGCAAGTGATTCTGTGAAGAGTGAGGAAAGGTAGTCAGGTTCCCGGGTCCACTGCTGGATCAGTGTTATCTCTAAAATGAAGCATCAGAGAATTAATTGACTTTCTACTCCTTGGCCTTTCATCTTGTTCAGCTTTAGAATCCTGGTATCCAACCCAGTGCCTCTTGTACAAGAAAGACTGGCACTCCTGTTGAATTGCATGTAATGGCAAGAAGTTACTATCAAAGGCAGGGGACTTGATGGATCTGGAAAACTATAGAACTTTAAATAGAATGGCCTAGGGCTATCTTAAAGTATTAGTCAGTTTCCCCCATTTCTATAGCCATCGGGGCATCCAGGCATCATATGTAAAGAGTGCATATCTCAGTTGAGGATTTTTATTCCACAAGGCACAGTGGTATAAAAACTCAGCCATGAAAGAATACTTCTAAGTGTGAAACTCCCACTTTGTTCCATTTTAAAAGCATTTATTGAGTGCCTACTGCTTCTTGTGGCAAGTGAAGTGCAGATGACATTTAGAGCTTTCAGCCCAAAGGAGCTCTCCCGTCTATCTGGGTTCACGTATCTCATGGTAAATATTGGTATACAGAGAGATAGTTGACCAAGATTCAAAGGGGGGTGAGATCAGTGTGGGTGATAGAAGTAAGGGAAAAAACTCTTTGGGGACGTGAACATTGAATTATATCATGATGAATTTGTAGGTGTCTTGAAGATAAAACTAGCACCCAGTTTTGAATGAATTAAGCCACTGAAGTGTGACTGATGATGAGAATAAGTCTTTATTTAATTATTTTTTTAAGATTTTATTTATTTATTTATGAGAGACACACACAGGAGAGAGGCAGAGACACAGGCAGAGGGAGAAGCAGGCTCCATGCAGGGAGCCTGACGTGGGACTCGATCCCGGGTCTCCAGGACCAGGTCCTGGGCTGAAGGTGGCGCTAAACCACTGAGTCACCGGGGCTGCCCAGAATAAGTCTTTAAAGGCTGGGCTGGGAGACTCCTGAATGGTTCACTTGGTTAAGCATCTGCCTTTGGCTCAGGTCATGATCCCAAGGTCCTGGGATTGAGCCCTGCCTTGGGTTCCCTACTCACCAGGGAGCCTGCTTCTCCCGCTCCTACTCACTCATATTCTCTGTCTCTCTCTCAAATAAATAAATACAATCTTAAAAAATAAAAAAGGGTGGATTGGTCCATATACCTGAGCTCAGTGTCTCCACGGGTTTCCTCCTACCTTACTGCCCACATTAGGTTGATCTGCTCCGCCAGTCAAAGCAATTCACACATAAGAGATGAGTGAATTTAACCCAGGTCAGTGGTGCTGTCTGAGGGTGCACACTGGGTAGCTCAGGTCCCTGAGAAGCATGCCCCCCATTCAAGGATGAGGCAGAGAGAAGATGGACTCTGCTCTCATAACTTTACCTCTTGGGAAGTGAGATCAAAATTCTCTTGCCTCTATGGAAATGCCAGGAGTGGGGAATACACTTCTTGCAAAGCTGGTAAATCGTGGCTGGCTGAAGTGTGGGTTGGAAGTCTGTAGCAAAAGCAGAAGGCAGGTGTATCAACGCCACCACCATCAACACGTCAACAACCAGGACAATGGTAGCAACAGCAGCTCCTCAGGAAAGCAATTGCACCATGACCAGAACTCCGAGGATGCTACAGTGTGTTTGCTTCACATGCATCATCCCATTGAACCCTCACAGTATTGCCTGAACAGGTAGAAAGGGGAGAGAATGTGGATGGCATTATACCTTTGAGATATTTGTCATCCAGCAAAAAAGGATCGTCTTTGAGGTAGACAGGTCTGAGTTCTAAAGATTTTTTTTTTATTATTTATGATAGACATAGAGAGAGAGAGAGAGTGAGAGAGAGGGGCAGAGACACAGGCAGAGGGAGAAGCAGGCTCCATGCAGGGAGCCGGATGCGGGACTCGATCCCGGGACCCCAGGATCGTGCCCTGGGCCAAAGGCAGGCATTAAACCACTGAGCCACCCAGGGATCCCTCAGGTCTGGGTTCTAATCCAGGTTCTTTTTATTAAAGTGAACAACATCAGGCAAGTTCTGTAACTTCCCTGAATTTCAACTTTTAATCTCTAAATGGGAAAAAAAAATAGGAATCGTGGATTTGTTGTAAGAACTACATGAAGTCACGCGTGAGGTACGAGGCACACTCCCAGTGTCCCAGGTCCACCTGGGCCGAGAGGCATCTTGTCAAATCAGACTCTGAGAGAAACTTCTGAGGGGGATGAGGTCACCGTTATGCCCACCCTTCTCTTCTCTGAGGTTCTCTGTCGTTCATCATTTCGGTTTCTCCCAGCTGGGAGCTGTCAGAAAAGTGCAGAAGGGTGGGCAAAGGCAGCTTTCATCTCCCAAGCTTGTCATCTTCAGCTTTTGCTGATGCTCAGTTCTGTTTTCTCAGGAAAGATTTAAAAACAAAAACACAAAAGCCTTCACAAACACATCAGAAACCACCGTACTTCAAGGCAGAGTTTCAGAAGACAGGAAATTGGACCTCAGTCCGACTGACAGCCTTGTTTGTATGTTGGATTCCACGTGTTTGTTCTCAAGAAAATTGGCACCAAACCAAGGATGCTTAGGGGAGCCCCCGGATTGGCTAACCACCTGCCCTTGAACACCAGCACATCCTCTTTAGGCTGCATGCCTGAAGGCACCACAGTGCCTTTGAGATGTGGAGGTGCGAATGGTCCCTGGGGAACGAGCATGTATGGAGGATGGCTGAAGAGATCCTTGACCTTTGACTGCCCAACAGAATTCATCCATGAACACAGGTCTTCTCCTCCTCAATTCTGGCATAGGGTGGGCACCAATCAATGAAGTCATAGTTCTCCATTAGCTTCCTGAAGTTAGGGGCTGCGCTGTTTGCTACCCCCACCCCGTATTCCTATACCCTCCCATTGGGTTCTCTTGGAAGCAGAGCCTGAGTCAAGCATTCAGATATAAGTGATTTATTAAGAAGGTTCTCCCAGAAAGCCCCAATTAGGGAGTGTGGGAAGGGGCAGGAGTGGGGAGGCCTGATGTTGTTGTGATTTGGGTGAAGCTCCTGCCTGTCTGATCTTTTTTTTTTTTTTTTTTCTGCCTGTCTGATCTTGAAAGGTGAGTTGAAGCAGAGATTATATCTCAGAGTTTGTCCTGCCCATCGCAAAGGTATGGGCTTTTAATTCCCTTGCTGGTTAGTCATTGGCTATGGGGTGGAGGGGTGGGCTCAAGCTCTTCCAGAAATCTATGCCAGCAAGGAAGGTCTAGTGCTCAGGGCAAGCCTGTGAAGGTTGCAGGGGCAAACCTCTAGCAGCAAAGCCTACAGGGCTGGTAAGATAGTGTTGAGGAGCTCTGGGCTGGGCACCAATGGGGCCTGCTATGCTGTGTCCCAGGAATGAGTGAGGGATTAGTGACAAGAGTAAGGCTGCATCAGTTCTCTTACAGAGTCCTGTCACCTGGACAGAAAGAAACTTGCACTGCTGTGGTCTGGGTGGGTGAGCACCGGGGACGGTCATCTGGGTTTGGGGGCTGTCACCCCAGCTGGCAGCAAAGTGTTCCCAGCCTGGCCTTACCTGCAGCCTGTGGGATTCCCATGTGTGGAGTCAGCCATGGGAGGGTAGGAGGCTGGCCTTCCTGGGTCACAGATATGATGTCCTTTTATAATTGTAAAAGCAATGCATGAAAATAAAAAAGAAAATTCAGGGCACTCTGCTCAGTTGGTTAAGCATTGACTCTTGACTTCAGCTCAGGTCATGATTTCAGGGGTGTGAGATTGAGCCCTGCATTGGGCTCCATGCACAGCAGGGAGTCTGCTTGAGATTCTCTTGCTCCTTCTCCCCCCACCTACTCGTGCATGTGCTGCATGTGCTCTCTGTCTCTACATGATTAATAAATAAATCTTAAGAAAAGAAGATTCAACACTTCTGAACGGGATGAAATGAAAAATAGAAGTGTCCCCATTGTCACTATGCCACCTCCAGATGAAGTGTGTATCTCTGTGGCAGAAATAATGTTCTACCATTCTGCTTTTTTTTCTGATTATATCACCAAAATTAATATGTATATATGTATGTGTTATTATAAATATATATATATACACCTACACACAATTTTTTAGGTTATATTTTTTGATATTGTATTTTGAGTTATTCTTTATAATGAAAAATACGGGATTTAGTCTATTTGCTCTATTATCCACTTCCTTTCCCTCCTGCATTTTCTTTAGTTTTCTTGATGTTTTGGTGTCATCTATGGATTAATTAGAGGTAGACTGACTGTAAATAGAAAGCAATTTGAGCTATGGGTTCCTTAATTTCTTGGGCTCCTACCAAAGCCCTGAACCTAATTTTGAATTTGCAATTGCATTCATTTTGTTAAGATGGTCCCCAGGTTATACAAGCTCCAACCCCTCACTAACTTTATAATGTCAAAGATGTAATAGAAGAATATAGTATCATCTCTACTAAGGAGACATGATCCCCATACTATGGTGAGGATGCTAATAAGCTCCATGTCTTATTTTATCAATTTTCAATTGCTCTTGTAGACTCCCATTGTGGAAGTGAGTTGAATAATACCTTGTGGATTTTCCCCATTGCTCACCCCACACATGCCTCTGACTTCTGTAAGCTATATCATGGTAAATCCTTTTTATCCAATATAAGGAAAGCGTCTGTGCTTTGTCCATGGTTTGATTCTAACATATTTAAACTAACAAAATTATGCAAATTGTGTTTATATGAATATAATGTTCTCTGAAGCCAAGTAGTTTGGTGAGACCCAGGGAGAAGCACCAGCTGTGAAAGTAGCTGAAGGGGAAAGGGGTTCTGGCCTTGGTTTGAGGTCCGGTTCTTACCTTCACTGGCTGCGTGCCTTCCACAAGCCTCTCCACACCCTGTGTCTCAGTCTCTCCATCTGTATAATAGGGGTCCTGACTGCATCCACTTCCCTGGGTTGTAAAAGTTGTGTGTGCATGCGCGTGGTGCTTGGCAGGCTGCTCAGTGTGTAGGGATCACTCAGCACACCTCACTGTCGTTATGGTGATGGATCCTGTGATTTTGCTCATATTCTCTGTACTCTCAGTTCTAGGAGATTTCCTCCACTTACTCCTGAATTTATTATTTGGCAATAATTTTTCTTTTCCAGAAAGTCTCATATTCTTCCCTTGTTTTCCAAATAGTTCATTCTCATGTTTTATTACTGTAAGGCTGCCTCAAATCTCTCTGAAGACATGAATTCAATCTTTCAAGGGTCTCTTCTCTGAGTACACTGTTTCCTATGGGGAGATTTCTGTGTTTATCCCAGTCTCTCTCTCCAATAGTGCTGCCTTTCCCCAAGATCTGCGTATCCCTACCTGTCCTTCTGGTTTATCAGTAAAGGACCAAGCCGATAGACAGAGGTGGCTCTGTGGGTTTCTGCTAAGTGTGTGTAACTATATTTGATCTTTCAGCATCCCCCACAGAGGGAAGGTTGACATGGGCTTTTACCTGTGCCCGGGGTCTGTTGGCCATGGTTTGACGTCAGTGTGTATGTACTGGTACAGACAGAGGACCCTCCTCCCAAATGTAAACTCTACCCTAAGCACTCATATCTGCAATTAGACTTTTCTGTTTCTTTAGAAAGTGGAATTCCAATTTCAGTTTGGAAAAAATGCAGCAACTAGTGGGGTGGGATGGAAGTAACAATGCTGTGGGTGTTGATACCCAGCTTTTTTGCAGACATATTTAGAAAAATTTAGGGGCACTTAGGGGGCTCAGTTGGTTAAGCATCTGCCTTTGGCTCAGGTCATGATCTCAAGGTCCTGGGATGGAGCCCTGCATTGGGATTCCTGCTCAGCGGGGAGTCTACTTATCCCTCTCTCTCTGCCTCTGCCTTTCTCCTCACTCTTGCTCTCTCTCTCTCTCTCTCTCTCTCAAACACACACTCTTGCCCTCTCTTTCTTAAATAAATAAATAAATAAATAAATAAATAAATAAATAAAATCTTTAAAAAGTTTTAAAAAAGATTTTCGGTTTATAAAAGAGCTTCAGTGATAACATAGAAGGGTTCCTGTGTACCATTGATTCACCTCCCCCTGACATCAACATCTTACATACGCATGCCACATTTGTCAAGGCTAAGAACTTTGCATTGTTACCATCAACTAAACTACAGGCTTTTTTTTTTTTTTTAATTTCACCAGTTTTTCCACCAGCGTCTTTCCTCTATTCTTTGAGCCATTTGAGGTGACTTCATTTCATGAAGTTGTCATATCTCCTTTGTCTCCGGTGATCTGTGACATTTCCCCATCTTCCGTGTGTTTCACGGTTGTGATACTTCGGTGGGTGATGGTCACATGTTTTGTAGCATGCTCCTTAGTTGTGGTTTGTCTGGTGGGACTTTGTTATGACTAAACTGGGGTTATGGATTTGGGGGGAAGTACACCACAAGGATGAAGCAACCTTCTTGTCACATCTTCTCAATGGGTCCTGACATTGATATGACTTTGTGTGGGTGTTGTTCTTTGATCACCTCATTTAGGGGATGTCTGTCAGCCTTCTCCACTGCCACATTACTGCCTTTCCCTCTCCATAGTCTCTCTGGTAGAAGTGAGTCCCTAGATCCAGTGCACCAGGCTCCAGGATAACTACCATGTTTGCCCATGACCCAGCCTCCTGCCATTCTTCATTGGTGGGTGAATCAGGATCTGAACCAAGTTTGGTGCATTCTTGGGGGCTTTGGCCTTGGGAGATGCAGAACTTCAGGGCAATTCTTTTCTCCAATTCATTTCTAGAATTGGAGACATATGAGAGCATTTTTTTTTCAATTCATTGTGTATGGAAAGCTATTCTGTGGTTTGGGAAAATGCCATAAAGTAGAACTTCTCTGGGTTCCAGTTGCTACTTTTGTAAAGGGGTTAATACTTTTGGCTTTGCAAAGATCTGAAGATCCAATGGGACAATCTGGGCTGAGTGGCTGCCCTGGAGCCTGGCAGGTGGTAGAGTCTCAGCAGATGTCAGTTCCCCATTGCCCGAGCCACCAACACTGTCTGCCACCTCTAACATTTTAAGGTCCTACAATTTACAGTCACCATAAAGCACACACTATTGTGAGCTAATTCTTTTCATAAGAAAGAATTTTAAGATGGAAAAATAAAATATGAAATGAGTATTTCTGCTACCTTTTGTCTATCTCTGGTAAATCAAAGCCAGAAAGTTCTGTGTGAGAGCCATTGCTAATAAAACTAATATTTTCTCTCAAATCCAGTGAAATTTGGATTTCCCTTTGTTAAGAGCCATGTGCTTAGCCACAACCCATTTTTCCCTTCCTCTTTCCTAATGCATCTTCCTTTTTGATCACCCGAATCACTCATTCCTTCATTACACAGGGAAAAATGACCCCATCTGCAGCTTACTGCAGCCTAAACCACTTCCATCACCCATGCCAATGCTTGGTTTAGGAGGGGCATGAGACCAAATTTGACAAATGAGTCATGAGGGGAAGTTTGGGGGATTCTGGGAAAGACTTCCCTTCTTTGAGAGAAAGCTGCAGAGATGTAGGGATGCTCTTACCTCCCTGAATGCTCTTGTGTCTGGATATGATGTGCACAGCTCTGGAGCCACCAGCTGAGATTTATGCCAACACATCAGGGATATTGGTGTAGAAGGAGGGATGGAACCTGGACCCATGATGGTGTTGTTGATCTGTGGATCCGTTCTGTGCCAGGCTTTCTACCTCCCCTGGACTCATTGTGAAGTGGGAAAGTACTTTTTTGTGTGTCAGGCAGTTAAAATTGGGTTTCCTCTTGCTTACAGCAGAAAGCAAACTGATATACTTTTAGAAAAATCCTCCTACAAACAAGCAGCCTTAAAAAAAAAAAAACACCTCTTCAGAGACTCTTACAGAGTCTCTGAAGAGAGTCTGTACAAACATGGCTAATGTTTGTATCCAAGAGAGAAAGTGTGAGTGTGTGACTCAAACATGGCTAATGTTTGTATCCAAGAGAGAAAGTGTGAGTGTGTGAGTGTGAGTGTGAATGTGTGTGTGTGTGTGTGTGTGTGTGTGTGTGTCTTTGAGGGAAGAATATAGAGTGGTGGGCAGCTCACCACGAAGAGAAGCAGATGTGAAAGAGCTCGACCCAAAGCATCCAGAATTCTCATTGCTCTCACAAAAGGGAGGAAGGAGAGGAGAGGGTAGTCTTCACAGAGTATGCATTGTATGCCAAGCAACAGGAACAGTAAACACATGATTTTGCTTAATCGCTGTGATGGTTCTCTGAGGTATTATGACTGGGACTCAGATTTGAAATCTGACTCCAAAGTCCTGCCCCATTCCTTTACCACCCGAATCCAGTCCTTCACGTTCCCTAGAAACGTCCTGTTTCCATCCCCTTCTCCAGGACCACCATCCAGATCCAAGCTCAGCGTCTCTCCTGGACTGCTGCCCATCCATCCAGCTGTTGTCATGTCAGCTGCCACAGCAGTCTCTTGTCTGCCCAGCAGTCACCCCCTCTCTCAGTTCCAGGGCATCTCATAGTGCAAATCAAACTCCTCCCTGTGGTTCCTCAGCACTTCCATGATCTGGTCCTGCCTAGCTCTGCAGCCTTATCTTCTACCACTTTGCATTCCACCCACCAAGCTCCAGCCTCCCTACTTTTCTTACAATAACCCAGGTAATAATTAACTCAGGGCCTTTCCCCAGCTGGTTCTCTGTGCCTGGAGGACATCACCATCCATCATCTCTTTGCATGGCTCACTCTTTTTTAACCTGTGGGCCCAGACACAGGAGGCTTTCACTGAGCACATCAGGGTAGCACTCCTCCCCATGTGCCACCCTGTCAACTGCATTGATTATCTTCATATCAATTTGAATTATTTTTATTTCTTAATTACTTTTCCCTTGACTGACTCTCCTGTTGAGAATATTGGCTCCAGGAGGGGCAGAAACTTCTTACCACTGAGTCTCTAGCACTCTGAACAATGTCTACCACATGAGAGGTTCTCAGTATGTGTTTCCTGAATGAATGAGCAAATGTGGAATAGCTCTGCATTTATTTCTTGCTCATTATTCCACAAAGGTTTTGAGGTAGCTCATATGGAAGAAATCCAATAACATAAAGCAATGTACATTAAAAGATAAAACATAAGATATAGGAAAAGTGTTAAATTAGATTATAAGAGCAACACCAGATACTCAATCCCACACAGCCATTAAAAATGGGCCTGATCTTGGCTCTCTGGGATCCCTGTTAGCTAAATAAAGCCATTAGTAAATGTCATGGTGTTCTAGATCTATCCTTCATGCCCAAGCTGCCTCACTTGACTGGCCTAGGAGTCACTGACCTGAGCTGGGCCAATCAAACTCTCTAGCTGAGGAGCTTGTACCAAGGGATAGAGACAGGTGGAGATGGCCCCTAATCTGAGATGATGAAGATTTGGGAGTTGGGAAAAATGATGAAACAGCTGGAAAAGGAAGTGTGCCAAGAAGGGCAGGAACACAGCATGTATGTATCAGGATGGAGCTGAGGGAGGAGCTCATGCACTTTCAGAGAGTAAGGTGGCAACAGTGGCTGCCGGCTGACTCCCCAGTTCCCATGAGGGCATCTGAAGTGCTCCAGATGGAACCAGTAGGATTCTTTTTGGCCCTCCTGACCAATCTTTTCCTTGAGCTTCTAAGTGTCTGTTTTTGATAATCATGGTTCTAAGACCAGGACTGATGAGAGACAATAGCCCTGAACCAGTCAGAATAGACTGGGTTGTGTGGTAATAACAACAAAGACTTACACACACTACACATCGATCCCAGGTTGACTGCTGCTCTGTTAAACATGTGCCCACTCTGGGACCCAGATTGATGAAGTAGCCTATATAGCTCAATCATTACCAGTCCCTGAGGTAACTAACGGATTATAAATGGTTGGAAGGAGGAATTCACCTATTATGGCAATGAAATTTTCTGACTATTGAGGATGGGCACCTGACACTTGCCAAAGCCTACTCTCTGCTTGAGCCATATTGAATTATTTTTCTTCTTGGGAAGATGACCAGATTTTTTTCTTACCTTTGGGATTTTGCAAAAAGCCCTTAGCAACACTCTATAGGACATGGAACTATTTCTTCCAGAGGTATAGACATAAAACATAATACAGGAAAGCACATCCATCATTACCCCTGGTTGTGACCTCAAAGAATGGTAAGTAGGTGAAGGTAAGGAAATTCTATGGAAGAAGATGTAGAGAAGGAGAGTGAATAAATCCTGAGCGTATCTGATTTTGGTTTCTTTTTAAAAATATATTTATTTATTTATTCATGAGAGACACACAGAGAGAGGCAGAGACATAGAAGGAGAAGCAGGCTCCTCACAGGGAGCCCAGTGTGGGACTCGATCCCCAGACCCGGGATCACGCCCTGAGCCAAAGGCAGATGCTCAACCACTGAGTGACCCAGGAATCCCTGATTTTGGTTTCTGATTGAGTAGGACTGCCCAGAGGGAATTTTCACACACTGTCCTCTGTCAGGATGGCTGTGATCAACCTTCCAGACTCCCCCCCAGTGAAAGAGGAATTTCTCTTCTGATCAGTTAGAATTTGAGTCATTGATGGGGCCACTATTACTAATGACGAGCTACTATTCTTGGCATCCTTGAACTGGCTGGTGCCAAGGTCAAAATTTGAGAAGAGTAGAGGGCCTTGATAAGACCACAATCCTGGTCTTCTTGCGTCAACTTGAGCTTCTCATGGGGACTTGCATTGGGGCTTCAGTGTTGTCATGGTCACTTATTCACTGATTCCTATTTTGCTATTGTTTCATAAACTCCTTTGAGAATCTGTTATAGTGGGGATTGGGGACATGAGAAAGGGCTGTCAGCACAAGAAGATTCAGGTTTTTCTCACCCTGCCCAGAACATCGTCTGAGAGCCCCCCATTCTAACCCTTAATCGTTAAGAGTTGGCTAAACATGACATGTGAAATGAATTTCTATTAGGAAATGCCATTGAGCTAAGCATAGAATGTGGTTGTACATATATGACTTCCTAGAATCAGGACAATATAAAATGGCAGCATCGACACCTGGGAAGGGTCTATGTGTAATCTGTCACTCTCCCTGCAGAGAGGAAAGGATTAGGAAGTGTGTTTGGGAGATAAAGAATCAAAGGGCAGAGACACTGAGAGGGAAATCCATTAATTGTGTTTGTCCATGATTACCCAGGAAGAAAAAGCTACTCATGTTTTGTGACAGTCAGTAATTAAATATGAGAGATGCCTCACCACGATTTCATGTTCCCGGTTGGAAGAGGAAATGGTGAGAGGCACAGTGCATGAGCTGAATCATCAGTGACAGGCATTTGTTGAACGTGTGGCCAGAGCTGGGCACCAAGGTGGGGGTGTGTGCACTCCTTCCACATCCATTGAGAGCCTGACTAAAGGCAGCTCTGTGCTGGGTGCCAGCTGCACACATCCCACCCTGATGGAGTTCACAGCCTGGAATGGGGAGGAAGGTTTGGGACAATAGACTGTAATATATGCCAGTAAATGGGAAGGGACTCACAGCATCCAGCTTTGGCTTTATTATTACTCTAAATGTGAATTGTTTTTACTCACTGGCATGAGAAGCCTGCAATATATTTTAGTGGAGGCAGGGGAGCCCTCTTGACACCACCAGTCTACGCTTGTCCTACTATGCCTGGATTTCAAATCACAATCCTGATGCAAATTTTTGCTTGGGCACAGATTTCTGTAATCAGATTGCTTGCTCACCAGTACTGGGTTGGGCTATGTACCCTGGGAATGGGGATTTGAATAAAAGAGAAGGGAAAACTCTTTGGAACTTGGAACTCAGGAAAGATGGCTCTGAGTGGGGTGGACTGGGATTGGGCACTCCATTGGGTGGGTTGGGGTAGGAGGAACATCCTCTGGGAATGCACTGGGACCTGAAGAGAAAAAAAAGCCCCAGGAAATGTCAGTGGGCCAGACAGGAGACAGGAAGATGACAAAAGCAAGCTTCACCCAGCCCACCCCAATTTGTGTTGGGCTTGCTTGTTCTTCATTCATTCCAAAATTGTTGATGACTTCTTATGAACCAGGCAGTGTTGGGACTGGGATATGGAGGGTGGGGAGCAGACACAGCCATGAAGAGGACCTAGCCTCTCTTAGGGGCTTGAAGGCAAGGAGGATGAGCCATGGACAAAAGTAGCCCTACTGTCCAGTTGGTGGTCATCAGAGCCAAGAGAAAGTTACAGAAAATGCATGAGCAAGTACATGGAAGAGATTACATGGCTTGGGTTAGTGCTGCTGGGAGACCAGAAGGCATCATGAAAGAGGTAGAACTGACCCTTGAGAAGCATTAATTTTGATATGCAAAGATGGGAGTTGATCTTTGCATAGGATGACAGGGTGGACAAAAGCAGGGAGGCAGGAAATCAAGAAGTCTGTGTTATAAAGCAAATGCTGGTTGGTTGCACCCACATGTGTGCTGTAATTTGACATTTTAAGAGTGTTTCTCTCTAGGTGGAAAATTTTCTGTGTTTTTTCCCCTAATAAATAGATCATACCTTTATACTGAAGAATAATAATTATAATAATTATGATGATGTTCAAAATGGTAATAATAATAATAATAATTAATAATAATAATAATACAAATTGTGATCAAGTTGAATGGAGCCTTGAATTGCCAAGTTTGGTTTTATTTGGTGAGTAAAGACATCACCAACTTTATATCCTTCCCTTCCCATCTCTCTGTTCCTAATTCAGCTTCAGCCTTTTGACTCAGAGGAACATTGCCCATCTCACCCAACCCCACAGAAGAACAAAGTTGTAAGAAAGAATGTCCAAGAAATAGTTTATTCTGAACAAGAAACAACACTGATTCAAACACAGCCAGGAAATCCAGTGTCTCTTGGGCTGCTTCCAGCTCCTGCCCCCTAATTCATGAACTCAGCCCAGTGAGGAATCTGAAGTGCTGCCCAGGTCATAGTGAAGAGAGGAGCAGCCCTGTGATTTCCTAGAGGGAACAGAACAGTGCTGATGGGGGACACAGAATGACAAGTGTGCAAGACAAGTAGACTTAACGTGGGCAACACAATTGAGAAATAAGCTTGGTTCAAAGGAGGAAAATAATGACCATTTCCTGTTTTTAAAATAAAAATATAAAACCACACCATCAATTAAAATGTTTCTCTTAAGACGTCTAAGATGACATTGACAGCCCCAAGGATTGATTGATTCATGATGTAAAAAGTAAAAACCAGAAGTTGGGAGAAAAAAATAAAAACACACTTGAATAGGGGTAGACAGAGTTCGAAGAAGACTCCAGGAAGAAAAGTTCAAGGAATCCTAAACACCAAGCTTATTTCTACAGAAAGTGACCTGCCAAATGAGTGACAGACCAATGTTTCTTCAGATGATGATGGTGATGCCCACAAAATGTGGCTAAAGTTTAGTGAGTGGTGCATGCCAGGTGCGTCACGCACTGGATGCTGTTGAACCCTATAACGATCCTGCAAGGCTGGTTTTATCATCACCACTTTAGAACAAGGAAATGATACATAAGTGATTATGCAGTTTGCCTAAGGTCTTCTGGTTAGTAAACAGCAGGGCTGGATTCTCAACGAGCCTGACTCCACGTCTGAGCTCTGTCCCTGGTGCTACAGCTTCTCCGCATTCAGAGGGCGAGTGCTCCCCAAACATGTCATTCCTTGGGTGGGTCCACCATCCTTCTAGACTGAATTGTTCTAGTCACCCATGCTTCTTTACTCATCTATACAGGGCCACCTCATCAATGCCATTTGGCGACCCTCTTTAAGACAATGCTGAGGAGACCACTTCACACCCTTCACAGGAAAAACATCTAGAAGGAGGGAGGGGACTTAATTTGGCTGTGGGACTGGGTTTTGGGAGGAACTTTGATGGCACTCAAGAGGAGTGACTGATGGTTAGTGTCTTGTCCTTCCGAGGGGCATCTGCCTGCCATCCCTGCACAGGGTATGAGGTGGGGGTAGGGAGCTGCTGAAATTATGGGTGGGAGGCAGTCTTCTGGGAATAAGGGCAGCCGTGCACCTGCAGCATTGAGACCCAGGGGACCAGGCTGATGTGCAGGCCACACCCTCTTCGAGGGTCAGAAAGACTGGCCCCGCAGGGAAGGTAAACGAGGACTCTTCAGGTTTTGCTCCAGGGTTTGGGAATCGTGTTCCCAATCGGAAGGGCAGGCTCAGAGATGTTTATTCTGCCATTGGGCTGCATTTTTGAAAGTACTATGTGATGCACCATGATGGACCAAACTGCAAAGTTGGGATGGCCTAATTGCTTTGTGGGATGGGAGCACACTTCAAATATCAAGGTTGTAGTTTGCCTGTGTAAACAATTTCATGTCACAGGTTTTGCATGTCTGCTACTCATCTGGTTTCTCCCAATAACCTTGTGGATAGAGGTGGGACACAGCTGTTTTCACCCCTTTGGCAGATGCAGAAACAGGCACGGGAAGGGCAAAGTTGTCCAAAGTCACGCAGAGAATCTGTCAGGCACGTGGGTCCAGAACCCGGGCTTCTTGGCAACAAGCTCAGGGCTCTCTCTGCATTTGATGTCATCAGGGGTGAGACTGGGACCATCGTGGCACAGAGAGGGGCTTTCGGTGGGCAGGACGATCTGTGCAGTCCTGGCAGGTGCTGTAGGTGGTGGCTTAGCTGCTGCAGCCGCGGGAGCAGGCATGGGCTAGAATGTTATTGTTGCACCCATCCTGGAGCTTGCCCTGGGTCTGGCTCCCCTCTCGGCCCTCTGTGTCCAAGAGCTGGCCGCCCTGCCCCTGCTGCCTCCTCAGCCTGCAAACAAGCACAGCACAGATGTGAGACGGTGACGTGGAGCAGAGGGCAGTGGGAGGCTCAGGAGATGCATTGGTGCAAACAGGGCAACTGGGAAGCCCTCAGCCCATGCTTTCCCTGGCCCAGAGTGTGGTACCCCGGAGCCAGGCAGGCCTGGGGTCAAAGCCTGGGTCAGGTGCACTCCTGTGAGATATTTAACACACACAGCCTCAGTTTCCCCATCTATATAATGGATATGACAATTCCCACCCTATGGCTCCCTGTGAGGTCTACAGGATATCAAGCATGTAATTTGCCTAAGTTCTCACGCCATCAGGGTAGGCGATGAGCCCCACACATCATTCATTTGCATGGATGCATTGAATGCCCATTGATGTACCAGCCACCAAGGCAGGGAGCAGGGGAAACCCTGGCCAGCCTAATGAGCAGTCATCTTCTCTGTCCTCATGGAGTTTACTGTCTCAATGGGGCCATGGACACCAATTGAATTATCTACTAAATAAATACCCAAACAGATGAGCACCCAGCCTTACGAAATGGTCCACGACAAACTGTTAAGGGAACATGATTCTAAACATTGCATTTCTCAATAGCCGGCCCGCTGCTCACCCTCCATGTGATCTAAGATGTCAAGAGCCTTCTCCTTGTGACCTGCAAGTTCAGGTTCACGCACTATCCCACGACTGTCACTGTGTGCATGGGGCAGGCAAAAAAATAAAATGGAGACATGTAGGGAAGGAGCGAGAAGTCTGAGAACAGGAAAAACACAGCTCTCAGTACTTGCTACTCAGGCACCACTGGTCCGGCTGCTGTCTTCCGGGACTTAGTCTTCCTATGAAACCTAGGATTAAACCATTCACTTGGAGGAGGCTAAGGGAATCATCAGAGAGATGATTCCAGCCCTACTGTGGGGCTGGAAATAATAAGATTGCCACAGTCTTGCCTGTTCTGAAAGACACAGGTTTCAGCCCAAATTTACTTCTCACATAAGCCGGTTCTGTCAAACAGAGCGCAGACCTGCTGCCTGATGTGTGTGAAAGAGCCACTTCACTCAGCAAACACAGGCTTGCAGGGCACTGCAGATGATCCCCGGATGACTACCACACAGTCCGTGGCCTCGACGGGTCACAGGACCTATGTGTGAGTGTGTGCACGCATGCTTGTGCTGGGTGGGATTTTCTAGTGTTTGCAATGGTGTCAGGATTTGAGTGAGTCCTTCAGGAAATGCTGAAGTACCAGCAGCAACACAGTATTTTGAAGACCACAAACTTGGTGGCCACCGCTTCCCACCGTTTGTCTTCCCACAGGGACAAGGTCCTGGTATGCAGCCCCTTTGTCCCCAAGGCTTGTGGCTGTCCAGGTAGCCAGAAGGGGAAAGGTGGTTAGGGTCAACATTCATCCACAAGACAGGTTGGGACCCAGAGGATAAAGTAAGTGGGGGAGGGAGAGCCTAGTACCAGCAGAGGGGGTGGTCGGACTTCCCGGGCAGGGCTGGGAACTGCTCAGGAAACTCCCTCTCCTGTCCCTTCTCTGTCCTCCCCTCTACTTTAGGAGGTACCTCTGGGGGATCCCTGGGTGGTGCAGCAGTTTAGCGCCTGCCTTTGGCCCAGGGCGCCATCCTGGAGACCCGGGATCGAATCCCAC
The DNA here is from genome assembly GCF_018345385.1 of Vulpes lagopus. Lineage (NCBI taxonomy): Eukaryota > Metazoa > Chordata > Mammalia > Carnivora > Canidae > Vulpes > Vulpes lagopus. Next base: position 131,111,056 of record NC_054827.1, on the reverse strand, counting down.
GTCGGGCTCCCAGTGCATGGAGCCTGCTTCTCCCTCTGCCTATGTCTCTGCCTCTCTCTCTCTCTGTGTGACTATCATAAATAAATAAAAGTTAACAAAAAAAAATTTAAAAAAAGATTTTTTTTTATTTATGATAGTCGCAGAGACACAGGCAGAGGGAGAAGCAGGCTCCATGCATCGGGAGCCTGACGTGGGATTGGATCCCGGGTCTCCAGGATCGCGCCCTGGACCAAAGGCAGGCGCCAAACTGCTGCGCCACCCAGGGATCCCCATAAATAAAAAAAAATAAAAATAAGTAAATAAAAAAAAAGGAGGTACCTCTGGAATGAAACTCAGATCAAAACTAGGGAAAACTCAAATGGCTAAGAAACTAAATGAGAAATGCCTGTACTTCCAAAGTAGAACCACCCTGTTTGGTTCACAATTGTAATGCCACATAATTCTCTGGGTGTGTCACAAGATAGAGGTGAATCCCATTAAGATTTTAAGTGCTCACTGTTTGTGGGAATGCAAACTGGTACAGCCACTCTGGAAAACTGTGTGGAGGTTCCTCAAAGAGTTAAAAAGAGATCTGCCCTAAGACCCAGCAATTGCACTACTGGGGATTTACCCCAAAGATACAGATGCAATGGGGACACCTGAACCCCAATGTTCATAGCAGCAATGTCCACAATAGCCAAACTGTGGAAGGAGCCTTGGTGTCCATCGAAAGATGAATGGATAAAGAAGATGTGGTCTATGTATACAATGGAATATTCCTCAGCCATTAGAAATGACAAATACCCACCATTTGCTTCGGACGTGGATGGAACTGGAGGGTATTATGCTGAGTGACGTCAGTCAACCGGAGAAGGACAAACATCATATGGTCTCACTCATATGGGGAATATAAGAAATAGTGAAAGGGAAAGGAAGGAAAATGAGTGGGAAAAATTAGAGAGGGTGACAAAACATGAGAGACTCCTAACTCTGGGAAACAAACAAGGGGCAGTGGAAGGGGAGGTGGGTGGGGGGGTCGGGGTGACTGGGTGATGGGCACTGAGGGGAGCACTTGATGGGATGAGCACTGGGTGTTATACTATATGTTGGCAAATCGAACTTCAATTAAAAAAAAAAGAGAATGAGAAAGAAAAGATTTTAAGTGCTCAAACATAGCATAGATAGCCTTGCTGTCTCTAGACTCTTGTACTTCTCTGACCCAAAATATAGCTTCAAAGGTTGCATAATACAGAGTGGATGAGAGAGAGATGGATGCAGAAGTCTTGTGTAGATCAGGGAAGGCTTCCTGCAGGAGGCAGCATTTGAGCTGGACTTTAAGGATTGCTATGGAATGGGGGTAGCCGGAGGGAGGGACAGGGATTTGAAATGAAGGGACATAAGTGAGGTAAGAAAGTAGAGCAGAGCAGTTCAGCATGGACCAGCATCCTCTGGAGCTGATGGTTTAGGCACTTTGGCTTCTTTTGGCCAGAGTTTATTTAAAGAGTAGAACTAGCAGTTTGAAGTCACCATACATATTTTATGTATACATAAAATACTGTGACCATGAGTACTGGACCCTACGGCATTAATTAAATGAGCTATGAGTCAGTATGGGTCATCCCCCTTGGCAACCTATCATCAGGTTCAGGGTGAACCAAGGTGGCTGAATCCAGAAAGAAGGACCTTTCTATAGGCTTCCACCCATCCACCTATAGCACATGGAGCTGGGATTCTAATCCAGTTCTGGGAGGCACCAAGGCCTGCATTCTTCTCACTACATCTGCACCCCCACGCACCCACCAACCGTTCACCATCCATTCTCCATCCACTCATCTGCCCATTTTCTATGCACTGATCCCTACATTCATCTACTTACTTGCCCATCTGCCCATTCATCTATCCCATCCATGCACGCACCCACCCACCCATACACCCACTTCCATATGTCCACTCATTTGTCCCATTCCCAAACCCATCTGTCCACTCCTCATCCACTTACCTATTTACCACTCACCCATCCACCTCCCATATACACACCCACCCATCTACCTCATCCATGCATCATCCACACATCTATCGATACATCCATCCATCCTCCCCCTTAGTCCTTATTCATCTCATTATCCACCCATTTGCCTGTCCATCCATCCATTTCATCTATTCACTATATACAGATCTGTTGATCTTCCCACTTACCTCCATTTCCCCATCCACCTCCCCCATCTATCATCTATTCATCTTCTGCTCATCCACCCATCCATCCAACCAGCCATCCTCCACTATCCTCCCATCTTATCAATGTCCTTCCACCTTCTACCCACTCACCCACCCATTCATTCCCCTACTGTTGAAGGGGCTGCGTGGAGCAGGACCAGACATATTCAAACAGTGAATATCCACTGTGACAAAGTTTCTGCTGGAAGGAAGCAGCATGGCACAAGGCCTCGGCTTAGATCCAGGCTGTTCCTGTCCCTGGGTCCACAACTTATTAGCTATGTGACTTTGGGAGTTTGGATTCAGACCCAGGGATATCGTTCTCCAAGACCCCTGCTCTTTCTACTGACTCCTGTGCCATTCAATCCTAACCTGGGGGGAAGGGATGAGCATGGAAAAATCATTCCATGCTCCAAAGGAATTAAAAGGCTCATGTTGCTTAAATAGGAATCTTCGAACCAAGACGGATATGAAACCATTATGACTATGGCCCTGAGAGCTCACCTCCATGACTAGCCCACAGCCCAGTTATCTGTAATTCAGGAAGAAATGAAAAAGGATTTTACATATCCTACTAGGCAGAGCTCAAGTCTGCTGATGCAAATTGGCTGGTTATCTCTGCAATGGCAGGAACGTTTAATTTTCTCAGCCAACTTATCAAATTAATTCTCAGCTTTGTGGCCGGAATTCTGAGTGACAGCCACAAGTTCCCTCAATCTCTCAAACTCCACCATCAGATGCCAGAAGAAAGCGCTCTGAGACACTGAACCTCTACCAAGGAGAGTAGGACACACATTAAAATTTGTAATAAATCAGGCTCGAGGCATTTTTCAAAGGCAAAATATTTCAGAAGAGTGAAATAAAATGATTAGCAATCAAATTGCAACTCCAGCTACTTCACACACGCAGGATGGAGTCCACTTAATACCAACACTCATCTGCTATGCACTTTCCGGAGGCGAGGCCTGGCCTCTGCTGTGAGAGCCCGGTTTTCGTTTATGAAGTCAGCACGAAGTGCTTTCACACCTATTCCCAGCATTCCACTGGCTCTCCCTGTGGATGTTTCCTGGCTCTGCAGAAACGTGGATGGAGGGGCAGAGTGGCGTAGTGGGGGAGTGCAGGGCTGGCCGTCCCAGGGGCCCAGCTTTGCCATCACTGGCCTAGGGGCTGGGCACGCACTTCTTCAAACCTCCCTCTCCTCACTGGGACAGGAGAACATGAACCACTGTGTGCTGTCTGTCCTGTAGCAGGTCCTTTATAAAGGGCAGCTATTTTTAAAAATATTTTATTTATTTATTCATGAGAGACACAGAGAGAGGCAGAGACACAGGCAGAGGGAGAAGCAGGCTCCATGCAGGGAGCCTGACGTGGGACTCAATCCTGGGTCTTCAGGATTACAAGCTGGGCTGAAGGCGATGCTAAACCACTGAGCTACCCGGGCAAGGGCAGCTATTTTTTTAAAAAATATTTTATTTATTGATTTGAGAGAGAGCACATGAGCTAGGCTGGGAGGGTTGGGGGGCAGAGGGAGAAGCAGACTCCCCACTGAGCAGGGAACCTGACCTGGGGCCTGATCCCAGGACCCTGGGACCATGACCTGAGCCAAAGGTAGATGCTTAACCACCTGAGCCACCCAGGCAAAGGGCAACTATTTTCAAGATGATGATCACAATGTGCAGATACTCTCCTTTTGCAGATGGGGAAACTGAGGATCAATGAGTAAAACTTAACTTGCAGCCATAATTCTGATGAACGTCTCCCAGCAAGGGGGTCCCCAGAGATGGCTCTGCAGGCCACGTTCTGGGTGGAGAGGGGGTCAGTGCAGAAGAGGAGGGAGAGGACGTGCTGGAATGGGATACATATAGAGTGGCTGAGGGTCAGGACCCAGAAGTGGATGGAACAGGACAGCAGACTGAGTAAGAGAGAATCCACCCCCAGCAGTTGTGGCGCACTGCCGAGGAGCCCACAAACCAGGGAAGGCCAGGACATGGAACTGGAGACTGGAACCAGGTCTCCTGTCTTATTGTGTGTCTCTCATCCACTGGAGGGGGCCACAGCATGGCATCTGTGTCTTCACAGCCCCCAGCACAGCACCCAGACCTTGGCAGGTACACAAACCACAGGTGCCAGGAGGATGGGTACGCCAACAAAGGAATAAATGCCCATCTTTTATTAGCAGGGTGTTTGCCCAGGTTGGCAGGTTGTGCCAACATCCCAAGGGGGAAAGAAGGCTGTTGTAATTAAATGAAGCAACAGGGTGTCCTAGCTGGACAAAAATTGGATTGCCATTTGCAGAACTGGTGAGTCATGGCCCTTGGCAACAATTCACATGAGCTAACGTGCATGGAGCTTTTTCTCTTGTAGCTGAGGGAGTTGGGATAGGTTATTACTGTGCGTGAATGTGTTAATTAAAAATATTAAGGCAGGGCAACCCTGGTGGCACAGTGGTTTAGGGCCGCCTGCAGCCCAGGGCGTGATCCTGGAGACCCCGGATCGAGTCCCGCGTCGGGCTCCCTGCATGGAGCCTGCTTCTCCCTCTGCTTCTGTCTCTGCCTGTCTCTCTGAATGAATAAATAAATAAATCTTTAAAAAAATATTAAGGCAAAAAAATGTCAAGGCAAAATGATGTTTGACACAGCACTTAATGGATATGGTGTGATAATTTTGTATATAATGAATTATATTAGCAAACACTTGGGTAGTGCTGATTATGTGGCAAAGGCTGTTAAGCATTTAGCCTGGGTTAACTCACTTGTCCTAACAACCACTGTAGAAAGTAGATATTTACAACCCATTTTGCAGATGAGGAGACTGAGGCACTAATGTGAGATCCAAGGTCACAAAGCGAGCAAGTGTCAGTATTCAATGGCAGGCAGCATGACAACAGTCTGTGTTCTTAGCTATTATGTATAATGCTTCCCTGTGGTTCATAAAAACCAGAGTTGAAGTTGGAAGAAAATTCTGGGGACGCCTGGGTGGCTCAGTGGTTGAGTGTCTGCCTTTGGTTCAGGTTGTGATCCCAGGTCCTGGGACCAAGTCCCGTGTCAGGTTCCCCACAGGGAGCCTGCTTCTCCCTCTGCCTGTGTCTCTGCCTCTCTATGTTTCTCATGAATAAATAAATAAATAAATAATTAATTAATTAATATCTCTTTTAAAAAAGTTCTGGAAGGTCACATACCCAACTGAGCAAAGGTTATCAGGTTAGGGTTGGGAGGCGGCTGTTGAGGGGAAGAAAGCAGTCCCCTGCGTGTACACTGCAAAATCCCTTCTCTAGCATCCCTAAGCAGACCACTCTTAGCAGAACCCTGCTGCCCACCGCCCCCCAAGATGACCCCCTGCACGGGGGAAGAGCTCAGACCCTTAGAAACTTCTTCCACCTAGAAAAGAAACCGAGGATTCTGCTGTGTGACAGCTGCTCCCCTTTTGGCCTTTGATGTGTTTTCTAGAATTATTCTCTCTCTTCAATTCTTGGAAGCCCCCTGGGCTGACCATCTCCCATCGTCCCCTGGGTTCACTCAGTCCCACTGCTCAGGGCTTGGGAGTCTAACTTGGGGGAGGGAAGGGTGCTTATCAAAGGCTCCCAAGCCCTCAGCTTCAGCTCGCTTTGCCAGTGGGGAGCCCCCACAGGGGTCAGGAGGAGCAAGAGGAGTTAAGTTGGGGCATCTAACTACCCTCCCTGCATGGTCTCCTTGAGCAGCTGGGAGCGCTGTAAGGTCGCTGTCCCTGCTGAGGTCGCCCTGTCCCCAATGGTCTCCCCCTTTCCCCTCTCTTGTGGAGCCCAGGTGGAAACCCTGCTTCCGTGAAGCCCCAATCCACTGCGCTAGCCAGTGTGTGGGAGCAGTGGGACACAGAGGGCCCTCTCAAGTCGTGTCTCCTTGGAGTATTTCCTCTGGGATTCTGAGAAAGCATCTTCCAGGCTCCCACAAGACCAGAAAGACTCTTCCTTAAGTGAAAACTCAGTACAACCGGCCGTTCTACTTTCGAACCTCATCACTTACTGGGAAGATCGCCTTGTGTGCCATCCTTATCTCACAAATTCAATAACAGCCTCTGGCCAGAAGCATTAAAATTCCGTCAGTTTTATCTGCTGTTGCCTAAAGCAAGCGTATTTGAGGGAGTCTTCGGATGGGGCCCGCTATACTGGGGGGGATTTGGCAAGATGCAGTGGATCACCTTACTGTGTCTCCCCTTCTACGTCCCTTTGCAAACAGATCGCTCGGGGAAACGGAAGGGTTGGCAGCCTCAGGTTTCTGAGTGATGGAGACTGAGATGTACGGAGTGTGTTCCCATTCAACACCTCCTCACTGAATACCTACGTCCACCTCCTGGAGAAGTATTCACAATACCCTTGGTGAGGACGAGAAGAGGACACCCAAAGATGAGCAGCTGGTGGGTAGGTCACATCACTTGTCAGACCCGAGCCCAGGCTCAAGGGGAGGACTTTGCTCTTCCCACCTTCCCAGCCTCGTGTCTCTGCCTACACACCTGCACGAGCAGATTTCTCTCTAGATTTAGGGGTGAGGCTGATAATCTGTGTCCGAGCTGGCTCGTGGGTGAGACATGTTGGGTCCCCATTGACTTGGGTGCACAAGAAAGGCCTAATGGGTGGGCTTTCCTCATAGTGCTCCCCAGTGTGACCTGCCCCTTTCCCTGCACCTGGAGGGATCTCAGTTCCGGGCTCTGGGGCTGGGCAGGCCGTAAGAATAGTTCTGTCCAATGAGAGAGTGAGGAGAAATGCCACCAGCAGGCTGAAGCAGTGCCGATGCCAGACCCTCTCAAAGTCACTGTGATGTTCCAGAAATGCTTCCTTCAGCCTGGGTCCTAGGGTGAGGAGGATGAGGGTGACGTGGGAGCAGCACCCCCTCATATGACCTCCATAGACATATAGCATGAGTAAGAAACAAACCTTTGTTGTAAGCCCCTGAGATTTGGGGTTTGACAGGGGGAATCTGGAGATCCAGACACTGTTCTGTGGGTGACCAATGCCCTCAGTGCAGTTCTGGAATGCAGAGTTCCTATGGGGAAACCCCGTGGCTCCAGATAAGAATGAGCTCTTTGAAGGTTGAGGGGTCTGAGTTAGGGGGTCCTCTTTGGGGTTGCCCATCTCTTTGCCTGGGCAGCCGGCCCTGTCCATCCCCTTACCCTTCCTGCCCCCATCCAGGTACAGTTACTGTGTTTCACCTGCCCAGAAGAAGAGGAGGTCAGATGGGAAGCCAATGCGATCACCTGTGTTTTCTTTATTCATCTGCCCTAGCCCTCACTATCCTTTTATTTATTTTTTTGGTATATTTTTTATTGGAGTTCGATTTGCCAACATATAGCATAACACCCAGTGCTCATCCCATCAAGTGTCCCCCTCAGTGCCTGTCACCCAGTCACCCCATCTCTCTGCCCACCTCCCCTTCCACTTCCCCTTGCTCGTTTCTCAGAGTTAGGAGACTCTCATGTTTTGTCACCCTCTCTAATTTTTCCCACTCACTTTCTCTCCTTTCCCCTATAATCCTTTTCATTATTTTTTATATTCCCCGTATGAGTGAGACCATGTAATGTTTGTCCTTCTTTGATTGACTTACTTCACTCAGCATAATACCCTCCAGTTCCATCCATGTCAAAGCAAATAGTGGGTATTCATCCTTTCTAATGGCTGAGTAATATTCCATTGCATACATAGAGCACAGCTTCTTTATCCATTCATCTTTCCACGGACACCAAGGCTCCTTCCACAGTTTAGCTATTGTGGACATTGCTGCTATAAACATTGGGGTGCAGGTGTCTCTAGCCCTCACTATCTGTCACTCCTTTCTTCTTTTGGACTCAGTTAACCTGACATTGCCAACTCCACTCTCCCAGCGGAGAGGACTGACATTATGTCACCTCTGCCTTCTGACAGCAGCTGCTGCCCTTTTATAGACCTCACCTCCCTGGTTCCTAGCTACTGATTGGGAAAGGGCAGGCACTTGACCCACGCTGTACCAATCAGAGTCCTCCTCTGCTGGCTAGATTGGATTGATCCAGAAATGTCACCTGACCCACGCTGAGCCAATCAGAGCCATTTTCTGGGATGCTAGAATTTGAGATATGGAAAATCTTCTCTTTTACTTTCTCTCTGCTTCATCTTTCATCTACTCTCTTGAGTTTGGGGATAGAGCTGAGAGGCTCTGGAGCTTTTAATACTGTGTCTTCACAGTAAAAGAAAATGGCTTCAATGTGCAAAGCAGCAGAAACCACTGGGAGGAGGAATGAGTGCATCCTGGCCTGGATGCCAGCAACCTTGGGGTCCTCTTGCACCCCAGCCCTCCCTGTGGCCACAGGAGCCCCCCTCCCAGTGCATCCTGTTTAACCTTGCTTTTTTTGGTCCCTTACTTGCAGCCACGACTGTCTCCGAGAATCCTACATTGATGCTGGCACCTGTCTCTATGACCTCCCAGGGCCACAATTTTTCCAGGTGAAGCAATGGGATGTATATGGATGGTTATTAGATTTATTAAAGTATCGCTAATTTATATATGTGTCAAATGCCCATACTTTTAAAGTCACTGCAACTTGTATTTATTTTGCACTATTTGTAAAATAATAGGCTTAATAGGCAGGCTGAATAGGCAGGCTGAGGCTTAATAGGCAGGCTGAAAATTCTGGTTAAAATTTGGGAGGAATCAAGGGTTAAATGGCTGCCAGTCATGGAACCTTGATTAATTCCTGGAAGGTGTGCGTGTTTCTCAGGGCTGTATGACAAACTACTGGCCACTGGGTGAAATATATTCTCTCAAGTTCTGGAGGCCAGAAGTCTGCAATGAAGGTGTCAGGAGGGCTCTGGTAGGAAAATCCTTCCTTGTCTCTTCCAGCTTCCAGTGGTTGCCAGCAATCCTGGGCAACCCCTGGACTGGGGCTGCATCACTCTGGTCTCTGACCCTGTCTTTGACATCTTTGTCCTTCTTGAGACCCCAGTCATTGGAGTTATGGTCCTTTATCCAGTTTGACATCATCTTGACTTGATTACTTCTGCAAAGACTGGATTTTCAAATATAGCAGTGGAGGGTGGGGGCAGTGCAGGAGTCCATCACATCCTTTAAGATCCACAGGCAACCCACAAACCAGGCATTTCAGGCAGAAAATCTGAGGCTTCTCCATAGGAAGACTGGGGGCAGCCCCCAAGCTGTGTTCAGTAGAGGAAATGGTCAGTAAGGGCCTTAAGAAAAGCTGCCAATTGCCCCCAGTAGGTTCAGACCATCCTACTGTATATATTCCATTTTTTTCCATACCTTCTGAGCAATGCCGTTCCTTTGCTTCACTTGGATATTTTAATTAGTTTTGACATTTATAAAAAGTTAAAGGTGAGAGCCAGAGTAGTGTGGTCATAAAAACACGAGATCGAGCCACCCCGGACCTAGATGGGATCCCAACTCTGTAAATCACTGACTGCTGACCTCAGGCAAATGACTCCTTCTCTGAGATGCCAACATTTACAAATCAAGGCTGTGGTGAGGATTTCTTTTAGATAAAATATAGATGCCCCTGGCACAGAACAGGTTTGCAGTATAGTCACATAGTGATAGTATTATTTCATTTGATTGGCAATGAGATATTTAGATGTAACAGAGAGAAAATTAGACCAGTATTACAACAACAGCAACAATATTTATTTCAAAACAGACCATTAGATCCTATTTATAATTTTCAAATTCATACACAGCCTCATTCCATAACAGATTTAATAAGGCCTCTAAATATTCTCCCACAAAACAGGGTACCTCTGTCTCACTATGGAGAACTGGTTGAAAGGGAAAGAAGACGGGACTTTAAATAATCAAAGTCTGAGCAGACCAATGACAGCAGACACTTCTAAGAGAAGCAGGGTTGTGGGGATGCAGGGCCATATGTCAGGGATGGTGTCTCACGCCTCAGCCCACCGGAAATCCGCCACATTGTATTTTCCTGGGTCTTTCACTGGCTTCAGGGAAGGTGCCAGGATTGGGAGCCACTTCGCAAGCAGGCTGCACTTTGCCTTGATGGAATTGGCAGAGGGCCCTGACTCTCAGGTGATTTCCTGATCTAGAGTTTTCATAGAACTATCAGGATTCTACAATCCCAGCACCTGCTTGGCCATCTTCACCTGTGGCTGAAGTTCCTCCTGCTGTTCCAGGTCGCTGAGCTGGTTCTCCCTGGCCATCTTCCTGGGCTTTGGGAAGGCGTCACCTGGCTTAGTGGAGCAGTGATCCCAGAAAGCCTGGCCTCACCCAAGCAGGGTCACCTGGGAACTTCCCCTTCACCTCACTTAGGGGCAGTAAAGCCTCTAGCCTTTCCGAGATTCAGAGATGCCACAAGAGTCAGAAGTAGGCTTTTATCAGTTTTTCTAACTGTGAAATGGGAGAAAATAATCCTATGAACAGAACCGCAATGAGAACAGAATGAGCAGATGGCTGCAGGGTGCTCCCCCGCTCCATAGTTTGGAACAGAGGTGCTCTCAGCTGTTTGTTGGCTCTCTTTCCTGTCTATCCTCATCTATAAATGACGTGTGGACCACACAATCGGAATCTCAGAGACGGGAGAGAACCTAAATGTGGTTGGCCTTGACTTCAGAAGGCAGGGTCCTTGATGTTGGCCTCTTCCTAGTGATAGGGCTAGGGAATGTGCCATGGCTAGGAGATGTGCCAGTGGAGAAGGTCCCCCTTTTACTGATTAATCTGCAAGATGCAGGCATTACCCTTCCCTGCCTTCCCCACAGGCTGCTGAAGAAATCAGAGTGATGTCAAGGAACTCTGCAGGTGGCACAGACCTTGTAAAGTCAAGGATCACTGGTACCCAGTCCGGCCCTTGAAGGGGAGCCTGAGGCACAGAGAAGCTGGGATCACCCCCACCCCTGTGCTCAGCACCAAGGGCAGTAGGACGAGGGCCTGCCCTGTTCATCCAGTCCCCAAGCCTGAAATGAATCATAACTTCATGCTTCTTGGCCTCCATCCCCCAGTGGCTCCAGGCCACAACAGAGGGCCCCTGACTCCCTGCTGGGGTCCTCCAGGGAGGCCACCTGGGTGGATGAGGTCACAGATTTTTAAACACGTTTTTTTTTTTTTTTTTTTTAAACACGTTTTGATTGTTTATCTCTCTATGGCTTTGGTCCAGGCATCACATCCTTGTCTCCAACTGAGCCTGGCAGTGTCTTGCTGCTGTTGTGCTGTCTCAGGATGGGTAAGGAGGACGGACTGCTGTCATGTTCATTTGTACGATCTTGTACTTGTAGTGTCCGGGCTCACCGACAGACCATATCTACGCAGCTAGTAGAAATCCGCCGTTCAACATTGAATGTGCAAGGGAAGGGGCTGTTTTGCGTTTTGATTTAGTGCTTGGTAAATCCAGAGCCTGATTACCTCCCTGGAACCCCAGCCCTGCCCCCTCTTAGACATGTGCCCTCAACCTGCCCTTCTTCACCTATAGCAGGTGGAAATAAAAGTACTTGGCTCAGAGGATGGATGTACACACTGCAAGGCATAGAGTGGGCGCCCCGAGAAAGTGTGCCCCCACGGCCCTCTGCTCCATGCAAGCCACTGCCCCACCGGGATACACTGGAGAGACACCTCAAAGACACCACGTGCAGAAAGCACCCCCTCACAATTACAGGAGCAGTGTGAGCTGCTTTTACTTTTACTGGAGTGTGAGCCCCAGGAGGAACAGGGGCTTGCTCCTGGCTGTGCATCTGACCCTGAATAAACATCTGCTAAACAGCTGGGGTAAAGCGCATGCAGCACAAAGAGCCCAGAATCTAGGGGATGGAAGATTAGACTTTAAGTCCTTCATATTCCAGTTCAGAGCTGTGGATGTTGGAAATACTAATAATATGCGCCTCAGGAAGTGTGGGAAGTAAAGATCAAAGCAGTGACTCCTAACCAGGGGGACCTGCCTGTTGGGGAACATCGGCCAATGTCTGGGGTCAGTTTGGGATTGTCACAACTACAGAGGTGCTACGTGTATGTACTGAGCAGAGGCCACAGATGCTGGTGAACATCCTACAATGCAAGGGACAGTCCCTGCCTCAAAAAATTGATGTCAGTAGTCACCAGATGTCAATAGGACCGAGGATGAGAAATCTAGATCAAAGAAACAGGCTCTCAAACCATAAAATCACATATGAATGTCACCTCTTATTATTAATAGTACTATTAAGTATAACAAATGCAGTATTCGATTTTTTAAATATAATGTCTTCAGGGCCTTCAAATGTAGCTTTAATGTGATTTTAAGCACGTTGATTTCTTTACAAGATATCACAGATAGAAAATTCAGCTCCTGAAACTCCGTTCTCACCAGGGGCTCCTTATCCTGGAAAACTCTGTCATATGCTATTGAAAAGACCTTTTGGAAAAACTGCACTCATATCTTTAGCCAAAAATAGGAGGACACAACCCATTAGTATTTCTCAAACTAGTGTAAGCATCAGCTGCCAAGGCCCTGGAAGCAGATGTTTCACCTGGTGTGGAGGCCTTCAGCCAGTTGAGACCATAAAACAGTAATAAGCTGTGCTTCTAGAAAATTAGGCAGTGCTAATTATAATTTTGCTTTCTGTTTAGAAGCTAAGGTCCAGAGAGTCAGACCCAGGGCATGTCCTCCACGTCCCCACAGCAGCCTGTGTCTGTCTGCATCCCAGCATCACCCCTGCTAGCTGACAGCATCCTGAGGGCACCAGTCCTGCTAGATCTGCTTCGGGGACTCAGGGTCCAGTAAGATTACAGCTTTCTGTTAAAGGACTGAATGAGAATCCCCTACAGGAGCTGGTGTGGTTGCTGCCCACCCGTGTTCCCTGGGCACTACATGCTGAGGATGACTTCCTCACTACAAGGGGGACTGGGGGAGCTTTTCTCTGCTCAAGAGCGCATTCTAGCTGAGGAAGCACACAGGGTCTGTGCAGGGGCCAGGGAGCTGTGCAGGGGCGAGGTCCTTGGGAGCACCTTTAAGCCCGTAAGGGCTCAGAGCTGCAGGTCTCTACCCCATAGCAGGGAAGACAGAGGGCTGGACGGTTTGCAGTGTTAGGGATTCTTGTGACCAGCTCAGAATCAACCAGAGGAGGCCCTGTTTGGGCACACTTGGTCTCTCTCAGGAGAAGTTCTCAAACTATGAGGTATCTGCACGACACCAAGAACATCAGATCACCAGGCCTATTTGTTCAGCTTCTGACTCAGAGGGTGCAGTATCCATTTTCTTAGGTGTTGTAACACATCACCACCATCTGGGGGGCTTACAACAACAGAAATTTATTGCCTCTTGGAGGCCAGAAGTCTGACATCAGGGTGGCAGACGGGTTGGTTCCTCCTATAGGCTGAGGGAGGATCTGGTCTAGGCTTGTCTCCCAGCTTCTGGTGGCAGCTGGCGCCCCTGGCATTCCTGCCTCTGTCTCCATGTGGCTTTCTCCCTGTGTCCGGGCCTTTCTTATTAGGACACCAGTCATATTGGATGACCAGCCCCCAACTCCAAAATGACATCATCTTAAATAATTACATCTGCAACAACCCTATGTCCAAACGAGGTCACATTCTAAGGTACTAGAGGCTAGAAGTTCAGTGTATCTTTTTAGGGGACACAATTCAACCCACAACAGGTGCAGCAATTCTAAATGCTAATACCACCCCCCACTATCCCCCCGGGGATGGTGATGTGTGCTCCTGTGACCAGGATGCCTCCTTCTATTCACTTTTGTGGCCCTCTGCTCAGCATGAGCGTGCAACAGTGCATGTGGAGCCGGCCAAGTCTGCCGTGAGCCGATGGCCTGGGCTGCCCGGGGTGGGTGTGTGGCCCCAGCCAGCGTGAAGGGGAGCCTGGCTCAGCATCTTGGCATCCCCTCCCTGGTCAAGGCCACTGGCCATCGGCGGCGGATGTCAGATAGGAAGGTTTAACGTTCCAGCTACTCAAGTGCCGATGTGGCAGGTGCTTCAAACACAGGGTTGCAGAACGGGGTCCCATTTTTTTCTTGGTTTCAAAAGAAAAGTCTTGGCTTGGGGCAAAGTGCCTCAGGAAGGGACTCCTCACAGGCATTTGTACAGATGAGGAATTGCAGCAGCAAGGACTGTGCTGGATGTGACGTGGCTCCTTTCCCACGTTCACCGTGGAGCAGGAATAGGGTTGGACGTGGAGGGGTCGACATGGCACTCAGACAGCATCCGGCGGGACGCAGCCAGGCCCTCCACCTGGATCGTTGCATGTGGCAGGTGGGAGCTGGCCTACCAGCCAGCGGGGGCTCCCGGGGCGGGGGTGCAGCTCAGGTGAGTAGAGAGGGAGGGAGGCAAGAACAGGAACTGCAGCCCCGACCCCAAGCCCACAACACCCCCGCCAGCCAGCCGTCTTCTTTCCCGCCTCCTGTGGCTTCTGCAGGTGCGGATCCTGGACTCCCCCGTCTGGGAAACGACTCTGCTCTCTTTATTTTGCCAACTCCTGTTAACTGTGCCGGCCTCACTTCAAATCCACAACCACAAATCTCTAAGGGGTCCTCCGCACGGCTGGGCGATCCTACTACATTTCCCTGATTGATTCACTTTTCCACGTGAGAAAGAACATCTTACTGGTTGAAGCCACTCTGGGGCGGTCGGTGTTCCTGCTCAAAGCAGTCAGATGTGACCCATCAGTGACATGAGGAGGAATGTCTCGTTATCATTTTCATTTAGAAGGAAATAATTTGGATTCTCTGGATTCCAAATATAGCATCTTCGGGCACACAACACAGTGGGACACGCCACTGCTGCCTGCCTGGGTCCGTCACTGCCCAGCCTTTCCAGAGGCTCACGTCTGCCAGAGGTGCTCTCTCAGGACCCCTCAGTCTATGTCTGAATGGAGGAAGGGTCCAGAACAAGGCTGCCTGGAGCCTGTGGTCCACAGTCCCTGAGCTTGTTTGAGCAGAGCTTCCTGGAGCCGGATTGCTAGGCTGGGGCGGGACCGTGGGCCTCGGCAGGGAAATGACGGCGAGCTCTGGAACCACCCATGGCTCAGCCACCACCCTCCCCAGGTCTGATGGCTGTGGTCACAGAGGCCCTTCCCGTTCTGCTTGCCAGAACAGGGGGACCAGACAGATGTGATCCCCCAGCGGTGAGGCCTGTTGTTCCGGTCTGGTGTGTGTGTCTGGGCTCACCTGGGCACCCCCTGGTCAGGGAGCCAGAGCCGCCCAGGACAAGTGACAGGTCACTGCTCCTTTGCCTGTCCCAGCGTCTCACAGACGATGGGGACCCTGCCCTGCCCGGCAGCCTGATCGCTGGAACCCAGACAGCCCTGAGTGGGGTCCCTCACCTTCCACCACGGCCTGCCCCCACGCATGGTCCCTGAAGTCAAACTTCTTCACTAGCTGCTGTCCCTACATTTTGCCTTCTGTGTACTGTCCTCACTCATGGCTCTCCATGCCCTTCTCCTCCTCACTCCTCAGGACTCGGGAGGGTGGGGGACATGGTGCCTTGGGAAGCTTCCCTGACACCCAGGCTGAGCCCGGCACCTGCTGTCAAGGCCTGAGCTGCCGTTTTTCCATGGCACACACCGCCTCTGCTGCCGTCACCTGCTGAGCGAGAACAGCGCAGGCCTGGTGACAGCATGGGGCTCCAGCTGGGACTTACCCATCTGTTCTCCCGGACAGTAGGGAGGGTACCTGGGGGCTCTGGAAGCCCAAGGCCTAGTTCAGTGTCGGTCAAATGGATCTGGCCTGCTGCCAGTCCTGCCTGCAGGCTTCGGTGCCACCCCTCCCCGAGTCGGTCCCAGGTGGATGAGCCCCTGACAGTAACCCTGCCAGGACCTCGCCTGAGCCTGCTGTTTCTTTTGCTGACCGAACCCTGGGCAGTCCCGAGGCCAGCTCAGACCCCACCCGAGCCCCATCTAACCCGGTGTTGTCCCGAGTCCCTGCACAGCCAGCCCACACCATCTCACCCCATTAAATAATAACAATAATAGTAATCTCTTCATGAGGACTCCGACCTCGTCAGGCATGGTATCCACAGCCTCATTTAATCTTACAACAACCACACTGCAAGGGAGGGATTATCCATTTTGTCATTGCTGAAAATGGGGGCTCAGCTGAAGCGAAGGAACTTGCCTCAGGTCACTGGGCGCTTCCCAGCCAGAGCTCCGAGCACTGAGCCACCTGCGAGCCTGCCCCGCTGCACCGTCATCCCGGTGTGCAGCTCGGTCGTGCCACGGCTAGCCCACTTTGCGTGAAGACCCCGGGGCCCAGCGAGGTGGCGTTAGTGCCTGGCTCGAGTGGCAGAGGCAGGATTAGCACACGGGGCCCCTGGCTGCTTCCCTTCCAGCGCCCTGGCTGGCTTCGCTGGGGGCCAGGGACCACCACGCTCCCCCAGGAGCCCCGCTGCCAGCTGGGAGGGCTCTGCTAGCAGATGCTGGTGGAGGACTTACTTCTCTCTGTTGAATATGATGAATTCTTTCCGCACAGTCTCCAAGCACTGATGGAGGTGTCCATTCTGTCAAAGAGCAGAGAGGTGGGTGTAAATGATGGAGCGCCCTCCAGGGACCCATGACAAAGGAGTGATGACGAACAAAGCTTGATCTCAATGGGACTGCCGATGCCTGGGGCCGGGGTGGGCTACACGGCTGGAGCAGCCCTGACCCTATGGGTGCCTGTAAGGGGAGCCTGGCAGATGAAGAGGTTTGCCTCAATTTTAAGCCATTATATCCAACTCAAAAGTCATGTTAGAATGGAATATGGGTTGAAAATCATGAAGTTGGTTTCTCGATTGCTGGAATGTTCCTTAGGCCTAATTAGTGGGATGAGCTGGGGGCGGGGGAGAGAATTTCAAGACCACTCTGCAAAGGTGCTCATCCGCTTAAAGAACAAATGCCAAGGACAAATGCTCTGTAACACACGTCTTAGGGGCTGCCTGAATGCCAGATGTATACTGCACACCTGTGCAGAACACCACCCACCTTTGTTAACTCACACGCAGGTGTCTCCAGGCCAGCTTCTGCATTAGGCTCGGCAGGCATAGATAGGGCTAGGGCCCACAATACTTTTAGGGGCTACAAAGGTGTTTTGACTTCTTTTAAAATAAGAAAGAAAAAAAAAAGGACTTCTAGCATTGGAAGCTATATTCATCTACATAGCAATATTGTTATAAAATATAATTATAAATATTTTTTATAGGGGAATAGGTAGCTGTGGGTTGAATCATGCCCCTTAAAAACATGTGTCGAGAATATGGGAGACACCTAACTCTGGGAAACGAACAATGGGTGGTGGAAAGGGAGGTGGGCAGGGGGTGGGTTGGATGGGTGATGAGCACTGAGGGGGGCACTTGACAGTGATGGGCACTGGGTGTTATGCTATATATTAGCATATCGAACTCCAATAAAATATATATACAAAAAAAAACCCCAAACATGTGTCAAGGGGTGCATGCTCAGTTGGTTGGCTCAGTTGGTTGGTTCACTTGGTTAAGCGTCTGGCTCTTGGCTGACGGGTCGTGGGATCGTGTGATCCCACAATGTGCTACATTGTGCTACTCTGTCATGGTGGCCTAGGAGATTAACATGGGGGTGCACACAGGCCAACGTGCCCAGGGACCAGGGGAGTCAGGGTGCCCCCGAAGCCTCCACAGCACAGTCTTTCCAAAGGGAACCCAGACCTGCCTGGCATGGTGCGGTGTTCCCAGCGCATGGCATGGATTCTTTGGCTCCCACCCCAGGGATGCACGTGGCTCCCACTCGGGACTAGCAGCCACCTGCGTGGACAGACATGCGCACCTGCAGCAGTCCTTGGGGTCTTGAGCTATACAAACCACTCCAGCGATGGAGGCATTTCTGTAAATGAGGTGCATGGAGAGGCCAAGTGACCTGCCTCCATCTGGCTAAAAAGCAGCCTTGCTCCTTTACGTTCGTGGGCATTTAGGATAAACCCCACTCCTGGTGACTGTGCTCACCAGAGGACAGCTGTCCTTCGTGCCGTCTTTGGATCTGTTCTTTGCCAACCTCTTCTTCTTTTTGTGAAGTGGCTTGGATTCAAGGATCATTTCTTCCAGCTCAAATGTGGGATCACAATTCAATCTCCCCTTCTGAAAGCAAGTGGAAAAGCAGACTTGGTCTGTCTTGGTTCTATCCATCCTCGGGCATTCACTCATCCATGCAATCCATCATTCATTCAACATGTAATGATTAACTACTACGGTGGGGTACACAGTTGTGTCTTTTTTTTTCTGGGGAGGAGAAGCAACACATTCTCTCTGCAGACCTCATTTATTCATCCCCGTATCTCCATCCCTCCCGACCTCCCTAACCCCCTCTCCCCACACCCTTGACATCCACACAGCTCTGCAGTCTCCTCCCTGCGAAGGTTCGTTTTGCCAGACTGAGCTGTTTCCCAATCGGACTTATCCATTTATTTTATCACACACACATTCTCATGTCATGACTATCTTTTCTATAAATATCCTTTTAAATCATTTAATTTTAAAATTCCATTTCTGGGGGATCCCTGGGTGGCTCAGCGGTTTAGCGCCTGCCTTTGGCCCAGGGCGCGCGCGATCCTGGAGTCCCGGGATCAAGTCCCACATTGGGCTCCCAGCATGGAGCCTGCTTCTCCCTCCTCTTGTGTCTCTGCCTCTCTCTATATATGTCTATCATAAATAAATGAATAAATCTTTGAAAAATGCCATTTCTGGCCATAATCTGCCCAGTTCCCCAGGCTGGCTCCCTCTTACCCCCCATCTGGAGCCAGGCTGGGCTCAACCCACTTTGGTGAGGAGGAATTTTGTCCTCCTGACTTCTGTGCCAAGGACCCAAGATGCTGGTGGCTATTGTCCATCCTGATTCCCAGCTGGGGATGCTACTCCCCTTAGGCAATATAGCCTCGTGGTTATGCCATCCACAGTCCAGAGGTGTATTGGGATCTCCTCCAAAAATCTGGTCTGATTTCAGGACCAAGTCTTTCCTGGCCTGATTTATCTGTCATTCATTCATTCATTCATTCATTCATTCATTCATTCATTCCAATGCAGGCTCTGGATACAGACTCCCTGAGGTCAATTTCTTTTTTTTTTTCTATAGATTTTTTTAGTTATTTATTCATGACAGACAGAGAGAGAGAGAGAGAGAGAGAGAGAGTGAGAGAGAGGTAGAGACATAGACAGAGGGAGAGGAGAAGAAGCAGGCTCCATGTAGGGAGCCTGATGGGGGACTCGATCCTGGGTCTCCAGGATCACACCCTGGGCTGAAGGTGGTGCCAAACCACTGGGCCACTGGGGCTGCCCCCTGAGGTCAATTTCTCACTCAGTAATCATGGGCAAGTTACTTAACCTGAGAATACTACTAACAAGACTCGCTTCCCTGTCGTGAAGCTTGTATGAGATAATGCACATGGAGTTTTTGAACAGTGCCTGGCATGCAGAACACACTCAATCCTGTTGGACCATTATTACTCATCCACTTATATCTGTGTAACAGTCACATCTTGAGAACTTCTAGTGTCTTCTAGCGCCACCCATTGCTCTGGGGTCTCGCAGGCAGAGGCCAGCCAAGGCTACATGGGCCCTGCCCTCTCAGGGTGATGGTAGATGCACCATAACAGAATGATATTAACCACTAATGTAGACCTACACACCTGTCCAGTGGAGGACCAGAGAGGCGGCGCTTCACTGCAGGGAAGGAAGTGGAGGCTGGCCTGGGGAGTGTCCCATCAGAGGCAATGCTTAAGTCTGCCTCTCTTCCAGGAGGCAGTTACCTAGACCCACACAGATCTGGCACAAAGCCTTGCAGAAGCTCAGACACGGCAACAGGGAGGCTGCTTTTGGCAATTTGGGCTCCATACAAAGGACTGAATCAAGATCTCTGGGTTTCATCAAGCTGGCCTGAGTGGGGCAGAAGAGGACCACCAAGGAGGCCAGCATCTTTCTCTGGCATATCCAGAGTGTGCATTCTGAGGGAAGCTAACCAAGAGACCCAAGATCAGAACTCCAGCAGGTTTATTAATTAAAACAGCTATTATGAGCATGGTATTTACTGAGAGCTCACTGAGTCCCAGGTCCTGCTCTGAGTCTTTGGAGGCCTCTTGGCATTTACTCTTCTCACGCTCAGTGGTGGTGGTGGGGTCCCCTCATATCTTCCCCGAACAAGTGAACAACCCATTCTGGAGCACACCTGAGGTCCCAGAGGTGGTACTGAAGCCAAATTTCTATGGCCTGTTCACCCTGGGCAGGAGAGTCTGCAGTGTCCCTCCAGGATCCAGCCCTGGGTCACCATATGTGCCTTTGTATGTTGATTGCCTTATTGCTTGCACAAAATTCCTAGCCCACTGGTGTCAACAGGGAGCAGCTGTCCCCAGGGGGTTCTTGGCAAGGTCTGGACGTGTTTTTGGTTGTCACAACTGGGGAGTGCTACTGGCACTTTGTGGGTAGTCCAAGGATGCTGTTTAAACAGTTTCCTATAGATAGGATAAGTCCCCCCTCCCGCCCCCCAACCCCCAAGATTCATGTGGCCCTAAAGTCAACTGTAGCATAGTTGAGGAGGCCTGCTCTCATCTGCAAGCTCCCTGACAAGGGGCATCAACATTGTTCTTTACAAGGGTTTACCTCGAGTCATACAGAGTGCCTGCATAAGTCGGCACTCAGAATACAGGCTGGCAGGATCAGTGGGGGGATGGATGGATAGGTGGACAGTCGGCTGGGTGGATGCACACAGCCGGTGTGAATTCTCCCCCCAGTGCCTGGACCTGTGCACATAGTGGGTGTGATTCAATAAAAGAGAGGAGGCTCTGTGTCCACAAAGAGCTTCTATAAGGAGAGAAGCTTCCCAGGTGGGATCTTGGAAATGAGGTCCAAATCCACACCAAATCTCTGTGAAATGTGAACCCTTTGGAGCTCATGTGGCCATGGCAGGCAGAGACCTCCCTGGCCAGCTTCTGAGTCTTCCTGTAGAACAGGGCAGGGGACCCCGCAGAGGGGATGGCATGCCACTGGACGAGACCCCCACTCACATTGGGCACAAAGCCTGGCGTCAGCGCCTTCTCGAACACTGCATCCCAGTTCATGTCGGCCAAGTAGGGGGCGCTCTGAACATCACCGAGGCTGGACAGGCGGCTCTCGGGGTCCTTGGTCAGGAGCTGTGGGCGGAGGGCAAACACGCTTGCTTGAGCTGTGCGCCCCACCGAGGGGCGCAGGGTTAGCGGAGACCCTAAAGGTAGGAATCTAGGGAGAATGAAGGGGCCTCTGCCTCTTATGCTCCATTAATGCTGTGTCTGGGTTGCCATTGTCGGAAGTGTCACCTACACTCTTCTCTTTGTAGCAAGGGAGGAACCCAGAGGGCCGGCTGCTTCCAAACAGTCACCCAGAAAGGGGCTCTTTGGCGGGACCTGGGTTTTCAGCCACCACGCTGTCCTTGGGGACTAGCGCCCATGACATCCCACTCTCACTGATGTCTCCAGAGGCTTCCAATTAAATATAAAAAGAATTAGCCTCCTCATCTTGAGACTGTCAGCTTGGTAACCGATGTTCGAAAGCGTAATAAAATTTATCCCTGGACAGCTCTGTGGTGACCTCTGTGGCCTGATGGAGTGGCCTCATTTGCAGCCAAGGGTATAATTTTTAGCTTCTCCTCAAATAGAATTTCTGCTACTACGGGGTGATGCAGTATTAAAAACCAGCCACAGAGTATTACCTTGCACCCAAACGGGGCTTTCAGCTTTTCAGAAACACACTGGCTTGTCTAACACAAAGACGACTTGGGCTAACAGTGACGGTCAGGGGACTTGCCCTGGGCCTGCCACCCCTGCCCTCTCCCCAGCCGCGAGTCCTCAGGCAGGACACTGAATGCTCTGCTCCTGTTTCCAGAGCAGGAAGAGCAAAGGCAACTCTTCCACTTCGAGCTCTTGATTACGATGGGACCCAAGGGGATTGGTAAGGACCTGGCCACTGCTAAGGGGGTGTGTGGCACCCAGCTGCCAACAGGTGCCATTTGCTCCCCGCCCACTGCCCCCTGCCCCCAGCCCGCAACACTGCAGAAATCTCCCAGCTGTTTCCAGTGTGTGAGCTGTGGTCACACCAGGTGAGGACACCTAGCAGGGTCCTAGCTGCTGGTCACGACAGCATCCTCCTAGGGCTGCCCCCAAACAACCTGTGCAGATTTACACAGAGACTTCACTCTGATGCCGCATGGGAGTTCCCCTTTCAGAAGCAGCAGTTCTCTGACTCACTGGTTGCAGGGGGGTGCAGGGAGCCTGCAGGAGGGTGCAGGGGGCTGCAGGGGGGTGCAGGAGGCCTGCAGGGGGGTGTAGGGAGTGTGCAGGGGGCTGCAGGGAGTGCAGGGGGCCTGCAGGGGGGGGTGCAGGCACTGGTAGCTGCCTAGGGCATCCAGGTGGTTTGAGTCAGCAGTTGGTTCTATGGACCACTGACTTCGAAGAACCAAGGACTGAATCTCCTCTAAAGAAATGTAGTGAATCCATACTTCAACACGTCATTTAAGGCAGTGTAGGGACGAACAGCTGGCATCTGGAGCTGGGAGACCCGGAGTGGGGGTAACAGCTGCTATGGAGCCAGGAGAGCCCAGATTCAAACCTTGCCTCTGCCCTCTGATTGCCCCAGGGCACCAACGGAAGGACTTGCCGTGTTCTCACCTGTAATAGGGGCTCCCGGGGCTGTGAGGTATGAGAAGAGCCAGCGTGCAGCCCAGAGTCGACAGTGCCCCCAGCACTCCTGGCCGCTGTTACCCCCATTCTTCTATCACACATGACTGGGTACTAACCATACACGGGACTCCATCCATCCTGAGCATCTCCGAGGATTCGGAGTCAGGAAAGCTACCTGCAGCCTCAGAAGGAGGGCACCGCAGCTGTCCTGCTTGTGCTGCTTCGGAACCACCGGGGGAGCGGACCGAAATACAAACAACGGGGCCCCACCCCCAGAGTTTCGGAGTGGAGCCTGGGAATCTGCATTTCCCACAAGCTCTCTGCTCTGGCTGCTGCCGCTGTTGGCCCAGGGGACACACTCTGGGAACCACGCTGCTTTCTTCTAGTAAATTCTAGTTCCTGGAGAAAGTCAGGAGATCCCCATTTCTTAAAGCTCAGCGACTCAAAAGACCAACTGTGGCAGAATATCAGAAAGGGAGACAGAACATAAAGACTCCTAACTCTGGGAAACGAACTAGGGGTGGTGGAAGGGGAGGTGGGCGGGGGGGTGGGGGTGACTGGGTGACGGGCACTGAGCTGGGCACTTGACGGGATGAGCACTGGGTGTTACGCTATACGTTGGCAAATTGAACACCAATAAAAAATAAATTCATATATAAAAAAAAGAAATTTTAAAGAGCCAAATGCATTTCAGTATTTCTATTTATTAGGAGCTTGTAGCAGAGGGAAACAAGCCTGGGGCTGTGCTGTCACAGACGTGGCTCCAGGCGGACTCTAGCAGCCAGTGGCTCTGTGATCCTGGACGCGAGACCGTGAGGCCCTGACGATGTGCTGGCGCTCTGCTTACTTTACCAGTCCCACCACCCGCCCGCATTCTGTTCTCTCTCATTCCTGAAAGTGCTGGCAGGCCTGCTCAGCCCCCAGGCCCGGCTGCCCCCTTACCTTCTTAAGCAGGGCAACCATGCCTTTGCACCACGTGGAGGAGTAGTGGACGCGCTCTACCTTGAACATGTTGAGGATCTCGTCAATGGGTGTGGCCGAGTGGATTTCATACGGTCTCTGCAACCAAAGGATCAGACAGGGAATCAGAGAGGCCAACCGGAAGACAGTGGCCCGTGTGGTTAAAACTGTGTATTTGTGAGAAAGTGGTTTATTCCTTCCCTTCATGTAACAGTGGGAGGTCCTCTTTCACAGCAGAACATGTGGCCCCCACCCCTGTGCCAACAGTGATCAGGCCTGGGGGGTAGTACTGGATCCCAGCACGTGGATGCTCTGTTATGGCCACAGGAGGTTAAACGACTTGGCAAGTTCACAGAGCTGGTAGGTTGGCGGAGGCAGGACCCACATCCAACAGCCTAACTCCTGAGTCTCTGCTCTGGGCTTGGGGATGGCTCTCACCATCCATCGGACACCCAGCATCACCTCCAGTCAAAGCCCCTACCTGCTGATGGGCCTCATGCCACATTTCCCTGCACTGGCTGAACTGCCTGGGGCTGGGAGTGGGGCAAGGCTGGAATCACGAAAGAATCACCAAGGTCCGGGTCCGGTGGGGTGGATGGGTGGGCGGGGGAGGCTGGGCTTCCACCTGCCACCCTCTCCCCTGCAGTGAGGATGCATAGCTCTGTTCTCCAACTGGCCCGCTCTGCAGAACATTAAACCCCCTGATGAATTTTCCCAACGTTGCCTGGCAGTTTCTTGCTTCTAAGAACCTCTCAAAGCTTGGGAAGGCTTTCTTGACTGGGACCCTGAGTACACAGCTTGGACCATGTCTGAGCTCTGCCCCTGCCCCACTCCTCACCAAAATTCTCTCCCCCTCTTCACTCTCCACCCAGCTTTGTGGGCTGAGATGCCTTGAGGTTTGCATCACGATCAAACGGCTCCGGGCTGGAGCAGGCAGTCATCTCTGGAGCATGTGTGGTACAATAGCTAGAGAAATGGAGAGTTATCCCCATGAACCTGATTGTCTGCTGTGGAATTCCTGCTGGGGTGTCCTCAAAGGTGGGCTTATCCTGTACTCATCTCTGTGTTCTTAGGCTCTCGAGCAACCTCAGCTATCCAGCAGAGAACCCCAGGCTCAGGATGGGTGACAGTTCCCTGGAACAGAGGAGCATCTTTATCTTCACCAAATGGGGCTCCCCTGGGGAAGATGTCCACCTTCAGGACAGTGCCCGTGCCTTCCAACGTGCCTACCCAGACGAAGGGCACCTGCTCAAGACTGGCTGTCTCCTCCTTCATCTGTCAATCGAATTGGGAACCTCCCCACCCTTTTGTCCTACAATATGCAGAGCAAAGCCAAAACCTGTGGACTCCCTAGAAAGGCCAGCTAAGTAGGTATGCTAACATCCTTTACATATGTCTTCAAACATTTTCTTTTACTGTCATAAGGGTGGAGTATGGCTCTAGTAATGAACATTTTAGAATTTCCTCCTGAGGCTGCCGCCTGCCTCGGCCTTTGTAGGACACCCCCCCTCTCCCCACCCCAACTTCACCAGTAACAGCTACCATGATTAGAAATAACAGGAGTGAAACATCAGTTTCTGGACTGTTCTGGATTGCTTCTTTCCATCTTTTTGCCTCTGGAGAAACCATTCCTCCCATCCTGTCCCAGCTGTATGGGGACACCCAGCTGCAGCAGGTGGGAGGACCCTGGGAGATGGAGCACTCTCACCTTCTCACTTCACAAGTCAGGACATTGAGGCTGGAAGACAAACAGTGCCCTTGCCTCGTCCCACAGAGACGCAGGTTCTCCTTCACTGCTCTTTCTCCGATGCCACCAGAGCACACCCACCATGCAGAGCGCCCAGCTTGAGAGAACAGCCAGCGACAAATGGGAAGGCTTTTCATATCACTCACATTGCATTCTGTAGTTTCTTCTTGGTTGCCTCAAGGCATTCATCAATCTACTTTTCCATCTGCCTCCCCCAAACCCGCCAGTCTCTAGCTCTGTCCTCTCCACTTCTAGGGGGAATCAGGCCAATAAGAATAGCAATGATGATAATTATGGTAACTCTGATAAAGCCAACAGTTAAATACATTCACAGATCAGCTTGCAACACTATGCTCTGCAGCTTGTGGCTCTGGGCGCAGCTGCCATCCGTTTGGGTAGCTCAGAGAAGCCCAGCTCCTTCTACAAGAATATTGGCAAATACTGAGATCAATATTTCACCTGCTTGGGTAAAGAATTCTATTGAAGTTTGGTTCTCACTCACTGCCCTTAGGACATGTTGACTCAGAAAACCAAGTGGCATTTCTAAGGTAAAGTAATTACATGGACTGCTGGTGAAAGTGATTTAGCAGCAGGGCACTGGATATACGCATTATGGAGTGCAGGTGTGTCTCTATGCCAGGACACTCGGTTTACAAAAAATGCCAATTTTCCAAGAAATGGAAGACAGGAGACAAGAATTGCCACAGACTTGTTATTTGAACTGCTAGAGCTGAGCTGGGCTTTGGGGACCATCTAATCCAATGTTTTTTTTTTCTCCAAACCTTTTTACTCCAAATCCCAAACACAGAACAGATGAAAGCGAAGAACAGTTCCTCAGGCTATGAAATCTCCAGAACCAGAAGAAGCATTTCCCCACCCCTTAGAACTGTCGAACCACCTCTGCTGGGTCCTAGAGGTCCGTAGAACAACCCACGCTCCTTCCCCTTCTTTAATGGAGACATAAAACCTAGAGAGTGAGATCCCAGGGTCCGTTTCCTCCCAGGTCCTGACTCCTGGCACAGTGCCCTCTCTGTCTGCTTTACCAAGGGACAAGAAGTCAGTGTTCTCTCCTTCTGTAGAGTTTGCACGCCAACACACTCCCCGTTCTGTGGTTGAGCCCATCCAGCGGGTGCACACCCACTTCTTCCTTCCACACTGCAGACTTTAGGGGTGCTCCATACACCCTTCCTCTTTATTCGTCTCCTCTCTGCACCCCCAGCCTTCTCTGTCTACCCGACCTCAAGGAAATGTGCTGAATGGGGTCAAAGACAAGTTCAGGGAAGTGGTTGGAAAGAAGCCTGGAGGGTAGAAGGTCTTAGGGCACCACAGGTGGGGTTTTGAGCTCCACCCTTTGTCTACACTCAGAACCCACTCTGTGCAATGCAGTGTGCCATGAGCCTGGCATTCAGGATCTCATTTAGTCCTCTTGGTTACTCTATGGCAGTGGTGCCCAAGCGGGGACAATTTATCCACCAGGGCATATTGGATGATGCTGGGTGACATTTTTGGCTGCCATAAGTCAGCAGGGGAGATTTCTGCTGGCATCTGGTTAGGGAGAGGCCAAGGATGCTGCTGAACATCCTGCCCTGTGCAGGGCAGTCCCCACCACAGAGTTCCCCAGCCTCGGGTGTCTGCAGTGCCAAAGTCAAGGAACTCTGCGCTTTGGGCCTCAACTACTGTCCTCCCAGTTGGTAGATAAGAAATCGGCTCACCCCAGATCATTCAGAGACTGTGCAGCAAAGCCAGGACATGAGCCTGGAAATGCATGATTGCAAAGGACACTCTCCCTGGACCACCGTGTTGTCACGTCCATGGACAGCACTGCGCTGCCTACCTGGTAAACCTGAGTGTCTCCAGCTGATCTCAGAGGCTTTTAAGGACTGTCCCCTCACTGTCCTGTACTGCTGCTCAGTCAGAAATGTTTGCTGTGTCCTCCTCAGTGGCTCTTCCTCCTCTGTACTCACACTGTTCCCTCCAGCAGGATCTCTGTGACCCAGCTTAAATGTCTGTTCCCTCTGAAGAAGTCATCAGCACTTTATCTCCATCAACCTGTCTCAGAGTCATTGCCAGGAGCGTAGTTATTTGACGATCATGTCTCCTGCATGCAGGACACTGCGTGTGCCCTGCCACATTTTCTCACACCATCCCTGCGGTGGCCTCATAGTCTCTATTTCACAAAGGAGGAAGCCATGGCTCAGATGAGATACCTGACTGGGTGGGAATCGGAGCACCAAGGCACCCAGAGCGTGGGAGGGAACACAGACCTCTGCTCACCTAGCCCCTAGGCCTTCCCACCAGCACTCATCCCCCAGGCGTTATCCAGCCTCCACTCCAAGTGCCTGGCTCCAGCGTGGAAAGGTGCTATGTCAGAGGATGCAGGCCTGCTGGCAGGCCCCCAGGGCAGGAATCACAGCAAGGAGTGGAAGCTTGCTGACATTCATCAGGCACGTACTGAGTGAGGACCATTGCAATGACTTAATTCCCAAAGCAACCCTATTGGGTAGATATTATTAATTTTTCCCCTGGTTAACAGATGAGGATTCTGAGCACTCGATCTGGTTTATTGGCTTTGGTTAAGATCACAGACGAGGGAGCTGGTAGAGCCAAAGTTTGACCCTGTGAATTCCTCTAAGATACTCATTATTATGAGAAGGCAGCTTCCAGTTGAGTGAAACACTTTCTAGCTATTGAAGCTGTCAAAATATGAAACAGGTTCTTTCTGGAGGTAAGGAGCTCCTTGGATGCTGAGGGGAAACAGTGAACAGGCGGGTGATCACCTGTCGGGGATGCCATCTGGAGCCCGGCAGGCAGGAAAGAGGACAGAGGCTGTGCTGAGGTCCCCAAGTCCCTACTCTGGGCTTGTGGGTGGGAAACATCCTTCTTACACCTTTTCTCTCTAATCAGAGGTTGTGGTTGCAGTCCGGGGAGACCAAGGTACCTGTGCTCTAACACAGTACTCTTTCACTCAGCAGGCATGTGGGTAACGACTAAGATTCTACTCTGGGCTCAGAGATCCCACGTCTGTTTCTGGTCCAGGCCACAGGATCCAGTCAGGCTCATGGGATTCTCTGTGTTGAGATTTTAAGCCCATTAATGACACTTGATTCCTCTGCTCTCCCGATGGAGCATTTGGGAAGAGATGGCTGTTTTCCAGGCTGGGGGTAGAGTATTTCTGGGTCCCTTGCCAGCAGACTGTACTGATCTTATGTATTCTAACTCTTTCCAACTCTAAGATCCTAGAACGCACACTGGGAAATCCCCACTGCGGCATTCATCTTTGGGAGGTAAAAAGCTCCCTGGATTTTGAGGGAATCAAGGAACAAACAGGTGTCGCTGACATGATAGAGGGATTCTGGGGAGGAAGGCCAGCCTCTACCTTCACACACCCCAGAGATAAGCAGGAATGCATCTCAGTATAGATTTTTTACTGAATGTGATTGTTTCCTGAATGAAAAACAGAGAATTAACTGTTTGCATAAGCCTGTCAAAGGTTTAGCCAGACCAGACATCTGTGAAGAAGGTTTACAATAGCACATAACAGGTGTCCTTTCATTCACTCACTCTCACTATGTCAAAGGCCCCTCCCCCCATCCCACGGTGTGCTTCTCCTTCTTCCCTTGAATGTGGCATTTGGATCTCTGCATAGAAAACTGTTGCATTAAAAATGAAACGATTTATTTTGGAAGCAGCAAGAACCACGGATCCTTGGGGCATTTTGCCAAGTCATCATCTTTGACTTTCTGACCCGTGAGGAATGACAGATGTTTTAAAAGCACAACACAAAATTCACAGGCCCCAAATGCTATCACTTAGGACAAGTTCCCAAAACAGGGCTTAATACATAATCTAATTGCAATTCCAAACTTCCCCAGAAGTGTTGTCTTAAGTCTTAACTGCTGGGTCAGGAATATTCCAATCCTGACCACTGAGCCTGCCACCTGGGTCTTCTCCACCCCTGGAAGAAAGATGGACAATCTGCATGATAAGACATCTGGCTTTTCACCCTAGAAAGCTCTTGCCTGAAACAATCTTTTTCTTTTTCTGAGAGCATCTTGCCCCACCCTCTTATACAACTCTTCCACTTCCACTTCCTACAGCTCCTTGGAGCACCTCTCAACGTGCTAGATGGGGTGCTGCTAGACTCATGGATCACTTAGTAAAGCCAATTAGATCTTCAAATTTGCTCGATTGATTTTTATTTAACACAGAGAATGTACTTTCTGCTACTGAACATCCAAACGTGCTTGGGGCAACTGCTTGCCGAGGGCATTTGTGTAGCTGAGGACATCAGATAAACAGCATCTGGCGGATGCCTGTGTCCTCTGGTTCATATAGTGTTATGGATGCTCATGGTCCCTCCTGGCTGTGCCTACCAATGAACGAAACCAGCAGATGACAAAGGAACCAGCCAAGAAGATGATTTTTTTTCATTCAGTGCCTGAGAAAACTAACAAATATATATATAAAATAGAAAACTAACAAATATATATAACAAATATATATGCATATATATACATATATATGTATATATAATTAAGTATATGTATATACTTAATTATCAAAACATTGTGTATAGCAATTATGTTTTTGAGGAATTCAGAGGAAATAATTGAGATCAAAAGAAGACAATAGTTGTTTGAACTACAGGGTGAAAAATAATATTTTCACTCATATGGCTTTGATGGTTTGCAAACTGGTCCCATTATCATGGATTCATAGATTGACTGATTCATTCATTCCTCATTGGCGATCCCCACCTTCCAGGAGTGCACCTCCATTGGCCTGAATATGCATGGATACAAATCACTGTGGGACACCGAACTTTGCAGTTCAGTGCAAGTGGCTCTGCACCGAGGCCTGGAGCAGCAAAGGCGGGTGACATGCCAACCCTGTGTCCCCATCGGGGGCAGAACGACCTGTGGTAACTAACTTCAGCTCCATGAAACAGACTGAAGGCTTTTATCCTCATCGTACCAAGAAAGAAACCAAGGCTCAGTGACATCATTTTCGAACGATACTTGTGCAAAGAAAAATGCCTCAAGGGGCAGCTCTGGTGGTGCAGCAGTTTAGTGCCGCCTGCAGCCCGGAGTGTGATCCTGGGGACCCAGGATCGAGTCCCGCGTTGAGCTTCCTGCATGGAGCCTACTTCTCCCTCTGCCTGTGTCCCTGCCTCTCTCTCTCTCTGAATAAATAAATTAAAAAAAAAATCCTTAGGAAAAAAAAAGAAAAGAAAAATGCCTCAAAATTAGTTTGTCACAATTCTTTCTACTAAAGTAAAAATGAGTTCTTCATTGCCAGTAGTTATCTTGAGCTATTAAATTAAATGAAATAAAAACAAAAATATGCACCAAATGCCTCCTTTTTATGGGGGCATTTAGCTATGTATTTGGGGAAGGTACCAAACAAACAAACAAGGGAAAAGCAACACGGTTCTTGTATTTCAAGAGCTTCAAATCAAGCTGGAAAACCAGACACCGACGCATAGAGTTGTGGAGCGAAAGAGGATAGTGTTCAAAATCACAGTGCCAAGGAGCTTTGGGGGGTTCAAGCTGCCACTGATTAGATGCTGACCTTTACGTAAGACCTTCCCCCGTGAGCATCCATTCCCCATGAGTGAATGAGGCGGTGGGACCAGACGCTCGCTCGAGGCCCCCCTCATGCTCAGGGTCCATCAGAGCTGGAACCCGGGGCCTGACTCCTCACGCACGCTCCCGCCCCGCCGCGTGGCCGGCCATCAGCACCCCAGCCCGGCTTGACCTGGGCCCCACGTTCCAGGGCTGCCCGCCTTCACCGTGCAGGTGCCCATCTTACCCAGCCCCGCAGCAGTTCGTAGGCCGTGACACCCAGGGACCACCAGTCGACGGGGTACGAGTACCCGGGGCCTCCGTCCACATATACCTGGAACACTTCCGGGGCTGCCGAAGACAGGACAAAGAGAATGTCACCACAAGTCACAGCTTACACTCACCATCCCTCAGGGAGGGGACACGGGGCCGGGGGTGGGGGACGGGAACCCAGCCTCTCAGAGGGTGAAGCCAGTACTCCGTCCACATGCCATGGGTTCCTTCCCTCTGGAAGCCCCGAGCGGGCACTGGGCATCACAGGAAACACGAGTGTGGCCCCCAGGGAGTACACAAGTGGGGTGCTCCAAGTGTGCAGTGGAGGGGGTCTGCTGGGTGCAGGCAGGGAGAGTCCCCCGGAGGAGGTGTGTGGGTGCAACACGAATCATGGGCAGCATGAATGCAGATGGGGTGACATGTGAATTAAAATGAAGAAACCGCACCCTGTAAATGTCACTCTGCTTTTGGCACCAGCACTGTATCCGGTGTCCCAACAACCTGGACACTTAGAACCTGTAGAGCCTGCTGCCTCCCTCGGGAAGCAGTTTTGGTTTGGCACAGGTGGGATCTAATAGGAAACCCCCAGGGTAGGTAAATCCTTGAGACCGAAGGCAGATTTGGGGGTTCTCCGGCTGGGGTGGGGGCAGTGGTAGGGGGAAGATGGGGAGTAATCACTTAGTGAAGTCCCTTGGGGGAGATGAATATGTTCTGGAGCTAGGGAGAGGTGGTGGCTACACAACACTGAGAATGTACTAAATGCTACAGAATTGTTCCTTTAAAATGGCTAATTTTGTTCTGTGAATGTCACCCCAGTTGAACACACAGTGAGGGCTGGAGGCCCCAGCGTGGTGGATGCTGATTCTTTAGAGCCCTGTAGTTGTCCTGGGGGGATGGGAGGGGTTTCTTGGCCCTCACGTGCTCTAATGTGCTGAGTGGTGTGTTAATCTCATGGCTTCACCCCCAAATCACTAGGCCAGGAGTGCATCTACGCTCTAATTGCTCGTTTTGGCTTCCAGGAAAATTTTGTGAAATGTGACTCCTTTCCAGCAAATTAACTTGCAGACATAATTCCATTTTACAGTTGTCAGAGCAGCCAAAATCTGTCCCTAGGAACCACAACATGTTGTGATTAAAGACGTCTCAACTCAGTTTTCAGACTGGCATTCAGCGGGCATGGGAATGGGAAGGGCTGGATGAGGCAGGCGAGGCAGGCAGGACACACACGCTCTAATCTGGGCTCTTGGGTTGGCAGCTGGACACTCGCTTCCGGCGATGCTCCCCATTTGTTTTGTACTGTACAGCGCATGTTCACTCTTTGGACATGGTCCAGGTCATGCAGCTGGTGTGGCAGTGGCCTCTCGGTTTTCTGACTCCAAAGTCCTTCCTCCTGTACTGAAATGACTGCCAGGACATGTCCTGGTGCACCCTTATACCTTCCTTCCCTCCCAGGACCTGGTGCTCAGCCAAGGACACAGTAGGCATTTAATAAATGCACATCAGTTGGCTCCTTGTCACCCGATGCCCTGGATCTGGTCCGGCTTACTGTTTTCGTGCCTCAGAAGTAGAGAGAACTCACAGCCTCAGAGTGTCAACATGGCACAAGTGAAGTGGAAACCATCCTGTCATCATGCCCCCTGTTTGAGAACTGGCTGCTGGGCTTGAAGGGGAAGAGTGGCTTGCCTCGGCCACCTGCTTGCCAGCATTGCCATCAAGTCTACAGCCCCTGATCCTGACTCCCAGGTTCAGGAGCCCCATAGTTGTAATAGTTGCCTGATGACTCCAACCCTCACAGCTCTTGCACCCTTCCTCCTCTCTGCTGATGATCGGCCCTTGCTCAGGTCTCCTGTGGTGGCCTCCCCACCAGTTCTCAGGCCTCCAGAGTCATCTTCTCCTGTCTGTTCTTCTGCTTCTGACAGGGGAGTTGGCTTTCTGATACGGGACACAGACCACGGTAGTACCAGCCTAAGGGTCTCCCTGTCCTCACGGCTGTTTCACAGTCTGTTCCTGAGAATATCACCAGCTCCATGGGAGGCGAATATATTTCAGAGAAGGAGGGATTCTGAAGTCAAATATGTCTTGGAAACGGTGAGCTTCAACCATGGTCCTTCCTGCTGGACTTGGAAGCCCATATCTATCTCTTGTTCTCTTCCTTAATTCACTAGGGCTGTCTCACAAAAGGTATAGTCAGCTCCAGAGTTATGTCCTCCAGGAAGCTGCTATGTCCTGGACACTGCAATGTTCTTTACAGTGTGTCAATCTCCTC
Source organism: Vulpes lagopus (assembly GCF_018345385.1). Lineage (NCBI taxonomy): Eukaryota > Metazoa > Chordata > Mammalia > Carnivora > Canidae > Vulpes > Vulpes lagopus. The sequence goes on along the minus strand of NC_054827.1, from coordinate 131,077,472 downwards.
CTCAAAATACCTCTCTGGGAGATCCCTGGGTGGCTCAGCGGTTTCGCACCTATCTTTGGCCAGGGCATGATCCTGGAGTCCCGGGATCAAGTCCCACTTTGGGCTTCCTGCATGGAGCCTGCTTCTCCCTCTGCCTGTGTCTCTGCCTCTCTCTCTGTGTCTCTCATGAATAAATAAATAAAATCTTAAAGAGCTGTCTAGGGCACAAGGTTCCTTCATGCATTACCTTTACCCAGCTCCGAATCACCCAACCCACAGATGGAGAAACTGAGGAGGTAAAGCAGTAATTTCAGGGCCATGGAGCCCGTGAGTGGAAAAGCCTGGACTGGACCATCATTCTTACAACTTTCAGCCTAGTGCCCAATACACCTATTCCTTTATTACCATAACCCATGATTTTATTGACAACACTAAGAGTTGCAATATTCATGTGGCCATTTATCAAGCATCCACCCTGTGCCAGAAGTTCTTCAAGGTTTTTTACATATATTATTCACTCCATGGGAAAGCTAATATTTATAGAGCACGCAATACAGTTCCGCATGCGTTACCTTATTTTATCCTCAGAAGGACCTTGTGAGGCTATGCTGTTATCATCTCTAATCTTGGAAGCTGAAGCTTTGGAGTAAAGTAACATGCCTGGGGGATGCAACAGGGAGGCTCAGAGCCTTATCTGAACCTTCCTCACCCCTTTCTTGGGGGTCATTCAAAACGATGATCTGCTATGTCTTCTTCAAAATTCAGACATTTTCCACCAATTACACCATGCTTAGGCTGAAATACGCTGAGAATAAAAATAATTCATTTTATATATAAACATATATTATATGTAATATAAGTAAATGTTATATAAATAAATATATAATAGAAATAAATATATAACTAATTATTTTTATTTTCATACACACAATATATAATTTATATGTTTTATATTCCAAAATCTCTACAAGATCATTGTGTTAAATCTGCTAATTCAACTGGAACTGAAGCCAAAAGTATGTATGAAGATCCAGGAATCCTACATTTGAGGAAATTAGGGTTTCAATATAACCCAAAAGAAAAATAAGTACGTGGTTCACTGTGAACTTGCACAGTGATAATAATAATTTCAAATCCTATAGAAATTGGCTCTTGAGTCACATTCCTTTTGCAGTGCCTGTGTCCTTCCCTGGTACACAGGGAAGATCCCTTCCTGGGATCTTTCACAGAGCCAGGTGTGTGGGGCCCACCCCACGAGTACTGGTGAGCACACTGGGCTAACACACTGGGCTGCCTTCCAGAGCTGTGGAGCCACTGGGCTTGGGAAGATCACCTCACCTCCTGCTAACATCTCTCCCTTCCCCGGAAATGTGAATATGCACGTGGTGGGATCTGCTACCCCATGCTAAACACACAAGACTAAAAATATGAAAAGAATACAATAACCTCCCAGTTTATAATTATGGTCCTGCTGGTGTAGCTCTATGGATATTGCTGAAGGCTTTGACTGCTGCAGTGGAGTGTGGCATGCTAGCCAAAGCCTAGCCTACAAGCCTACTGGCTTTCCAGAATCTGTTTCTATGCATAATTACTTCCTTGAGGGGGAACACAGAATTACCACGTTTCAGCCTAGAGGGGACTTTTATGGTAATTTCTCCCTTCCCTACATTCTCTAGTGAGGGAGGTGAAACCAATTGGTGGAGCTCAGTGGCTTCCAGCCCAGCTGGGACTAGAACTCAGGTGTTCTGTCCACTGGTCCTTTCTTTGTGGCAAGGCCCTGTCTCCAGCTTGTGCACCTGGCTGGCAGGATGCCCAGATCTGTGCAGCCAACTGCCTCCTGGGTGCCTCTACCTAGTGGTCCTGTGAGCACTGCACACTCAACCTGCCCAAGCAAACTGGTCCCTCTCCAACTGCCCTCTTCCTGGGATCTCAGTCCCAGCCCATGGTCTGCTGGATTGCATGAGTCAGAACCGGGGTATCTCCTGGACTCTACCCCTTCTTCAGTCTCTGCTTTTGATCATTTGGCCCCATTTTCCTCTTCCAGAAACTTCCCCTCTACTCTGTTTCATTTCTGCCTGGACACACCACAGCCTCTCATCTACTCCAGCCTGGCATTCTAGTCCCACCTACTTCTGAATGGTTAAAGGTGTGAATGTAGGAAGTTTTCATGCCTGCAATTGAACCTTAGCTCCTATGATTATTGGTACAATGGCTTTGGGCTAGCTATTCTACCTCTTATTTGTACCTAAACTGTTCTCATCTGCAAAAAGGAATAGCAATATTTGTTATATAATCTTGTTGTGAAGAGAAAATTAAATTATGTATGTATTTCTTGAGCCCATGGTTGAATGCCAACAAATACTATCTAATTTTGTTGTTGTCATACTGTGATTATTCATGTGTTCAAAGCACTTAATTAAAATTATTCCAAGTTTTATATTTGTTATAGATAAAGTTCTATATGAGACTTCCTAAAAACTGGCTCCAACCTCATCTTTGGGTACTGCCTTTATTATATAGCTCATTATACCAATTGCAAAAATAGGATATCTTTTACTTAAAATTGTCTGAGACTTGTCTGATAATCTTTACCCTATTTTTTATACTCATGAACTCCTACTTATGTTTCAAGACCCAGACCAAATTTTATTCCCCCTGTGGAATGTTATGGAGTCTTATGCTGTTCCTCTGTTCCCTCCTTTTTCCATCTCCTGGCCAAGTATATCAATCTATGTTCTTGATTCTCATCAAACCATGGTCTGTACCTCTCTTGTAGCACTGATCATGCTATATTTTAATTAATAGCATACATTTCCACCTTCCTCACTGGGCTGTGAACCCTCTGAAGGCAGGGATATGATGAAGTGGGCCCCAGAGGCTCAGGGATTAGCACGAGGTTGACCTAGAAGTAGGTGCTCAATGCATCATAGCAGCAAAGAAGTTGGTCACAGAGACCTAACCTCAAATCTCAGTGGCTACCATTGCTGGCTATTTGTCATTAGGCAAGCACTTAACCTTTGTATAAGTGTCAGATTTTGTGGAATAATAACAGCCCCTACCCCAGAGTGAGATAACATATGTGATACATTTAGTACAGGGATAGACACATAGAAGGTTCTCAAAAGATGTGAGCTAGTTACCATTTTATCAATTCATTGTTTACATGAGCAATGAAATGCTCACATTAATGAAAGCCTAGCTCATAGAGGTACATGTTGTACATGTTCCCCAAATGATTCAAGAGATCCATCATAATTCTTTGCATTAAAGTGTACCAAAAAGCTGTGGAAAGCAGAGATAAGCAGCATGCCTGGCTTTCTGTCTAGATCCCTTGGGGGTAATTTATATTTCTTTGGCTCTGCAGCTAGCCAGATGAACTCAGGTGTCACACACTTACATATTACACTGAGACAAAATAAAGCTGCTGTGTCAGTCTGATAACTTCTCCCTTTCTATTAATGCTATTAGTAGCATTAATAGCAACAGAAAACTAGTTTCATTAAAGTATGTGAGACACTGCGCATCTGTTGACCATTAGACTTCACAAGTCTATATGAGAAGAGGAAGAGGAGAAGTGTAATGGGCTAATAAGTAAATAGAGAAGCTCTGACAAGGTGCAGAAATAAATGATGCACCAGTACCAGAAAATGACTTCATGTTAAACATGTCAGACTAAACTAGATTTAAAAAAAATGCCTTTGGAAGCTTTCCTAGAAAATGAAGTTCTAACTGGAAGCACAGGGTTAGACTCTGTATTTTATATACAGAGTCTATATACAGAGTTTATATACAGTGAAATTGGGGATCTAATACCATGTTACACTGAAAGAAAAGTTCATTTATGTAGTGCTGCTCTCTGAAAGGATTCCAGATTCTCTGTTTATCCAAGAAAATTAATGGTGTTTATTTATTTATTTCAGAGAGAGAGACAGAGAGAAAGAGCAAGAGAGAGAGTGAGCACACAAGTGGGGGGAGGGGCTAAGGGACAGAGAGAGAGGGAGAATCACAAGCAAGCTTCCTGCTGAGTGCAGAGCCTGAAGCGGGGCTTGATCTCACAACAGAGATCATGATCTGAGTCAAAACCAAGAGTCAGATGCTGAACCAACTGAGCCACCTAGGCACCCTGAAAATTAATGCTTTTTAAAATTTCCCACTGAATTTGCTATATATAGAAACCAAAAGTTTTGACATGGCACTCGGTACAGCATGATCTGGGCCTGCACACTTCTTCAGACATTCTCCTAGCCTACTTTGCTCAGGCCACACTAGCTTTCTTTTGGTTCTTTCTATGTGACAAAACTCCTTTTTGCCTCAGGGCCTTGGCAAATGCAATTCTATCTGTAATGCTTTTATATCCCTTTGTACTGAACAACACCTACTCATCCTTTAGGACCTATCTAAAAAGTTACTTCCTCAGCAAAATTACTTTTGACTCCTCCAATATAATTCATTTCTCTTTTCCATCATATCAAAGACCCCACACAATTCTGCTTCTGTTTAAAATGTAGGAGTTGGAAAGAGTATCACTCCCAGCCTAACAATGAGAAAAATCTAGATCAGCTACAAAACCATAATTTTTCTCAAACCCAGCTAGTCTGAAGTCTAAGGAAAGACAGATGATCCGAGAAGAGAGAGGGTTGTGAGTACTGGCTTACCTTGAGAATAGCAAAGGAAGAAGACAGGGATGCCACAGAAGAGGGTAAGAGACTTCTGCTAAAATGCTTACAAAATTGCTGAAGTTTGTGTGTAGGTTTATGTGAGAGAATAGAACCACTGTTTGTGTAGATACAAGAGAGATTCACCCCTGCTCATGGCTCTTCCATGCTGACCTCACTGAATACACCTCACTGTGTATTCATAAAAGGACTAGTAGAGGGCAGGAGGTGGTAGAAAGCTTGCCTTGATGTGGGATTTGGGGGAGAGAGCAGCTAACTGCTTCAAGAGGGCACAAAGCTCTTCCTGGATCCAACTCCCCATGCCCTATGGAACAAAATCCTTGAGCTAAAGGAGGAAGGGCAGAAGATTCTGTGACCACAGGGGCACAGGTGAATACTCACTGAGCATGAAGGGCAAGGAACAGAAAAATAAAATCTCTATCCCTGGGAAAGAGACAAAAAATCATCCTGGGCTCAATTCATTGGTTCCCATTGCTGGGAGAGACACAGGGTCAATGAGCAAAACCCAGCCCTAAGACAAGACCGTGGATGACATAGAGCCCACCTAAGACTGGGTGAGCCAATACAAGAGAAAACATATACTCCCCTTCCTCCTGTCACCCCAATCAGACCAAGTATAAAGTAACAAGAAAAAGAAGTCTCCTTGCAGAGAACAGAAGGAACAGAAGTGAGACCCTCTTTAAGGCACAGGCCCATGGGGAAAGCCTAAAGCTGAGGTGGAACAGGAACATTGAGGGAACACTAAGTAGAGAGGAGGTGCATTAATCATAACCATACCAACCCAGACTCAGCTTAATCCCTGATTAGACTAGACTGACTCAGTTCTTCCACACACATACAACACTACAGGCAAAGTAGTGGGGAAGACAAGCCCACTTCCAGGCACAAACACTATCCCACACAAAATGTTCTGTCTTTAACCAAAAGTTATGAAACACATGACAAAAAGGGGGGAAAAACAAGTAAAAACCCCATGGGAAGAGACACAGCAACAACAAACAGAAGCACATTCAGATACAAACCAGATGTTAGAACTAACAAAGAATTCAAAACATTTCACCTGCACCCCAATGTGTATAGCAGCAGTGTCCACAATAGCCAAACTGTGGAAGGAGCCTCGGTGTCCATCAAAAGATGAATGGATAAAGAAGATGTGGTCTATGTATACAATGGAATATTACTCAGCCATTAGAAACGACAAATACCCACCATTTGCTTCGACATGGAGGGATCAGGAGGGCATTATGCTGAGTGAAATAGTCAATCGGAAAAGGACAAACATTATATGGTCTCACTCATTTGGGGAATATAAAAATTAGTGAAAGGGAATAAAGGGAAAGGAGAGAAAATGAGCGAAAATATCAGTGAGGGTGACAAAACATTAGAGACACCTAACTCTGGGAAATGAACAAAGGGTAGTGGAAGGAGAAGTGGGCGGGGGGTTGGGGTGACTGGGTGATGGGCAATGAGGGGGGCACTTGGCGGGATGAGCACTGGATGTTATGCTATATGTTGGCAAATTGAACTCCAATAAAAAAAAATAAAAAACATTTTCAAAGAATCTAGTGGAAAAAATAGTACACATTAAAAGATGGAGATTTTAACCAAAAGATGGAATCTATAAGAGAATTGGATGGAAATGCTAATAATAATAAAAACAAACCAAACATAACACCAGAGATAAAGCATGCTTCCAACATCCTCACCAATAAGACTTGAAACTGCCAAGGAAAGAAGAAATGATCTTGAAGATAGGTCAAACAAAATTATTCGAAGTGAAATGCTAAGACAAAAAAGTGGAAAAAAATATCAGAGCATCCAATTGCTATGGGGAAATATGAAAGGTCTAACATATATATAATTGAAATCCCAGAAACAGATGAGATTGAGAGAGAGAAAGAGAGAGAGAGAGAGAAAATGCATCAGAAGAAATATATGCAGATAATGATTGGGAATTTTACAAAAGATTATGATTCATAAAACCACACATATCCAAGAAGCTCAGAGAACATGAACCAGGATAAACACAGAAAGATAAAAAGAAAAAACAACACACCTAACATATCTAAGACCAAAGATAAAGAAAAAATTTTATGGTAGCTAAAGAAAAAAGGCATATTACCTACAGGAGAGCAAAAATAGGAATTAAAGCAAATTTGTTGTTAGAAACATTGCTTTAAGATATAGAGTGACATATTTAAGTGCTGAAAGAGAAAAAAGAACAAACAAACGGTGAATCCAGAATTCTGTTAAAATTTCTTTTTAAAATATAAGCAAATGAAGACTTTTTCCAACAAACAAAAGAATGAAGGAATTCGCTACCACTATGCCTTCACTCTAAGAATTTTTGAAGCAGGACTTGAAGTAGAAAGAAAATGAAAACCTATAGAAACTCAAGCTGCTCAAAGAAATAAAAAACATTGGAATTAGGAAAAAAGAGGTAAATATAAAATCAATTTAAAAATTTTTTAACCACTGTAAAATATAATTGACTGTAGTAAAAATAAAATCAATTAATTATGTATCTACAGCCACAATAAAACAAAAAAATGAGTGAGAGGAATTGGTAGTATATTATTCTAAGATTCTTACGTGGTATGGTTTCAAGGTAGGTTCTGATTAATCGATTATGTATATTATAAATATAGGATAATCTCTAAACTATATTTTTTAAAAAGGCATAAATACTAACCCAATAGGGAAGTTAAAATGGAATCATTCATAATGATCAGCTTATTCAAAGTAAAGCAGAAGAAGAGAAGCAAATGAACAAAGAACAAATGAAACAAAGAAAAGAAAAAGCAAGGTGACAGATTTCAATCCAACCATATCAGTAATTACATGAAATATAAATGGTTTAAATATCAATGGAAAGGCAGAGATTATTAGACTGGATTTAAAAAAGACTACAGGGCAGCCCCAGTGGCTCAGCGGTTTAGTGCCGCCTTTAGCCCAGGGCGTTATCCTGGAGACCCGGGATAGGGTCCCATGTTGGGCTCCCTGTGTGGAGCCTGCTTCTCCCTCTGCCTGTGTCTCTGCCTCTCTCTCTCTCTCTCTCTCTCTCTCTCTCTCTCTCTCTCTCTCCCTCCCTGTCTCTAATAAATAAATGTGTCAATTGGCCGTTTAAGTTTAATAGTAAAAGACGGGTTAATGATAACAATGCATCGTAAACCCTTCAGAAGGAAAAGAGAATGTTTTGTGGACCATTTGGGTTTTTTGTGTGTGTGTGTGTGGCAGTTTTAAGTTATTAATTTTTAAAATCAGTACTTTTTAATGGAAACAACTTGACCAAAAATCTGTCACAGAATTTTGAGACCCATTAAAACAAAAGTTTAATGAGAAAAAAAAAATAAATTAAAAAATCTAAAAAAATAAAAAAATAAAAAAGACTACATACATGACATGTGCTTAAAATATAAAGATATAGGTTAAAAATGGATGGATGGGAAAAGATATAATTAGGACTGTGCTGGGACAGGCTTATACTAGCTCATCTCTCCCCTCGATGATGTTGCACTGATAACTTGAAGTCAGCCATAGTGGGTGAACTTACATGACAAAAATCAGAAAAATCTATAAATCACTGCTTTTCTTTTTCTCCTTCTCCTTCTTTTATCAGAGAACTAGTTGTTAAACATGTACCAGCACACCACTGGAATTACCATGCAAACATTAACAAAAGAAAACTGAAGTAGCTATATTGATATCACCAAAGTAGTCTTAAGAACAAGAAACAGGAAGGATATTATATAATGATACATACAGTTGGGGATTTCAACACACTTCTCTTAGTAACTGATTTAACAAGTAGAAAGAAAATCAGTAAGAATATAATAGGACCTGAGAAACATTATTAAGTAACTTGACCTAATTGATATTTATAGGAAATATAACGAAACAAGAGCATACACAGTCTTTGCACATCAACATGGAATATTCACGAAGATCTAGACCATAAAATAAACTTTACAATAAAAAATAAAAGAAAATAAATCATACAAGAGATTTCTCTGACCATCACAGAATTAAACTGGACATCAATAATAGGAAAATGTATATCAAATTCCTACATATTGTTGAACATTACCAAATAGACATCTAAATCACCCATGAGTGAAAGAGGGAGTTACAGGGAAGTTGGAAAGTGTTTGTAACTGAATGAGAATGAAAAAATAATATATCAACACTTGTGGAATACAGCTAAGGAGAGAATTGACAGAGTATTAAATGCTTATATTTAGAGAGAAATATAAGCATTTAATGCATATATATTTACAGAGAAATATAAGCATTGCATATATATGCAATATATATATACACATATATGTATGAAAGACAAGTCTCAAATCAATGATACATAGTTCCATTTTACAAAAGGAGAATAAGAACAAATTAAATCCGAGACAAGCAGAAGGAAGTAATAAGGATTAGAGCAGAAATCAATAAAACAGAGAAAATCAATGAAACTAATAACTGGTTCTTCAAAAAGATGAATACATGTGATAAACCTCTAGCCAAAATGATCAGGAAAATCATAGAGGGAACATAAATGACCAATTCTGGAATGAAAGAGGAGACATCACTGCAGAATTGACACTCATTAAAAAGCTATCAAGGGGATAATACAAATAACTATAAACACAAATATTTGCAAGGTTACATGAAACAGAGAAATTTCTTGAAAGACATAAATGACCAAATCTACCTAATTTTTATTTGCTTCTTCTGACTTAAGGAGAAATAGATAAACAGAATAGGCTCATGTCCATTAAAAAAATGGGATTCACAGTTAAAAATTTTTCTGTTAAAAACCCCAGGTCCAAATATCTTCTCCCACTATTTCTAACAGACAGATGTTAGAAATAACACAACTCTGCACAAATTTTTCCAGAAAGTAGAAGAGGAGGGAACATTGCCCAACTTACACTGTCCGCGTTCTAGTACCAAAATCACACACACACACACAAAATGTTACAAGAAAAAGAAAATTAAAATATTCCTCATTAGCCGAGAAGTAAATATTATAAATGAGGTATTAGCAAATTGATTCCAGCATTATTTAAAAAATAAAATACATTATGACCAAAAGGGATTTTAAGAAAGTTCAACCTTCCAAAATCAATGTATTTCAGCAGATTATAGAAACCATATAATTATCTCAATAGTAGAGAAAATATATTTCACAACCTGATAAAGAGTAACTAAGTACCAAAAAAATTTTAGCTAACATCACATTTAAAGATAAACATACTAACTCTTTCTCAGTAAGATCAGCATCAAGGCCAAGTGTATCGAATGTTCTAGCTCAAACAAGACAAAAGAAAAACAAAAGACTTGCAAATATTGGAAAGAGGAAATAAAATTACCTTGATTTGCAAACGTGATTATCTATACAGAAAGCCCAAAGAATTTACTACCAAAGCAGAGGACCGATAAGTGAGTGTGGCAAAATTACGGGATACAAGGTCGACATGCAAAAATCAATGGTATCTCTATAGATCTGCAATTGGTAAGTAATTTTTAAAATTTTTATTTAAATTCCAGTTAGTTAACATTCAGTGTAATGTTAGTTTCAAGTGTACAATATAGTGAATTCAACACTTCCATACAACACTTGGTACTCATCACAAGTAGACTCCTTACCCCATCATTTATTCCCCACTCCCCACCTTCCCTTTGGTAACCATCAATTTATTCTCTAAATTGAATAAATTTAGTTGAGAGTCTTTCTTGGTTTGCCTCTCTCCCTCTTTTTTTCCTTTGCTAGTTTATTTTATTTCTTAAATTCTACATATGAGTGAGTTCCATCCATGGCGTTGCAAATGTTAAGATTTCATTTGTTTTGATGGCTGAGTAATACCACATCTGACATGCACACTGATGTTTAGAGCAGCATTATCTAATAGCCAAATTATGGAGACAGCCCAAGGGGCCATCTGCTAAGAAATGGATAAAGAAGATAGTAACTAATTTTGTTTAAAAAATGTACCTTTTGGATAGTACCAAAAATCTATAAGACAGTTATTTTACTTTTTTAAGATTTTATTTATTTATTCATGATAGACAGACAGAGAGAGAGGCAGAGAGACACAGGGAGAGAAGCAGGCTCCATGCAGGGAGCCTGATGCGGGACTCGAACCCAGGTCTCCAGGATCACACCCTGGGCCGAAGGTGAAGCCAAACCGCTCGGCAACCAGGGCTGCCCAAGACACTTAGTTATTTTTTTTTAAATTAATTTTTATTGGTGTTCAATTTACCAACATACAGAAAAACACCCAGTGCTCATCCCGTCAAGTGTCCACCTCAGTGCCCGTCACCCATTCCCCTCCAACACCCGCCCTCCTCCCCTTCCACCACCCCTAGTTCGTTTCCCCGAGTTAGGAGTCTTTATGTTCAAGACACTTAGTTATAAGTGTAACAAAGTATGTGCAAATTTTGCATGCTGAACATTATATAATGCTGACGAGAGAATCCAAGATGCCCTAAATATATTGAGAGGTATTCTATGATTGTAAGATGCCACTTCTGCCTAAATTCATCTACAGATTCAGTGTGATCCTAACAAAAATCCAGCCAATTTTTTTTGTAGAAATTAACAAGTGAATTCTAAAGTTTCAGTGAAAACAGAAAGAATTTAGAATAGCCAAAATAATTTTGAAAAGAAGAAAAAAGTTGGAAGACTCTCCCTACCTGATTTCAAGTATGATTGCAAAGGAGAAGTATGAAACCAAGTAGAGCATAAACAAATAGACCAATAGAACAGAAAAAAATTCAGAGAGAGACCCACACATTTATGGTCAATTGAGTTTTGACAAGGTTGCAAAGGCAATGCAGTAAAGAAAGAACAGTCTTTTCAACAAAGGATACTGGAACAATTGGACAGCTGTATGCAAATAAATAAAGCTTGATTCACGCCTCACACCATGTTAAGAACTAAATTAAAAATGCATGTAGCTTAAATATAAAATCCAAAAGTATAAAACTTTTACAATAAAACAAAGGGAAAAAATCTTTGTGACCTCATGTGAGGAAAAGATATTTAGATATGACACCAAATATATGATCTGTAAATAAAATCTTTTAAAAAATCAGACTTCATCAAAATTTAAAACTTCTGCTTCTAAAAGGAGTCTATTATCTCAATAGAAAGACAAGCCACTGAGTGGCCAACATTTTTGCAAAACACGTATCAGATGAAGGACTTATACTCAGGATATATAAAGAATTCTCAGAGCCTGATTAATAAAAATCACTAATGGTCAGATGATTTGAATAGATACTTCATAAAGGAGGTAAATGGATGGCAAATAAGAAAATGAAAATATGTAGGACATCATTAGTCATTAGAAACTTGCCTTTTTAATAAGAGCAATAACCACAAGGCAATAGCCAGTAGTGGTGAGGATGCAGAGCACCCAGAGCCCTCATACATTGTGGGGCGTGTAAAATGGTTCAGTCTTCCTGGATAAGTTTGTCAGTTTCTCAGAAAGGTCAACATATGCTTATCATATGACCCGGCAATCCCACCTCTAGGTAATTATTCTAGGGATGTGGACACTTAGGGTCACATAAAAACCTGAAAGCAAATGTTTATAGTGGCCTTATTCATAATTATGTACAACTGGAAACAACTCAAAAGTCCTTCAGCTGGTGGATGGATGAACTAACTGAGTCTATTCATCCCATAGAGTTCTACTTACTGATCAATCAAAAGGAAAGCTGCTGATACACACAACATGAGTAAATCTCAAATGCATTATTCAAAGTGAAAAAACCCGGATTAAAAAGGCTATAGAGCATACAACTCCATTTCTATGACTTTCTGGAATAGTCTGAACAGATCACCTGTTGCCAGGGACTGGGATGAGGGAATTCTGGGAGTGATGGAATTGTTCTATACTTTCATTGTGGTGCTTATATGACAGTGTTGGTCCAAAATCAAGGAACTGCACACTAAAAGACTGCATTTTACTGCACAAAAATTGTCATTCAGGAGTAAACATCTCAAACTATGTATTTATCAGTTTGATGATTTTTAAGGTGATTGGATTACAAATAGCCAAACCAATGAGTGTAGGAAACTGTTCATAGATGGATGTATTTGGGGGCCATAGAACACTACTGGCACATAGAAGGTATTCAACGGATTTGTAAGGATGATAGGTGGGTGGACGGATGGATGGATGAATGAATGAACGAACAGCAGGTTCTCAGGAAAGATTTTGGTCACTGGAGCCTCACTGGCCGGGGCTTGAACATTGGCTCTGTCACTTTCTCTGGCACAGGTGGCAGCAAACTTCACTACCCTTGATCATTTCAACAAGGAACATACTAGCATCACTATGATGGCCCCACAACCACCCTTGTCTGCTCACTGCAGCCCCCTTGGGAAGGGAACTAACATCTGGTAAATGCTGGCAAGGCACCAGCCCCATGATCCCCTAGTGCACCCAGCATCCTCCAGCCCACCCAGCTTCTATAGTGAACCAGCTGTTTAGGGTCCGTTTTCCCCACTAGACTGTTAGCGCTCCAAGGCAAGGGAGTTCCCAGTCCAGGCCCTGGATTCCCAATGCTGAGCGGGTACCAAATAATCAACCATCTAAATCATAACCATGCCAGCGATAACAATAGTACTATCAGCTACCAGACCAAGGCATCTACCATTTGTCAGACACCGTGTGATGGACCTTCCATATCCCTGCTGTGACATCCTCACAGAGGACCTACTAAGGCAGATCGCATAATCATTAATCCCATTTCTCAGATGAGGAAACTGCCAGGTCACGTGGTTTGGCAGCCAGCACTTCCCGAGTGTTCCTCACGCTGAGTGCTTTATAGGTATTACGTTGGGTAATGAGATTGGCCCGAGTTCAGGCAGCCACTAAGTGGAAGACATCCAAACTGCCCCCCGCCCATGCCACAGGCGACACTTCACCTGGACCCACTCCTGGCTCTCTCCTGGTTCCACAGGCCCTTACCACGGCATTCAAGACCCTCATGTTCTGACCTGTCTCTTTGCTCCCTCCCCACCCCGTCTTGCTCTGTAAGCTGTAGAAGAAATGAAACTGCCACTGTCCCCCAACACACCATGCTGTTGCCTCCCCTGTACCCCAGGGCTGTGGCCTGAAATGGCATCTCCTTGTTCTCACCCAACAGGCCAACTCTGGGCATACCTTCTATGTGCCAGGTCCAACTCAGATTGTCACCTTCTCCAGGAATCCATCTTGACAGTGTCCTGCTTCCACCTGTGCCTACCTCTGCTCTGCCCTACCAGACGGTGAGCCCCCCGAGGCTCCTCTGAGCCCCCAACCCTACTCTGAGCCCTTTATCTCTTAAATGGTTCATAAATATTTGCTGAATGAATGTTCAACTCTTTACTTCACTGCTGATGAATAAACTCTGAAGCCCTGGGCGGCTGCTGGAACATTTCTGACTTCTAATCTGGCACATTTCAGAGAGATTTCTTCTTTTCTCCGATTGTGAATTCCATCTGCTCTTTTAATTAATGAAAATTCAGTTCTATGCAAATGTTTCTTCTAGGATCATCTTTCATGAGCAACCTCTGGGAGCTTGCTCACCAGCCTGTTCCCTGAATCCCTGTTTGGAACCTTCTGGGAGCTTGTTATTGGGCCTTTGAACTGAACGGTACAAGTGAACAAAATTGACAAACCTGCCACTTGACCTCAGGAGTTTACAGCCCTGGGAGCTGTAAGATTTAAATGTGCTGAGAGAGCCCTCCATCACCCTGTCTTCTCCAATAAACTCCCACTGCCTGGTACTGTCAACCCCATGGTGTCTGAAAATATATCCATTTGGTAAATCAGCTGTGCCTCCTAAATCCCATAAAAATCTCTCCTGCACACCTGTTTATTAATTCAGGACCAAAGGTCCTCTAAACAGAAGCACCCCAGGAGCTCCAAATCCTACATACAATTGGGACAATATGCTTTTTTTCTTGACTGAGAAATATGGCTTCATGACACAGGAACTCAGTGTTAAAAGGCAGCTTGGTAGAGTGGCAAAAGCATGGACTTTGGATCCAAATAGACACAGCTTCAAATTCTGGCTCCTTTACTTGCCAGCTGTGTAACTCTGGGCAGGTTAATCAACCTCCTGGATCTCAGCTTCCTAGTAGATAAAATGCAGAGGTGCAGAAACCACACCTGGGTGTCTTCTGAGGATTAAGCACAGTGGCAAACATGTAGCAGGGTCACAATACATGTTGGTTTTCTTCTCCCCCTTGGAGGTGGGGGCGCCATGGAGAGTGGCCAGCTGGGTCACCACTGGTCTGCTTTCACAGAGCCTGAGAGCCAGGATATTAGTGGGAATCCAGGAACTGAGACTGGGGCAGGCCCAGGTGGAGTCTCTGAGGAGGTGCTGGCAAAGTCAGCTATGCATGGTGGCGGAGCAGGGGCAGAAAAGAGAGGGGTGGTACAGGGTGCCTGGGTAGCTCAGTTGGTTAAGTGTCTGCCTTTGGCTCAGGTTGCGATCCCAGGGTCTTGGGATGGAGTCCTGCTTCAGGCTCCCTGCTCAGTGGGGATCCTGCTCCTCCCTCTCCTCCCTGCTAGTGCTCTCTCTCGTTATCTCTGTCTCTGTCTCAAATAAATAAGCAAAAATCTTTTTTTTTTTTTTTTTTAAGAAAGGGTTGGTACAATACCACTTTGCATTTCTCCAGTGATCTGGACTCTCCACTCCCAGAGACCAATCTGCTTTTTGGGAACAGCCTAAAGGAGGTCAGAACTAACTTATAGGGACAGAGCAGGCTCCAAATGGGAGATGCTTCTCTCTGTGTCATCTTGCTCTCCTCACTGCCCCTTTGGAGATGATGGCTCCTGTAGCTCTATATTCTCCTCCTGGCATGGTGCTCCCTGGGCTTCAGGTTTGGTGCTCTTCTCTCCTGCATCCTCCCTGGGGGAATCCCGTCCCTTTGTTGGCTTTGCTGCATTTCAGTGTTAGGAACTCCCTAGGCCACAGATAATGTCCACATCACTCCAGAAGCCTGGATGGCATTTCCCAGGGACACCCCACATTCAAACTTGTGACTGTGGGGAACCCACACACCTCTGCAGTCCACTCTGCATGCACCAGCCAGAAGCTAGGGTGGCAGCCTTAACACCCCTTTCACCCCATTCTCCTGCCCATTTGTCAAGCCAGTGTCTCCTTGAATGGGTTGGCCTCAGTCCTAGAGCCTTCTGGAAAGGGATTTCAGAAAGACCTTCAACAGTGAAAGCCTCATTGGGGTAAATATTCAGCATCCCAAGGGAACTATCTGAAGAGAACAGACCCCCTTGTATGCATACCTTCTGGTGTCCCTGCTGACCTGGATCTTACTCTGGTGACCAATATCTGCCTGGGTGGGTTCCTCATGCTCCCTCAGCCTGCTTCCCCAGCTCTAAAGTGGGAACAAATAATTGTGTCTGCTTCACGGATGTGAGCTTTAAAGAAAGCTGTGGATGAAAAGGACTTGGCTCAAGGGCTAGGCACATAGCACACACTGAGAAGTACCATTTTTACTATGATTTGTGGCCAAACTTCATTTATTTAATTTAGTAATTTAGTAAATAGATGAATGACCCACATAGTGAATTCTGGGAGGTGATGGATGACATAGTTTTTGAATCCCTACAGATCAACACATAACAACTAACAGAGCAGACCAACATTTGAGCCAAAACCCATGAGGAGTGCTTACGACAAAATGAAATGGTCCTCTCACAAGCCCCAAAATGTAAGTGTATGGGAACAAACCAGCAACAGTGACTGGATCCCCATGGTAGTGATTCCTGTACAGAAGGAAACACGGGAAAGAGACAAGGCACCATATGATGGAGCAGAGAACAGAGAGCTGCAAGACAGTCCACAAGTGTTTACTGGGGGGCCCAGCCCACCAGTTGGGGAATGGCAGCTAAACCCTGGAGGAACCTGTCCAGTCCAGTGTTAGGTAGGCGAAGGGACCCCTGGTAAGCTCTGCAGGAGCAGGGCGGTCTGGAACCCCAAGCCTCTGTCATCCTCCCTCTGGCACTCCCTTCTAGAAGGAATCCCAAGGAGAAACTGTTGGAACCAGAACCCAAGCTGAGGAGGGATGGGGACCCTACCAACAAAAGCAGGAGAAACTCCAGATGAAAGTGGGCAAGTAGAAGGAACCAGAAGATCCCAGATAGCCAGCTGCTTTAGATATTGACACTTCATGAACACAAACAGCAGATGTTTAGTTAGAAAAGCTGCCCTGAGGGATGCCTGGGTGGCTCAGTGGTTGAGCGTCTGCCTTTGGCTTAGGGCATGATTCCGGGGTCCTGGGATAGAGTCAGCATTGGGCTCCCTGCAGGGAGCCTGATTTTCCCTCTGCCTTTGTCTCTGCCTCTCTTTGTGTGTCTTTCATGAATAAATGCATAAAATCTAAAAAGAAAGGAAAAGAAAAGCTACCCTGAATGACATCATCTTCCAAAAGTTCAAGAAAGCTAATTTCACATTAAAAAAAAAAAAAGAAAAAGTATCAAAGTCAACTTCCATGCAAAGTTATCATAAGAGGAAAGAAAATAAAATGCAGAATAACACATTTTACAATGATGACGAATCAGAAAGATGTGCCCCCACCCTACCCCACTCCCTAAAAAAAAAAACAGGGAAAAACTGTAACCGACTATTTCAAAAGCATTGAAAGACACTGTGGTGGGGTGTTGCATTAATGGTTTCCTGATGAGTCAGGCCTTCTGGGATCCATGCAGCCCCACCAAGCCCCACAAAAGCCCGAAAGATCCCTCCCACAGCCTCCCCCAGTCCCCTCCCACATGGTCACTGGTCTTGGTCATGTGACTTGTTTAGGCCAACTGGACACCAGGAAATATGAAGCAAGCAGAAGCTTGGTAAGCTTGTGGGAATTGGGTTCTCCTTCTGGAAACTACTGCCACCAGATAAGCAAGCTCACTGTAGTCTGTTTGATGATGAAAGACCATGTAGAAAAAGACCCATTCAACTCAGCTGTCCTCGTTGAGCCCAGCCCCCAGTGGGCGCACCAGAGGGATGAGTGTGCCCAGCCTAAACCAGCAGGAACCACTTGGTCAAGTAGTAGACTGTGCAAAACAGTAGACTGTTGCTGTTCTAAGCTACCGTTTTGTTTTTTTTTTTTTACACAATGTTCATTTATGATCTCCAAATGTATTTTTAAACTTCTTTTCTTTATTTTTTATTGAAGTACAGCTGACATACTATGTTACATTCATTTCATGTGTGCAACATAGTGATTCCACAATGCTGTACCTATGCTTTGCCTACAAGGGTAGGTACTGTCACCATATAACGCTAGTAGAGTAGCATTGACTATATTCCCTGTGTTGTGCCTTTCACCCTATGACTTATTTATTCCCTAACTGGAAATGTGTACCTCCCTGTTCCCTTCACCTATTTTTTCCCATTCCCCTGCTCCCTTTCCTCTGGTAACCACTGGTTCACTCTGTATTATGGGTCTGTTTCTGTCTTTTATTTGTTTATACGTTTTGCTTTTCAGATTCTACATATGAATGAAATCATAAGATATTTGTCTTTCTCTGACTTATTTCACTTAGCAGAATATCCTCCAGGTTCATCCATGTTGTTGCAAATGGTGAGATCTCATTGTTTTTTTTATAACTAATACTCCACCATATATATATATATATATATACCACATCTTTATCCATCCATCTATCAACGGACACTTAGGTTGCTTCTGTATCTTGGCTATTGGGAATATGTTGCAATATATGTAGGGATGCATGCATAATGCATTTCAAATTGGTATTTTCATTTTCTTTGGGTAAATATCCAGTGGTTGAATTACTAGATCATATGGCATTTGGGTTTTTTAAAATTTAAATTCAATTTTCCAACAGATAGTATAACACCCAGTGCTCATCCCATCAAGTGCTCTCCTCAATGCCCATCACCAAGATACTCCATCCCCCCACCCACCTCCCCTACTTCAACCCTTTGTTTGTTTCCCAGAGTTAGGAGTCTCTCATGGTTTGTCTTCCTCTCTGACTTTTCCCACTCAGTTCCCCCCCTTTCCCTTATAATCCTTTGCACTATTTCTTATATTCAATGTATGAGTGAAACTGTGTGATGATTGTCCTTCTCTTATTGACTTACTTCATTCAGCATAATACCCTCCAGTTCCATCCACGTCGAAGCAAATGGTGGATATTCATCTTTTTCTGATGGCTGAGTAGTATTCCATTGTATATATAGACCACATCTTCTCTATCTCATGTGGTATTTCTAATTTCAGTTTTTTGAGGAACTTCCATACTGTTTTTCACAGTGGCTGCACCAGGGTGGACTTCTACCAACAGTGCACGGGGGTTCCTTTTTCTCTGAATCCCTGGCAACACCTGTTGTTCTTATCTTTCTGACACTAGCCATTCTTCAGGTATAAGGTAACATCCCACTGTGGTTTTGATTGGCATTTCCCTGATGATGAGTGATGCTGAGGATCTTTTTATGTGTCTGTTGGCCATCTGTATGTCTTCTTTGGAAAAATGTCTATTCACGTCCTCTGCCTATTTTTAAATCGTATTGTTATTATTATTACTGTTTTGGTGTTGAGTTGTATAAGTTCTTTACATCTTTTGGATACTAACCCCTTTATCTGACTTGTCACTTGCAAATGTCTTACCCATTCAGTAGGTTGTCCTTTTGTCTTTTTTTTTTTTTTGTCTTTTTGTCTTGTTCATAATTTCCTTCACTATGCAGAAGCTTTTTATCCTGATGCAGGCCCAGTAGTTTAATTTGGCTTTTGTTTCCTTTGCCAGAGGAGACAGATCTAGAAAAATGTTGCTATGGCCACTGCCTCTCTGCCTATGCTCTCTTCCAGGAGTTCTATAGTTTTAGGTCTCACATGTAGAGCCTTAATCCATTTTGAGTTTATTTTTGTGTATGGTGTGAGAAAATGGTCCGGTTTCACTCTTTTGCATATGGTTGTCCACTTTTCACAACATCATTTATTAAGAGACTGTCATTTTTCCATTGCATGTTCTTGCCTCCTTTGTCATAGATAATTGACCATATATGTGCATGGGTTTATTTCTCAGCTCTCTGTTCTGTCCCATTGATATATGTGCCTGTTTTTGTGCCAGTACCATATGGTTTTGATCATTTCGGCTTTCTAATATATCTTGAAATTTGGAAATGTGATATCTCCAGTTTTATTCTTCTTTTTCAAAATTGCTTTGGCTATCTTTTGTGTTCCACACAAACTTTAGAATTATTTCTTCTAGTTCTGTGAAAATTGCTGTTGGTATTTTGATAGGGATTGCATTAAATCTGTGGATTGCTTTAGGTAGTATGGACATTTGAACAATGTTAATTCTTCTAATCCATGAACATGATATAAGCCACTAAATTTTGACTTGCTTTGTTATACCATAATCAATAATTAATATAGACATTAAGAAAATTATACAAGGCATGAAAGAACAACATAGTTTGGAATTAAAAAACTCAGAAATCAGCCAAGAGAACTCAGGGAAAAAATTAGAAATAGAGGGGAAATTATTTTAGTAATAAATATTTCACTAGGAAGCATACAAAGCAAATAAGCACAACAGATAATCTTTAAAAGAAATAGAAAAATGGGAAAAATTTTAAACGAATAAAGGAACAGATACAAAATATTTGAAAATAACAAATACCGAACATTTGTAAAGACTCCACCTTCAGATAATAGGTGTCCTTAGAGAAAACCAAAGTAAGGGAATGGAATGCTTACTAAAAGTGGTATTTCCATCAAAGGTCCTAAAGAAAAAACAACTTGAAAATACACATTGGAAAAACACTGTGTACCTAAGAATATAGACCCCAAATGACCAACACCAAAGTTATATTCTGGCCACACTACTGGATGTTAATAAAAAAGAAAATATGGTTTTGTTTGTCTGTTTTTGTGTGTTTCTTCCCCAAGCCTGAAGCAAGGTTTTCTGGCTCGGAAGGACTTCTCTGGAAATCACAGAAGGAAAAGGTCTTCCGGGAAGGAGGGCAGCAAGGACATAGGTGTGGGTGAGCCCAGGACATACTGGGAACAGCTGGGGCCTAGTGTGGGGGTGCAGGACAGGAACGCTGAGGCTTCACACTCAAGGGGCCCGGAACACTCACCCATGTAGGGCTTGGTCCCAGCCATGGAGGAAGCCTTTTCTGCTCCTTTCACAATCGTCGCTATGTTGAAGTCTGTGATGTGAACATGTCCTGGAGATAGAGAAACAGAAACCCCAGTTAGCAAGAGCCGCGGGGCAGCTGAGCTGAGTCCTTGTCGATTTAAAGCTGTGGGCTGTACAGTGGGGTGCAAGAACATAGAACTTCGACTTGTAATAGTCTTTTATCTACTACTTTAAAAACATCTAGTTTTGGCAGTATTATTCACAGTAGCCAAACTTAGGACAACCTGTGTCCATCCAAGGAACAGATAAAGAAGATGTGATATGTATATACATGGAACATTTTTTAGCCATGAGAGAGAAGGACCCCCTGACATTTTCAACAACCTGGATGGACCTTGAGAATATCATGCTACGTGAAATAAGCCAGATGGAGAAAGGCAGGTACTGCATATATCACTTCTGTGTCTAAAAAAAGCTCACAGAAGCAGAGAATAGAAGTGGTTGTCACGGGCTGGGGGTGGGAGGAATAAGGAGAGTTTGGTCAAAGGTACAGACTTTCAGCTATAAGATGAATAAGGTTTGAGGATTTAACGTATAACATAGAGACACATTTGACAGCCTTGTATTATAGAATTGAAATTTGCTAAGAGAGTAAAACTTGGGATCCCTGGGTGGCGCAGCGGTTTGGCGCCTGCCTTTGGCCCAGGGCGCGATCCTGGAGACCCGGGATCGAATCCCACATCAGGCTCCCGGTGCCTGGAGCCTGCTTCTCCCTCCGCCTGTGTCTCTGCCTCTCTCTCTCTCTCTCTGTGACTATCATAAATAAATAAAAAATTAAAAAAAAAAGAGAGTAAAACTTGAATATACTTACAGGAATGCACCTATCCTAAAAATGTCTATGCTCTGTGCAAGTTTTATAATGTGAATTTTTTGGTGGCACATGCATATTACTACTAAGAAACAAAAATATTGAGGGCATGATAAAAATTTTTATGGATTAAATTTTGGAGGCACTGACTCAGAGAGTAAAAGTTTATGGTAAACAGACAAGAGGGGTGAGTCTGGACTACATTGCTCAGGATGCTGGGTGGCCATTGTGGAGGAGGAGAGTGGAGAGAGGATTTTCATGTTCAGAGGACACTTTTTTTAAGATTTTATTTATTTATTTATTTATTTATTTATTTATTTATTTATTTATTTAAGAGAGAGAGAGAGAGAGAGAGAGAGAGAGAGAGAATGAGCAGGGTCCCCACTGAGCAGGAAGCCCAATGCAGGGCTCAAGCCCGGAACTCTGGGATCCTGACCTGAGCTGAAGGCAGACCCTCAACCAATTGAGCCACCCAGCTGTCCTGTAGAGGACAGTCTTGTTCCACTGTTTGTCTGCTATGGTCAGTGGGGACCTTAGTTCTGTACCTGAGGAATCCCACTGGGAGGGTGCTGGGTTTGAGACCACCTTCCATCCCGCCTAAAGTAATGGCAGCAGGTGGGACATGGATTGACTGGGTGCACCTGCACATAAATGTCTAAGAAACCTGAGAAGGAAGGAATGAGAAGAGATGAGACAAAGAAAATAAAAGAAAATAAGGAAATAAAAGGGATGAGACGAGATGTAGGGTCAAAGGGGTAAAGAGAAGCAGGGAAGGAAGATGGGTGGGAGGAAGGGAGGGACATCCTGATGGTTGGTAATGGCCTTCTGGGGACCTCAGTACATAAAAGAAGCCAACCCTGAGACCCTTGAATATCAGATATAAATGTAATCACTTTCTCTGTCTTTGTCATCACATCATGTGAAAATGGTTGGATTTTCACATTTCAAAGCTGTGTTTGAGAGGTTGGAACTTAAAGACACCGGTGGCTTGAGTACACAACACTGACATTGGGAGGGCCTAGAGGCCACCTCCACGAGATGGACAGACACCTGCCAGAGCCCATGCAGTGAGGACCTCAGGAGAGGCGCGCTTGATCTAATTAGCCACAGTGGACAGGAAAAGCACCAGTTGCCTCCCGTGCAAATCCCAGACCTCAGGCTCAGCGGCTGGCACTGATGTGTGTGCAAGCTTCTGCTGGGAACTCAGGCTAGAGCCCCCTGAGTGGGATGCAGTGTTGAGGTACTCAGTGATGGTCTGCAATACCTTTTGGGTGCTTGTGGGTGAAGCTTAAGTCATCCAGCCAGACCCTTGCTGGGAACCCTTTCTGGCCAGATATAGAGTGTACCCACCCAGGGAGCATCCCCAGGACACCTGCTGCAGCCTCTGGTGCGAGAACAAGCATCCGTACACAGTCCCACACCGACTTGGTTTGGGTCTCAGCGTTGTTGTGATTAGCTGTCTGACCTTGGGCAAATAATTTATTTTCCTCGTCAAGTGGAGAGGTTGACAACAAAGTACCCATCTGAGACAGTGTTTGGGAGGAGCCAGGGATTAATATACAGAAAATGGTTAGAGCGGTTGGCACATAAGAGGTAGGGAAGCTTCTTCTAAGTGTTTGCTCTTAGCAGTGTTATCCTGCCATGGTGTGGCTCAAATCCCATCGTCTCCAGCCAGGGGGAGTCTGCCCCTGGTACCCCCCCAGTCCCCATTTCTAATACTATCAAACAAATCCACAGTCCTGTTGTTAACTGTGAGGTATGGGAGGGCTCAGCTTCCAAGCCCAGCGACCACACCAAGGAGCCTGAGCCCCTCCAATACGGTACTTTAAACAGGATGGAACTGGAGGGTATTATGCTGAGTGAAATACGTCAATCGGGAAGGACAAACATTATATGGTCTCATTCATTTGGGAAATATAAAAAATAGTGAAAGGGAATAAAGGGGAAAGGAGAAAAAATGAGTGGGAAATATCAGAAAGGGAGACAGAACATGAGAGACTCCTAACTCTGGGAAACGAACTAGGGGTGGTGGAAGGGGAGGTGGGTGGGGGGTGGGGGTGACTGGATGATGGGCACTGAGGGGGGCACTTGATGGGATGAGCACTGGGTGTTATTCTATATATTGGCAAATTGAACACCAATAAAATATAAATTTATAAAAAAAAATAAAAAGAAAAAAGAAAAAGAAAAAAATAAACAGGATGCGAGTGTGTATTTCTCCGCATTGTTACTAGCATTGTAATCACTGACTTCCCTTCTTGCAAATCACATGGTGAAGAACGATATCTCACTGCAGATAAGGCTGCACATTTTCCACATGATCAGTCCCAAGCCTCTGGGGAACTGTCTAGAATCATGATCAATTTTCAATCAGAGCTTTGTCTATGAGATACATTTACACTTTGCTCTGTGCACTGCTAAGATTTTTCTTCAGCTTATTGTTTGTCTTTGGACTCTGTATACAGTGTCTCTTGTCATACAAAAGTTTTTAAATTTAAATAATAATTCGTTAATTTTAGGGCAGCCCCAGTGGCCCAGCGGTTTAGTGCCACCCTCGGCCTGGAGTGTGATCCTGGAGACCTGGGATCGAGTCCCATGTCGGACTCCCTGTGTGGAGCCTGTTTCTCCCTCTGCCTGTGTCTCTACCTTTCTGTGTGTGTGTGTGTGTATGTGTGTGTGTGTGTGTGTGTGTGTGTGTGTCTGTCATGAATGAATAAATAAAATCTTAAAAAAAAGAATATGTTAATTTTATAGTTTGAGTATATTTTCCTTGTAATTTTCCAGAAGCCAATTCTACCCCCAAGATTTTATACATCCTTCTATATTTTCTTATAATACTTATATATCTTTTATATTTAAATCTTCCAACCATAGATATACAAAAATAGAATATATTTTTGTTGTAATATAATATAGCATTCTAATTTTATTTCTTCCAAATGGATAGCCAGTTGTCTCTATGGTATTTATTGAAAAATTTGGTCTTTCTCAATAAACTGTAATGCGACCTTTATTATATATCAAGTTCCACATATATGCAAATCTGCTTATGGATTCTCTCTTGTTTCAGTGACCTATTGTTTACTGCTGGGCCAGGACTGGATTAGTGTAATTACAGTAGATTTGTAGGCTATCATAATATCCCACAGGAGTGATTCACCTGCTCTGATATTTCCTTCCAATGTTTTCTTGGTAACCCTCAGACGTTTATCCTTTTGAGATGAGTTGCGTCCAGTTTTAGGAGATATCTTCATTAAGATTTTTATAGGAACTATATTAATTTATACATTCATTTGAGAAGTGTGGACATATTTATTTTTCTATCCAGGGTCATGCCTGGCTTTTCATTCAGATCTTACTTAATTCCTTCAAAATATGTTTAGTGTTCCCTTCATTTAGGCCTTGTAAATTCCTGGGTACATTTACTCCTGCATATTACATAGTTCTGGTCACTTTTTCGGATGAGAATATTTTCCATTTCTTTTTCTACCTAGCTGTTTCCAGTGTAATAAAAAGCTACTGAGTTTTGCTTATTTATTTCCTATTTGGCTACTCCATTAATCTTCCATAGCAAAAGCTGTTATGTTATATCTCAAAATCCCATTTTCCCTTCTCAAAGGGCAATAGAATCTGTAGCTGGGTTCAGGACTATCCCACTAAAGGCTTCACCTTCTGACCCTCCTGCAGTAGGTGGCCACATGCCCAGGTAGCCTGGTATTTGCAACTACCAGGATATTTCCTTTAAAAGAATTCTCATTCCCTCCTTCCTTCCATCTTCCTTCCATTCTGTTGCCTGTTTTTTGGATTTGGCCGAATGGTTTTTGCCACACAGATGAGGAACAACATAGAAGGAGCCTGGGCCCCTCTGAACATCCATGGAGAAGAGATTGGACTTTATTTTATTTTATTTTTTTAGTCTTTGAAAAGCAGTTCATTTGATTCTTAATTTGCACAACCTTAATTAATTTTGATAGATTTTCAATTGAGCCCTTTGGGGTTTCTAGGCATAGAAGCATGTTATCCGTACACAATGATGACTCTCTTTCTCTTGTTAGGGTGCTTGGGGCAGAGTGGTTAAGAATATAGTCTGGGGATTTGGACTGCCCAAGAACGAATGGCTGTGCTACTTTGGTGGGCACATGCTGTTTGTGGTCACCCATATCTCCTGTCTTAGCAAGTACTCTTCCCTGTACACCTGGCTTTGAGAGCGGGGCATGTGGCTCCATCTGGAACCGGTCAAGCTAATCTTATCCCTCTGCTCTGGCATCTGACTCAGGATTAGGCATACAACCTAACTGCAGCCAATGAAAATTGAGGAGATAATTTTCCAGAGAGTTCAAGAAATGAAGACTTTTCTGGTTTTTTTTTTTTCATGAGATACCTAAAGAGACATTCTGTCTTTGGCCAGTGTGATGTGGGAATATGAGCCCTAGAACTGTAAAAGCTAATCAGTAGCATAAAGAAAGGCAGCCAAAGAAGCCTCTCCGTGGAGTGTTAGAGCTGCAAGCATAGAAGAGAAATGGTGCCAGAGCCTGATTAAACCCTACATGAAGCTGCTGCATCTACCAGACTTCTGCTATATAAGCTAAAAAACACCCTTTATTGTTTGGGGCCATCTGAATTCCTCTTTGCTCTTTTGCCATACGCTGCTGGCTGGCATCATGGCCGATACAGCCACTTCCTATGAGATCTGGACAGGTTATTTCACTCCGTAAGCTTCCGGTCCCTCATCTGGAGAGTGGAACTAATATTTAAGAAGTACATTATGGGGTAGTTGTAAGCATTAAACACAACAGTCTGGGACTGAGATGGTGACACTGAACAAGACCAGAGGATGGAGTGGTGATGGTGGGGGGTGTGGTGGAGAAAGCCACTGGACCACCAGGGAGGACTGTAGCTAGCAGAAGCTGCTGTCAGCACAGAGGCCGGGGGAAGGGCTGGTGAGGAGGCCAGAGAGAGAAAGTGGGTAAAGAGCTCAGTCAGCAAAAGGAGGGGCAGACCGTGCCAGGCCCCCAGGGCAGGGGAGAGGAGAGTGACTTTTACTCCAAGCGAGAGGGTTTTGAGAAGGAGCCACATACCTGACTCACTTTTGAATATCACTTTGACTGCTCTGAGTGGCCACAGGGCCAAGGGCCAAAGCGGGAAGGCTAAGAAACAGGGAGAAGAAATGCAGCCTCTTGTCTAGTTTCAGCCACTGTTATGTAGGATCGCATAACGGGTATAGAATTGGTGCCAAATCTTATGTTCATCCCTGCAGTACTCTTGTCAGGAGGGTTTGACCACCTGTGTTGTTACAGAGACCTCAAGTTTCCAAGACCAGTGAGATGTGCGTGGTCACACGGCTGATCTGTGGGGAAGCTGCTGTTGGTCTCCAGCCTCATGCTGGGATGAGTGGTTCCCTCTGCCCCACGCTGCCCCCTGCAGAACAGAGCTGGACAGCCCTGCCCTTGCTCCCTTCCGGTCCTCAGGGGGGTGGCGAGGGCTCCAGGGGACAGCTCTGCAGCAGACCTGGTGTGGCCCCCCACTGGGAATTCGCGCACAGCAGGTGTGACAGGAGGCAGGTACCACCTCTGGTTTCCGTGAACCGTGCTAATTGATGAGTTGTAACTTCCCAGTGAGCTTCCTTTAACAATTGAGTAAAGATGTGGGAAAGTGAAAATTAGTGCCATACAAGGTCTTGCGTGGGTTCCTTCTCAGGAGAATGGAAATTTACTACAAAATTTGCAAACATGCACTGAGTTTAGGCTATTTGCTTTCTGCGAGTTGAAACGTTCAAAACTCAGCAGGCGAAGGAGCTCAAGATGTTTGTGGTGTGCGACCCACTAGCACAAGTTTTAATACTGGTATCAACAATCAGTAATCCTACGGCAGCTCTGGTATGCATCCTGTACTCCAGCCACACTTCTTTCCTTTCCCTGAATGCACAGAAACTCATCTCACTTCCAAGTCTTTGACAGTACTTAGAATGCTCATCTGTCTCCTCTGCCTGGTAGACTTCTACTCATTCTTCAAAACCTGGCCCCAGAATTATATTACTGGTGGATGTGCATCTGCCCTTTACTTGCATGCTTCCACCAACAGGAAGCTCACTACGCAGGGTATCTCTGACGGTGTCCTAGTTGGCTCAGGTTGCTATAACTAGACTGGGGCACTTAAACATCAAACATCTATTTCCCACAGCCCTGGGAGCTGGAAATCTGAGGTCAGGGGGCCAGCACAGGTGGATTCTTGGTGACAGCTCTCTTTCTGGTTCGTATGGCAAGTTTCTTGCTGTATCCTTATATGGTGGAGCGAGAGAAGGCTCTGTTCTCTTCCTGCCTTTATAAAGGCACCAATCTCATTGTGGAGGCTCCAATTCCAGGGTCTCATCCAAACCCGGTTACCTCCCAAAGGTCCCAGCTCCAAGTATCATTACATTGGGCAGGTGAATTCTAAGTGGGGACACGAGCATTCTATCCATAACAGACTGATTTAGGACTCTCCCCTGGGCCCTCAACTCCCCCAATGTGATTCCCATCCTAGCCTCCACTATAGCGTCTCGATCACCTTGTCTGTCTCCTGAAGGCTGGAAATCTACCCTTGCTCATATCTGTCTCCGGTATGTTAGTAACTGCCTGGCCTGGGAAAGGTATTCAAGTGTTTGTTGACAGACTGATTGACCAAATGAGAGACTGAATGAAAGAGATATGGTAAGCAAATCCTGTCACCATTCTTCATTCCCTGCTGCTAAAAGCCATCACCAGATTTACAGGAGTTGATGACACCCCATGTCAACTCTTGGCTATGAAGACCACAGCAGTATCGCTTTCTCAGCCTGACCTCAGATGGTGGGACCAGCCACCCTCTCCAAGAGTTTCGTATTGACAGGTGCTAGTGTCGGGAGTCGTAACTGGGCTATTCTCTGAGTATAAAAATACATGACAGTCATGTGACTTTCAAGGACTCTTGGCCATTTCTTCATTCAGCGACTATTTATGGAGCAAGTCCTGACTGCATCCTTCAGGGGAGGAGCTTGCAGCCACAATGCCAGGTATCTATGTCATGGACTTCGGGAAAGTCCATGGTTGGCGGGGATTATGTGGTGCTGACGACTTGTCCACAGTCCCCCTCCCTGAGGCTACAATTGCCTCACCACCACGCAGTTACTCAGTGCTACCGGCGCTAAGGACTACCGCGTTGCAGGCTGGCCCTGCACCTCCCCGACACGTTCCGGGAGAAAGCACCCAAAGCCTACTTGAATTTTGCTGCATTTTCATTTCCTTCCTCTGCAGCTACATTGCACAAATATCAACTTCTCTTCCACTGTGCCCCTTGCCTTCTCGTCTCCCCTTTCAGCCCCTGTAATGAAGGGGCTGAAATGCACTTCACCAAATGTGTCAGGGCGGTGCACTTATCTCGCTGAGAACTACACCTGGGAGAAGATGGGGTCTGCTCTGAGGGCACGGTCAACCCAGAATGGCAGGCTGCATATTGGAGCCGAGTGAATTCTCTCTGGCTCTGTCCTCTGGGTGCCTCACTTGGACACATTGCCATGCCTCCCTGTGAGCTCCTGGGAGTGGGTGCTGCGGTAGGGCCGGGGTGGGGGGTGGAGCTAGACTGGGAGTGCGAGTGGAATGCACTGTCTACACCAGGTGATCACCTTCTGCATTATTCCTTGCCTGTTTCCCTATCATCAGACTTGAATTTGGAGGAACAGCTCTCATGAACTTAGGTGTTTGTAGGGACTCCATCATTCCTAAGCAGAGGTCAGTGTGGTGCTGTCGAAGAGAAGCAGCTGGAAGCCCTAACCTCCCCGGGGAAGAAGCCAGGGTGGATGAAACCCACGGGAGGCTCTGGGGTCCTGCTGGTAATTATGATCCTCCTGAGATGTCAGTGTGATGTCACACTGGCCCTATTCTTCCACTTGGGATCACACTCCCCGGGCACTCTTCCCATCACTGAGCTTCACTGAGGTCATAATGAACTTATCACAGGACAACAGAAAAAAGAAAGAAAAAAAGAAACCAAAGCAAGTCCTGTGGCACAAGCTCATTCAGGCTTCATCGGAGGTAGCAGCTGGGCTGACTGTGTTAGAGCACGTCTGCCCGAGCCGAAGAAATGGCCCTTTGGTTTGCTTCTGTTCCATGTGAATTGGCCTCCTCCCGTGTCTTGGTCACGGGGCAGGATCCAGGGCCAGAAACCATCTTTGGGCTCCAGGTCCCCCGATGTGCAGTGAACGGTGGGAAACAATGGTCGGGGACAAGAATCGTGACACTCCTGGGAGCTCCCCCTCTCACCCCCACCAGTTTCTGTCTCCCCCAGGGGTTGATCGAGATTTCATAAAGCACTTCCTGGCATTTGCAGCTTGGCTCATCTGATTCCCCCAGGGAATCCACCTCGACAAGGCTTCTGTGGGAGCAGTTCTCAACAGTTCTGTTTCTCCCTGATTTCTCTCCGCCAACCAGGTTTCTGGGTTAGCTCCTGCAGGGTGGCCACGGCCATCTGCCAATACATTCTCCTTCCACACTGTGTTGAGCATGTAATTTTATGCAATTGCATGAATTAATCACAATGAATACCATTTGCAGAGAGGTTTTCATAGCACTTTCCCAGCAGTGACCTGCTCTGTAGGACCAGGCTGGAGACCATCTCCTGACACTTAGCATCCTGACTCTCTCTTTCTTTCTCTCTCCCTCCCTCCTTCCTTCTTTCCTGCCTTTCTTTCCTTCCTCTCTTTCTTCTCTTTCGATCTCTTACTCTCTATATTCCTCCCTTCCTTCCTATAGTTAACACAACGTTGTATTAGTTTCAAGTATGCAACATAGTGGTTCAATAAGCTTATACACTGTGCTATGTTCACCACATTCCACTCCTTTCCTTGCTACTTCCTGTATCACAAGGGCCAGAGAGGGGGGATATGACATTTCCTGACTCTCTTGCAGCTAGGGGTCTCAATGAGATTTATGCTTTGCCAACAAGATGAACTCAGGAGAGGTTTGTAAGGTAGAAGGAAAGCAGAGTCTGTTTGGAACAGAGCCAAAGGAGGGACAGGCTGGGTAGATAGGGGTCTTTGCAGAGGCAGGACATTTGTTAAGGTGGCCACATCACCCATGTGAGCAGCTAGGAAGTGAGTGTCCAGCTCAAGATCCTTGAGCCAGAATCCAAGCTTCAGGCGAGTTTGACCCACCACTTCCCTTCATCAAGTGGCTTTCTCTTGAGGGCACTGTAGCCCAGATGGGTACATGCACAAGGGATGTGCAGCTGCCCAGTGATGGAGCTGCCTCCACTCCAGGTCAGGGGATGGCCAGGTCACTGCATGGCCCACAGGTCATCCTCCTGGTCATTCTAGGATATAAGCCTCCCCTCCATACAAATGTGCACCCTGAAGCCACGGGCCAGGCCACATGGGCTTCCAGCCTGGTATCAAACACTGCTCTGGAAACAGGGAGTTATTAAGATGATCATTTTTAGCAGAACAGGAATTTGGACTCAGTGTCAGCAGAGACCCAGAAAGTCACAATTTCATAAGGAACGGTTTTACCTCAGTAGATTCTTAGCCCTTCTCTACTCCTCACTGACCATCACCTTCCCCTGCCTTCAAGAGAGGTGGAGAGATGGTGTGAAGGGTCGTTTTGGGATGAACAGACTAGCCTTACACAGTTTAGCTTTGTCTGGGCAGGTGTGGGACCTCTCATCTGGTCTTCCAAGCTCTTGGTCGTATATGAGCATTCACTTACACAGCTTGGGCGTGAATGTGGGAGGTGAATCTTCCTCTCTCTGGGGTCTTGGAGTTGGAAACCCCTTTCGACTCATCCAAATGCAACCTTTTATCAGGAACAAAGGTGATATGTTGGCCCCTACCTGCCATCTCTTTATTTTTTGTTAAAATCCTATATGTAGAAAATGGGGCTGTGATGGGTTGAACTATGTCCCCTCTGCTTCATATGTTGAAGTCCTAATTCCCATGACCTCAGAGTGTGACTTCATATGGGTAGGGTCACTGCAGATGTAATTGTTGAAGATGAGCTTAACCTAGGTGCGTGGGGCCCCTAATCCAGTAAGGCCGGTGTTCTTATGTAAAGGGGACATTTAGACACAGTCATGCACCCAGGGAAACACCATATGAAGTCTGGAATTATGTTGTCCCAGACGAGGGATGGCCAGAAGCTAGCAGAGAGACCTGGAACAGGCAAGTCCCTGGCACCTCCGAGGGGGTGTGGCTCTGCCCCCCACCAAGCATCCCCCACCACTAGACCTTAACCTCAGACTTCCAGCCTCCAGCACAATGAGACAATACATTTCTGCTGTTTGAGGGCAGAACCTGTGGGACTTTGTACAGTAGCCCTAGGAAACTGAGACAGAGGTTATTTTTTTTGGGGGGGGGGTGCTATGAGGGACTCCAGCGTTGGGTCATTAGGGTCTTAAGAACCCCTTCACCCCTGCATTGTGCTGCAGCAGAAACTTCTCTTCCCTGCAGCCTCCTGAAAAGAAATACATTACAACCTTCCCAAGGACACCCAGAATTTAAACCTCACTCCTGCACTCTGTCCTTAACTCTTGGAACCCCATCTAAATAATGACACTGCCAACAGTTCCTCCGACTTGGAAGCAGCCCTGCTCTCCAAGGTGCCTGAGCACCTGCCCCCCACCCTACTTCCATCTCAGCCACTCCAATTCCTGGATCAGAGGCATCAGAAACAACACATGCCCACTCTCTTAATGCCTTGGTGTCCCTCCCCCCAGGCATGGTGGAAACAGCCTATAAAATGTTTCGACAAGGGGGAAGGGAGTGTCGATGCTGCTGGCTGGGGCCGTTTTGGGGGGTGCTCATCACACTTATCAACCAATATGTTTGCAACAGAGGATCGATTCTTTGAAACAAGTCCAGCTAATGAGTGCTCTAAACTACATCAATTAATAGGAAATTCGAGGTAGAGTGAGGCCAACGGATCAGGAGACAATTGCCAATGAAAAGATAGCTTGTTCCTCATCATTTCCAAGAAGATGGGGGCCATGTGGGAAAGTGCGGGGTCTGCCACAAGGAAGAAGGCAAAACCATGGGCAGGAGCCTTTCTGGTGGTTTCTGTGGAAAGGAATGGGTGAGGCAGGGCAAGCAGGTTCAGGACTGGCTGATCTGAATAATCTTAGGGGCTCTGAGGCACAGGGGGCTGTCCCTAGCTCTCTGGTGCCTGGCCTTGGGGTGACTGAGGCAGGTAGACAGTGGCCCTGATATGAAGAAGTCAGGCATCAGAATTCAGGGAAAAAAGACAATGGTCGAGACAATGAGAAATTCACTCTGCTGGGGGCGGCTGCTGTGTTACCTGTGTCGCTAAAGGTGCACGTCAGGTCTCTGAAGTCCATGTGAGGCACACACTTCACAGCCAGCTGTGGAAAGCCTAAACTGTGCGGGGGTCTTCGTGGCCTCCTGCGGTGGGGTGTTCTCACGTGCCCCCAATGCTCTGTTGATACCCCTCACGCTGCAGGACCCAGTGAAGCCCTCGCCCAATCCTTTTGTTATCGCTCAGCCTCCTCCCTGCCCTGTCCCAGCACTGACCCTGGGGGTTTGCTTTCTGTCCCTCCCTCAACCTGGGCTACACCTTAGAACCACCAGGGACCTTAAAAATCCCCTCCCCTCTCAGCACTCTCGCCTGCAAGATGAGTCACTTCTGTGGGTGGGGCTCTGCTTGGCACTTTTTACGGTTCCCAGGTGATAGGAGGACAGCCACCATACAGCCACCGTCGGCCCTGTCCTTTGGGTCACCTGGCACAATGGATGGCCTGTGGCAGGTCTGCAGAAATGAAGGGATTGCTTTCCTGAATTCACAGATCAAGGGCTACAGCATCAGTGAACTTTGAATAAGGGCCCTCAGGTACACCCAGGGCAGAAATTTTGGTTTTTCTGACTCTCTTCTTGACTCTTTGCTCCTCTTTGGAGAAACGGAGCGCCCCAGATGGAAAGGACCCCCGGGCTGTCCTGTGCAGGCAGCGCTTCTGTTTCCACCTGCCTCTTCCAGATGGTGGTGTTAACTGCCACAACCCCGCTCTGTCTCAGCCATCTAGCCGTGTGCCGTGCAGTCCCCCACCCCCTGCTCTAGGTTGGCTCATGACTTGCTTTGCCCACTGGGATGGGAGTTAATGTGACACAGGTACAGACTTGAAGGGTTGGGTTTTCCATGCTCCTGTTTCCATGTGGGGCTGGCCTGCCAGAGGGGGAGCGATGAGAATCAGGGCTGCATTGTCCAGCCAAGGTCAGGGTCTACCTGCTGGAAGCAGGCAACCCTCAGATGTGAGGACAGCTTACATCACCAGAGCTGCCTGGCTGATCCCACCCGACCTCAGTCTTAGGAGCAAGCTCTGCCTACAAGAGCTTAACCCCACAGACTTGTGAGCTTACTAGATGCTCCCTGCTTACACAGTAAAGGCATGTGGTTATTTGGAGCTTTACTGTCCCAATAGAAAAGGATGCAACCTTTCCCCTTCCCTTTGCAGCTTTAATCCCCATGCCCTTGAGCTGTGTGCCCTCAGCCCTAACATACACAACCCTTCTTTCCACACTTCCATAAGATGCTCTTTCTTCCTTCAACTTCATTTACCCTTGCTCTGCTTTTGCTGCCGGCCAAGAGACCCCAAATCTCAGAACAAAATCACAGTGCCTGTGGGAGAAGATAAAAGCCCGTCTGAAGGATCAGAAAGGACAGCAGATGCTGGTGGAGCAGAAAAGCTTGTACGAAAGCCTTGGGTTTTGTGTAACCAGAAGAACTTGAATGTTATTACTAAAATATTAAGGCTTCTATTTAATTATGTTCCTATTTCATTGTAAACACAGCCAACCAACTTGATCTCAGAAAAAGGAGTCAATGAAAGCCATGATCAAACTCCTTAAATAGCAACACATAGCATCTGTTTTGTAAACTTTTTTGTAACGCAATTAACGGAAAGGTTAAGGGGATCTAGTGCTCGTCATGGAGACTACGGTTACTAATACTGTATTGTACTTTTGAAATTTGCTAAGGAGGTAAATCTCAAGTGATTTCAGCATACACGACATGAAAAGGTTAACAACGTGAGCTGATGGATAGCTAATTAATGTGATTGAGGCAATCACTTCAAAATGTATACATATATACATTAAGTCATAGTGTACCCTTCTAAAAATCACTTTGTGCAACCTAGTGTACACAATTTTTATTTGCTAATCACATCTCAATAGAACTGGAGGTAAAAAAAAAAAAAAAAAAAAAGAAGGCAACAATGATTAAAAAAAAAAAAAAAGCTGATCAGTGGCTCCTGATATAAATCAGGAAAAGGAGGACCATGGTCACAGGCTCTCAGGGAGAACTCTTGTGTGTTCTATGAAGAATTCCTTGCTCCTAAATATCCCTTCTTCATTGCCTGAAAAGGCACTCAATGAATGTTAAAGTTGAGGAGAGGGGGAATGAGTCACTCACTCTTTAGTATGAAATAATGCTTCAGCGCTGTGTCCCAACACTGAGAAGAGGCAGTCCCATGAAATAGGAGCTTAAAGAAGAGTGAGGAGAGGGTGTCCACAGGGCCTTGGTGAGTGTGTGGGATGTTGTGAAGCCAGAGGCAGGGATGAGACACCGTGAAAGCCAATGGGGAGGGGCAGAGGATGGGGCACTCAGAGAGGTAGGGGGATGTCTGGAAGGAAAGTGGAAAAGGGGTGAGTAGAGAGGTGAGAATGAGTGTAGAAGGAGAGTAGGGAAGGGATGGATAGAGATCCAGAGGTCAGGAATGAGGAAACACAGGGGAGGATACCTGCCCTTGTCCTGGTGTGCAGTGGTTCCAGGAGCCCAGAGGCCAGGGGCTGGCAGGATTGGTCATGAACCAGGGAGCCACACAGGCCTGGGGCTCATTTCCTCATAGATGAAATGGCTGAATTATTCCTATTGAGCTATGTTCCCACCTTAATTTTGCTTCTGGAAGATATCCAGGGCCCTGGAAGGTCTTTGCTCAAAGTTCTCTATCATTTGTTGGGGCAGACCCCTGCCTTCTGGGACAGCCCTGCCATGTGTCCCGCATAACAGGCCTGTGCCCCTTCTCACAGCCACTTCACCTGCTACTGTGATGCAGCCACTCTGACCCGAGCAGAGAAGGGACAGGGAGAGGGTGAGTAATAGAAGCCTGCCCGAACACCATCTATGTCCTGATGTCATGCTGGTGGCTGACCTTCACAGTCTTGTCTTTCACCTTCACCATGTCTGCAGGGGCACACTGCTTCTGTTACTGCTGGGAAAGCCAAAACTCAGAGAAGGGGAGAGACTGGCTTGAAGACACACGGATAGTTGGGGGGTCAGCTGAGCTCCACAACTGGAGACCCTGACTTGTCTATGCTACCTGGGGCCTTGATTTGCACCGTCAGCTCTACCCAGGTTCCCTGGCATCCTGAGGTCATCACTGGCCTTCCATTCTGGGGGCAAAGGAATTTCAACGCACTGCCCTAAAGTATCCAAGCTGGTTTCAGCTTCTAGCACAAGATTCCAGCTAGGATTCCACTGCTCCTGCTCCACCTCCTGAGACCAAGTAGCTCACACAATAGATAGGATTTCCCAAGACACGCTGGTGACACATACAGGGTCCTAGAGGGACTTCTAGAAGGAACGCTAGGCTGCAGCTGCTGGAGGTGGGGGCGGTTCAGAGGAGCCTTGTAGAAGACTCATGCCTGCAGACTCATCCCTGCATGATGCAGCAGCACTTCAGGAAACTCCCCAGCTGCTCACTCCATCCCATCCTCCAGAAAGCCCTTGGTGGATGAGGTCCCCAAAGCAATGCCAGTGAATTTAGCATTCAAGGTTGCTTGAATGATGGTTCAAGTGATGGTTACCTGCAAAGCTGCTCTAGACTGTGAGGTCAGCCAAGCTATGTGTTGTCGGGCCATGACCTAGACCTATGGTCCTGACTGTGATGGGCATCACATCCCTTGGGGCAAGCCAAAACACAGAGTCTGGGGCTTGCTGAAACAAGGCAGGGAATGGCCTTTGATTCTTACCAAGTCCCCCAAGGGATTGCAATGAGACCAAAGTTGGACATAGTGCCTGGCTTCTCAAGGTGTGGTCCATCGACCAGCAGTGTTGGCTTCACCTGGGAGCTGTTAGAGATGCAGAATCTAGGCCTCACCTCAGATCTACTGAATCTGGGTCTGTATGTACATGAAGGCTTGAGAAGCCAGGAAGAGGGAAGGCTTAGTGGATTACTGCTTTTTGGCTTGCTAGGCATACACAATGCCATTTGATCCCCATGATAATCTGGAAGGTAGACACCATTTTATGTTTCATAGAAGATGACAGTGAGGTTCAGAGAGATAAATGACTTTTTTGAAGCCAAGGGTCTACAGGGTGGGGAGGTGTCCAGCCCTTCCTTTCATTCCTGCCTCTGCCCTGTCATCCTCACACCAGGATGCAAGCAGTTATGCCTTTAGCCATGAAACCTTCAAATATATTGGACTTGACTCACTGCGCAGGACACAGACCAGAAATCACACAAATACGCATCCACCAGAATTAAACAAAACAAGTTCTAGTCACCCCTCAAATCCAACTCCTCAGGACCCCAGTTCTGCAGAACCTCAAACTTCCCACTGAAAGAGTCTCTGGAAAGCATGTATAACAGGCTTACCGTGTTCATCCAGCAATATGTTGTCTGGCTTGATGTCTCTGTAAGAGAAAACAAATAGGCTGACAATGTGATTCCTATTGATGAGCACAAGACAAATATGACGCTTGGGGATAAATGCCGGACAACATCCAGAGTGCCCATCTCTCCCTTGGCATGAAGCTCACCCAGGGAGCAGAGGAGTAGTTATGATAACACAGTGCCTGTGTTCTTGCTTCTTTCTTGTTTCCCAGAACTGCAAGTAGACTGTGTGAATACTTTCCTCCTGAATATTCTTGACAATTTCTGATTTTGAGACGTCTAGGGGTGTGTAAGTTCATTGAGCACCTGGTCTCTGCCAGCAGGTATAGATGCTTCCCCTTTCTCCTGATGTAATGCTACCCTCCTACGTTGCTAAGTCAGCCTCCCAGGGGTTACACTCTCTGCTCTAAAGACATAGGAGGAGGCTCAGGGAGGGTTGGCAACTTGTCCAGGTCAGAGATCAGTCGCACTCAGCCCTCGGTCAGTTTTTGTATGATCTGTGAGCCAAGAGCTTTTACATCTTTAAGGAGTTAGAAAAACAAAACAAGACACACATAAAAAGCAAAAACAAAAGGATGTACAGCAGAGACTAACGTGGCTCTCCAAGCCTAAAATATTATCTGGTCCTTTGGGGAGAAAGTTTGCTGATCCCTTTTTAGGGTAGGAGCTGGGGACTTTCTGGAAAGTTCTGCTCTACATCACCATTAGAGCAAAAGGCTTCCAGCTCCAAGTTGTGCTCATTCAAGGCAGAGGTTTGCTTTTTACATTTCTGCAACACATGCCTAGCACGATGCCTGTCACTAGTAGATGCTGTCAGGGAAAAATCAGAGTGGGACAGCAGTCAAAGTGTAAGAACAGACGGTACTCAGGACAATTTCAGAAGGGGAAAATTGTCCGCAATTCTGAGCACAGCATGGACAAGGGGGAATGTACAGTCCAGGAGCAGGTGGGGGTCATGGATGCAATGTTACTCACTGGAAATATTCAGTAGAGAGGGAGCTCTGGCTAAAGGCACCCCAGAGGATTCAATTCTTTTTTTTTTTTTTTAATTCTTACTTATTTATTCATGAGAGACACAGAGAGAGGCAGAGGCAGACACACAGGCAGAGGGAGAAGCAGGCTCTATACAGGGAGCCCGATGTGGGACTTGATCCTGAGTCTCCAGGATCACACCCTGGACCGAAGGCAGACACTCAACTGCTGAGCCACCCAGGCATCCCACTCCGCATAGGATTCTTGCTGAAAGCAGGCTGGGGCTCCTGACGTCGCCTGGGGGATGAGGACCTGACCGGGAACAGCGTGGAGAGGGGTTCTGGCTAAACCGATATCACAGGTCCTCACTAAGACGGAACAGTGCAGGGATGAACAGCAAAGCCCAGAAGTTGAGGCCTCATTGCAAAAGCACTCAGAAGAGCCTGGATGAAGTCTGGTTGAGGAGAGAGAGGAAATATGGTTGAGAGAGGATGGAAGAATGAATGTAAAAAAACAAAAACAAAACTAAACCCAAAACTCAACTGATACCTTCGGCCCTGATTTACTTATCATTAACTTGTATACACTTTCCTAAGCTCTGTATTAAAATCACAGACTTGAGAAATGCAAACCCCACGCACTCATTTATAATAAATATTCAATCTTCTGAGACTAATGACAGCTTGCCTCGAAATAAAAAACATTTGCTCCTGAGTTTATCAAATAGTAATTCTACCTGAAATGCACTGCGGTTATTTGTAATCATGTGATGCGAGGTCTATGGCTTTGGGGATGAAAGAAACACTCAACCTGTATATTTAAATTTTTATTTTCATGGTGAATTTTCAAGCCATGAATATTGAGGAGCATTAAGCAAATGCCCCCCCCACCACCTTGCTGCTGCTGAGTTCACAAAACATCCACAGTGAATAAAGATGATTCTCTGAGTCCCCATGGGGGAAATGAGTTGGAGAACTTACAAAATTAAAACAAAGGGCAGAAGACCCAGAGTCAAAGGTTAGAGCATCAAACCAGCAAGTACTTGGCCCTGTGCCGGGAGCTTCCCCAGAAGGCTCTCAAGAAAAGGGGAAATAAGTACTCATCATGTATGGAGACATAGCAGCAAATGTTTTTGTTTTTTAAATTTAATTTAATTTAATTTAATTTAATTTAATTTAATTTAATTTAAATTCAACTAATTAACATATAGTGTAGCATTAGCTTCAGAGGTAGAGGTCAGTGATTGATTAGTTGCATACAACGCCCAGTGCTCATTCCATCTCGTGTCCTTCTTTTTTTTTTTTTTTTTTTTTCGTGTCCTTCTTATTGCCCATCACCCAGTTACCCCGTCCCCCCACTCCCCTCCTCTCCAGCAACCCTCAGTTTGCTTACTGTGATTAAGAGTCTCTTATGGTTTTTCTGTCTCTCTCTTTCTCTGATTTCATCTTATTTTATTTTATAGCAATCCTGTAAGGCTTGGCATGACCTTGTTTGGGGCATGAGGAGTAGGGACGAGGTGGCCATGGCCCAGGGAGCACGAACCCCAAAATGTTTACAAGCACCACGGCTGGAAGCCACAGCCTCCTCTGATGCTAAAGGTGCCCTCTTGGGGGCTTTACACCTGCCTCCTTTTCTACTTCCCTCTCTTCCTTCACTGTCCCCTCTCCCTTTCTCCTTCTTTCCCTCCCTCTCTCCTCCTCCTCTTCCTTTTCTTTCCACCAACATTTTGCAAAGGGCCCAGAGAGCTGAGGCTGCAGAGGCTCCGGACACAGCCCCTCCTCGTCCCTCCACTGCGGAAGCTCAGAATCCATGGGAGCTGTGGGGGCCGGGTGCCATGTGCTGGAGTGGCACAGATGCTGCAGTGCAGGGGTGAGCACCACAGGAGGGGGCTGCTGAGGAACAAAGGGACCAAGGCACTGGGACAGCAGGGATCAGGGTGTCAGAGCCAATCTGAGGTTGGGGGCAGACTTGAGGGGAGGTGGCCGGTGGAGTGGGAGTGAACAGTCCCCTCCACCAAGATTTCATGTCTACCTGGGACTTGAGAATGTGACTTTATTTGGAAACAGTCTTGCAGATGGAATTAAGGATCTCAAGATGAAAGCATCTTGGGTTTAGGGTGGGTCCTCAATCCAATGGCTTCTGTCTTCATAAGGGAGAGGAGGGGGAGTTGGACACATGGACATGAAGGACAGAAGAAGAGTTAGGGAAGACAGAGGCAGCAACTGGAGAGATGTGGGCATAAGCCCAGGAGCGCTCAGAGGCACCAGAAGCTGCAAGAAGCAGGAAAGGATTCTCCCTGGAGCTTTCGGAGAAGCATGGCCTGGCTGACACTTTACTTTCAATCTTCTGGCCAGAAGTATGAGACAATAAATTTGTGTCATCCTACACCACAGATTTCGTGGTGATTTGCTGCAACGGCCACAGGTAGCTAACACAGGTGGCAGTGCAGGAGGGGAGCTGATGGAGGAAGCTGGCCAATCTCAAGTGGCAGCCTGGGTACCCCACAGGCCCGCACCTGGATGGCAAGTCAGTCACAGACAACCCAGCAGTACTCACTTTGCAAATGAAGCAGCAGACTCTGGAGAGGGCAGGTCATTTGACCTGTGATGCTTCCAGCGTAGGGAAGGGGACAAATCTCCCCCGCAAGATTACATCATACCCGTCTTTGCAGGCTGGAGTGAGGGATCGTCCCCTGCTGGCTTTGAAGACGGGGACTGTCATGGGTGAGGGGCCTACAGGGGCGGCAGGTGCCTCTAGCAGCTGAGAGCCAGCAAGTAAACGGGCAGCTCGGGCCTGCTGGCACCAGGGACTGCGTTCTGCCCACAGCCATGGGAGCTTGGGAGAGGCCCAGAAACGGGTGCAGCCCCTGGGCACCTGGACCGCAGCTCTGTGGCATCCTGAGCTGAGCAGCCAGCGGAGCCGTGCCTAGATCCCGACCGATGGAAGGCCAGCGCGTGAACATGGGTTGGCGTAAACTGCTATGCTGGCGGCTATTTGTTATGCAGCAATAGAAAAAGTGCTACGCTAGCTGTATGATCTCAGGCAATTTGAGCCTCATTCCCTCCTCTGGAAAATGCAAACAACCCCTCTCTGACTCT
Organism: Vulpes lagopus; assembly: GCF_018345385.1. Taxonomy (NCBI): domain Eukaryota; kingdom Metazoa; phylum Chordata; class Mammalia; order Carnivora; family Canidae; genus Vulpes; species Vulpes lagopus. Next base: position 131,036,122 of record NC_054827.1, on the reverse strand, counting down.
TGCAGGGAAAATACAACAAGGTGTATTTTGCTGGCACGGCTCCCACACTGAAGAAGCACAGAAAGGACAGGTCACCATCCTGCTGTTGAAATGGAGCTGGGGAGCACTCAGGAAAGGTGCTTTTGGGAAAGTGAATTAGATGTTCTTTGAGGCACCTGGCTGACTTTTTTTTTTTTTAAGATTTTATTTATTTATTCATGAGAGACACACACACACACACACACAGAGGCAGAGACACAGGCAGAGGGAGAAGCAGGCTCCATGCAGGGAACCCCATGTGGGACTTGATCCAGGATCTCCAGGATCACACCCTGGGCCAAAGGCAGATGCTCAACCACTGAGCCACCCAGGTGTCACCTGGCTGACTCTTGATTTTGGCTCAGGTCGTGATCTCAGGGTCACACAGGGCTCTGGGCTCAGTGGGGAGTCTTGCTCTCCCTCTTTCTCTGCAGCTCCCCCAACCTCACGTGCACACGCTCTGGGGACTTCCCCCTCTCTCTCTTAAATAAATAAATAAATAAATAAATAAATAAATCCCCCTTTTTTTTTTTTTTAAAAAAAAAGGGTCTCTTTCATAGAAGACTCACCAGGCTGACTCCAGCAAAGCCGCACAGAGGAGCCAGAGAGCTTGAGTCACTTGGGATTTAATAAGAATAGCATTTTATGGGCAGAGGATCTTATCAGAGCCACAGGGTCGCGGGTTTCAGGGCCATTCCCTCCAGCTCTATTTTTCTCATTGATGGTATCTCAGCGCTAGCGCGTCATCCTGTTCCAAATGGGCTCCTGCGTTCAGAAGGCGCATTAGGAGCTCTGCGTGGATGGAAGGCTGTGACGATGTTTTCTGAGGACAGGCCCATAATTTCAGAGCCGGGCAAACTGGCACTTTGATGGAAAGTATGCAGGCGAGGCTATAAAACCCGGTTCTTGCTCTTGAATTATTCTCCAGCCCCCAAATAAAACAAAGCATAAAATGTCAGCTGGGCTATTTAAAAAAAACCAAAAAAAAACAGCACAGAAGTGGCTCTGATCTCAACTGCAAGGGAGGGCGGTGAGGACATTTCTGCAAGTGTCCCTTTGCAGGCGCCTCGGAGTATCCTCTGTCACCAATCTTACGTAGCAATAAAGACAAAATGTGGAGAAGAGTCACATTTGTGAAATGAAAGCTGTGGCTATCTTACCACCCGAGGAAGGGATGCGCAGTTGGCGAGTGGGAGGTAGCAGGTGGAGGTGGGCAAAGAGGAGTCCTGAGCCTGCCTCTTGCTGGCCCCGTGGTCTTGGCACACCACCCGGCAGGGGCTCGGCTTCCTCACTCCTAGTTGGATGATGCACACCGCATGCGGTTGTGGCGAGGCTTTGTTGGCCTCGGTCATGTTTATTCAGTCATGGTGTTAAAGCACCTCACGTACATCCTGTTACAGAAACCTACCTTTATTGTGTTTTAATTTAATTTTTTTTTATTTGAAAGAGAGAGGCATGAGGAGGGTTGGAGGGAGGGGGAGGAGCAGACTCCCCGCTGAGCAAGGGAGCCTGTCATGGGGCTCCATCCCAGGACCCTGAGATCATGACCTGAGTCGAAGGCAGACACTTTACTGACAGAGTCACCCAGGCGCCCTAGTGTGTTTTAATACATACATTCAATGAGCCAGTCGTCTGATCCAGAAATTTCTGTGGCTCCCCACTGTTCACCAAGGAATAGCACGGAGGGCACTAGGGCAGCTCTGGGCAGAGGGAAGACAGGCCTTGCTGGAGCAATCGGCAGAGGCTGTGGTCAAGGGAGATGAGTTTATAGGGCTGGGTTGGGGCCACCTGTGAAGGGCATTATTTGATGAAGAAGCCGACTTTAGGTGGTTAGACCTCAGAGAGAGCTCTTGGGTTTCCCCTCTGGTCTGTCTGAATGCCAGTGACCCTGCTTGACCACAGTGAGGGTTTAGGGGAGTGAACAGCACAGGGCCAGGCCCAGGGCGGGCCACGTTTATTGTTACCAGAGGAGGCGCAGACACTTCAGTGTGAGGCCAGGCTAACACAATGGGCCCCGGGGGAGCGCACAGAGGCATCTGTGAGGCTCTGGGTGGACTGGTGGGGGTCACCCTGCTTGCTGACCTCTGTCATACCAGCTTGAACAGAAGCAAGCTGACATGGGACAGGAAGCTGAGAACTTTGGTTCTCACACTTTGGATCTCACTGTATTGGCATGGACTGTTTTAGAAATAGGGAAAAAAAATGATGGAAGTACGCATTGTTGCTACTCAAATATTACTTTTCTCCTGTGTGTCTCCTGCTTCCTGTGGAAGGCAAGGACCATGGACAAATGGCAGCCCCCAAAATAACGCACTACTGTTAACAACAGTCACGTTAACAGATAACCTGTATTGACTGCTCATCATGTGCTGCGGCAATTTCTTGCACTTTACATGGATTTAACACAGACTGTGGCTCCTCTCCATCAGGTACGAGGGCAGCGCTTCCTACGTCACCTCACTGAGTTCTGATACTGCTCCCATCCTGCTGATGAACAAAGAACTATTCACAGGTCAGAGTTCACATGTTGGCAGACTAGACTCAATTCACATGGGGCCTGGCCTCTAGATCAGTGTTCTCTGGCTGGGAGGGAAAAAAAAAAATCTCAAGAAAAAAAAATGTGTGAGTCCCTGGAATCTCAAATAGGCAGTCATCACAGCAGCATATACATAATAAGTATCTGATTCGATAAATACGATTACATTATTCGTATTTCAGGATACGTTTCTTTATTACAACACCCACACGCAAGGTTGTATTTCTTTTTTAATAGGACCCGAATGGCTTTACAAAGCATAAATCTGACTCTGTCCCTTCTTACATAAATCCCTTTAATGGCCCTCTGGTACCTACAGCACCACTGGGCACTTCTAGCATCATCTCAAAAAAAAAAAAGTGAACACTAGAGATGTGGTTGTCAACTTGTAAGCCCATCAGCTGGTGGCATTACAGAAAACAGCCAAGGACCCTTTTGTCCCGGTGGTACAACAAGAGGGGAACAGGAGCCTTTCTCACCTAGAAGGGTCATAAGGACACAACGCAGAGCGGGGTGCGGTGGTCACAGGCCCAGGACCATCCGTGGACACGTGTTTAGAAAGCCCTAGCCGAGGCCAGAGGCCAGAGGCCAGAAGCCAGGGCCCATAAGGCTCTTTCTGAGCTGGCCAGTCAGCCTGTCCCCTGCATGCTGCAGCCCAGCAGAGCACACCATGCATGGTGCCCTGTGTCCTCTGACTTTCCTCCGCCCCGGCTCTCAGTGAGGTGCCCTCCCCACAACCACCCGCCCCCGAAGCTGCAGGTTTTAGGACACGGTTCAACTGCAACCTCCTCCTGGAATACTGCAGTGGATCAAATAGTGTCCCCCAGATTCGTGTCTACCTGGCACCTGTGAATGGTTGTCATTTGCAAATAGTGTCTTTGCAGAAGTAACGAAGATGAAGTACTGGTTTAGGTGAGCCCTAAATCCAACAACTGGTGTCCTTATCAGGAGAGGAAAAGACATGGAGGTGAACAGAGAAGGTCGGGTTAGGACAGAGGTGAAGCCCGGAGTGGGGCATGCACAAGCCAAGGTCTCCCAGAACTGCCAGGCGCCAGGACAGAGGTATGGGATGGGTTCTCCCTCAGAACCCTGAGAGGAAACAAGTATGTCAACAGCTTGGTTTCGGATTTCCAAACCACAGGAGAATAAATTCATATTGTTGTAGCCATCTGGTTTGTGGGACGTAGTGTCGCCTTGGCCCACGGCCCCTCCCTGCGTCCCTGTGTCCCAGCCTGATGGCGCATCCTGGCATCACTCCACCACTCATCCTGAGGTTTCCAGGCACTTAGCATGTGCTGCTTCATTTATCCTCATAAACCTGCATTCGCTTCCTGGGGCTGCTGTAACAAGTTACCGCAAACCTAGTGACCTAAAACAAAACAGATTTTTTTTTTCTCATACAGTTCTAGAAGCCAGAGGTCCAAAAATAAGTCTTCAGAGGCTAAAATCAAGTGTCAATAAGGTGTATTCCCTGGACGCTGTAGGCGGGAGTCTGTTTCCCTCCCTTTCATCTTCTAGAGGTACTGCCGTTCCACGACTGGCGGCCCTTCCTTGCCTGCCCTCAACCTGCCATTTCCGTCGGCACATCTCCTACTCCTGACTCCGACCGTCCTGCGTCCTTCTTAAAAGGACACCTGTGGTCATACTGGACCCACCTAGATGATCCAGGATAATTTCCCCATCTCGTGATCCTTAATCACACATGCAAGTCCCTTTTGCTGTATAAAGCTATCACATTCACAAGCTTTTGGGGGATTAGGATGTGGCATTGTTGGAGGGGGGGCATGGTCCAGTCGCATTGAAGTCCTAACCCCCAGGACTCAGAATGTGACTGTACTTGGAGATGGGGTCTGTAAAGAAGTAAACAAGGTAAAATGAGGTCATTGGGGCGGGTCCTCATCCAATTTAACTGGTGTCTTTATCAGAAGAGGAAGTTAAGACTCAGACATGTAGAGAGGAACAAGCATATGCGGGCATGGGGAGAAAGTGACCAGCTACACGGAGAGAGGCTTCAGGACAACCAACCCTGCTGACACCTTGATCTCAGATTTCCAGCCTCCAGAATTGTGAGGAAGTAAATTTCTCTTTTATAAGCCACCGCAGTCTGCGGTATTTTGCAATGGTAGAGCCCCAAAACTCATATAGGTAGGCAGTATTGTTATCCCTCTCACTGGCCAGTAAAATCAAGGCTGCGTGCAGAAAGGTCCCAGGGTCAACCCACGGTAGAGCCAGGACATAGCAGTTAGAGACCCACGTTTCAGCGTAAGGCACAGAGACATTCTATAAATGTACGCACAGCCTAGTAAGGTAGTTCTGCCTTAGATCCAGCTAAAACCCCATGCTGTGACTCCAATCACTTTCCTTTCTCTTTATTATCTGGGAGAGAAAGAGCATCCAGTCAAGCCACACTTGGGGATTGTTCGTTTTCCTTTAATCCTGCAAAGAACAAACATCAGCATGGTTGACATTGATTCATCCAGTTCAAGAGCTGTGCCTCTCCACGGGGCCTGGTTATAAACTTGGTTACTAAGGCAATTGCATTCAGCTAATTATCCCTAAGTATATCTCATGGAGATTTTGAAGCTTTCAGGATTCAGAAGCATGTTCAAGGATGTACCGGGTTCAATTAATTCATTCACGGACCGGGGAGTCTGACAAGATACCCAACATGCCGCCCAAGATGCAGTGAGGGGGTCACCTTCCCAGTCAGGTCAGGAAGGGTCCGTGAAGCCCTCGGAGACCCACCCAACTCAGTCTTATCACTTTCTAGTTGCTCCCGGAACACTGATTTGCTTGCTCCCCCCGACTGCAAGCTCAAGGCAAGAGCCGTTGCACAGCATATGGAGAACAAGGCAAGTGTGTGGAAGGGCAGGACGCTTGCCCAGACATCCCGTGAGGCTGGAAAAAACGTTGAACCCTCTATACATGGACAGTGGTTTGAATCCCTACCTTATGACTGCTTGGGTCTCCGTTTTCCCTATCTGTAAAATGGGGATAAAATACAATCATGTTATGTAAAGGCCCTGGCTCAGTTCCTGGCATACAGTGGATGCTCAATAAATGATTATTTCTCCCACCCGGATCCACTCCTACTTAGCAGGGAGTTTAGAGGGAACAGGATGTGGTAGAAAGGAAACCAGAAGAGCTGACCAACGCGATCAGGACCATCTCTCACAATATGGGCCATTTTACAGTTCACGAAACCCTTTCCATTCTGCAACTCGTTAAACCCTTCTGACATCAGCCCTAGAGAACCGGCCTTATCTTCCTTTCATGAGCCAGGGAACGGAAGCCTAGGGTGGCAAAGCGACTCCTCCATAGTCATAGTTAAAAAGTAGCAGGGGAATTTGAGCCCAGCTCCCCTGACATCATGGCACCCAATTTCTTTCCTTTTCTGTTAAGATGTTCAATTATATTCATAATCCCAGAATTCCTTTCTGATGCAAACAGTGGAGGGAGTTCATGTCCCTATCAGGGCCTAATCCTACATAAGGATGGTTGTTCCTGGAATGTAGAAGCCCCGGGGCAAGGGGAGACCTGGCCACCACCAGGAATGGCCCCTCGTTGTCTTCCAGACAAAAACAGTAACATTCAGGAGAGCAAGTAAGTTCCCTGGGTGCCCCACCCCCCCACCCGTAAAGGGGCACCAGGACTGGGATTTGAACTTTGCTTCCCCGACTATCATAAACTTAATAGCATAGATTTCATCTGAGTCACTAACAAAGAACAAGGTATTTTTGAGTGAAAACAGACCAAAGAAATAATTGTGTTTATTTTGAGTAATGGAGACGTTCAACTACTTGCTCTAAATCACAAATATGTGCTTTTCAACTGGGCTCAGGTCAGGGTTATCTATCTCCGTGGCCGATGATCTTTAGTGACACCATGAACTTGCTCTTCCTGCACCCACTGCTCTTCCTATAGCCTCTTCCCTCCAGGCCAGTTTAGCACCACACAGTGTGCAGGGCTCTGGGCTCAATCTGATGTGAGCTCTTTTGGGCATTCAAGGCACATTGATTGACACTCCCTCCGCCGGCAATGGTCCAGGTGCTGTGGGTACAGCAGGGAACAAAACAAGGTATCCGGAGTGGATAAAACAAGGTTGACATTCAGCCCGAAGGAGGTAAACAGGCAGAGACGGAGATGTGCACCATGGAGCTGGGGGGACATCTCAGGACAGTGGTGGAGGGTACTGTTTGAGAGAGACGGGGGAGGGGGTCCTGGAGAATGCAGACGACTAGGAGCCTGCAGCAGGGGCAGGGTGCTCAGGACCAGAACCTTCTTTAAGTGCCACAAAAAGACCCAGGGATCCTTGAGGATGGACGACAAGGCTGGGGTCTGACCACATCTCACTGCTCGTCTCAACAGTCCTGGGATCAGGGTTATTATTTCTACTTTCCAGTTGAAAAGCCTTGAACCTAGTAATGTTTGAGAACTTGCCCAGAACATAGCTGGCCTCTGGAAAAGTCCCCCTTCGCTGATGCAATGAGCCCATCTGTAGGAGTGGAGAGGGTGCCTCAGAACCCCCGGAAAAACGCTGCCCTTGCACCCCCAACACTGGCAGCTCATCACAGCGTCCTGCCTCGGGACAGCAGGGACCGGTCCACCCGCCCTCTCTTCCTTTCCTTTTATGTTGGGCACAGGATCCCAGCCATGTCTTATCCCCTGGAGTGCAATCCCCACGTGCAAGGCATCCCTAGCTCCCACCTCTCCCCTCGCTTGCCCTGCCTGGCTCCCAGCTGCTCCATCGTCTCTTCTAGAACTCAGCTCCTCCTTTGAACTTTTCCTTCACCGTTTGCTGGAACCCTGTGGACTACCCACAGAGGACAGTGCCCCTACCCCAATCCTCTCTAGTGGACACTTTCCCATCACTGCTCAGAGCTTGAGGCCGGAGGAGGACAGGTGTTCCCTTGCTCCCCATTGCCCCAGTCCTGCCTTCCACCTCAACTCCACCGCCTTTGAAGAGGGGGCCATCGGGTTATGCTACGTCCTCCTATCCCTGCTTTAGGCCCCAACAGACAGCTGGGAAGCTCACACCAAGCCAACAGGACTCAATCCCCGGTTCCCGCCTCCCTGCAGCACACCCCAGGTGTGAGTCTTGTGATGCAGCAGCCGAGTGGCTGGGCGCCTAGCCTCTTCAGGCCATGACCTCCCCTCTCTTGCAAAGATCTTGGTACTCACTCTGTCTCCCCCACTCACCCCACAGTCACACCCCAGGCCTTGTCACCACCCCCCACCCCCGACCTCTCAGGCACTGCACTCTCAAGCCATCCACAGCCACCTTCCAGCAACACACCCCTGTCCCCTCTTCCTGCCTCCTACAACTCTTCCACAACCCAGTGGTCTCACTGCCTCCTCGCTATCCATGTGCCAGGCTCGGTGTCCCCAGCTTTCACAGCCTGAAGTCCCTTGTCCTCATCTACAGCATCCCCCCCATCCCCGGCCCATCCCAACCCTCAGCTCTTGATCTCGATGTGTCAGGCCAAATCCAGACCCTGGTTACATTCTCCCTCCTGCACCACCCAGCTCAACATGGTTGATGAAAAGTGCAACCAGGACCTGGGGTGGGCTCTGAATCCTCTTCAGGTAGCCCCCTGTCCCCTGACGACATCCTTCCCGTCTGGTCCCTCTCATTCTCTGGGGACTATGTTACATGATCTCTCTTCAAACCTCCAACACCTCCTGCCCTGAAGCCACCACTGACTCTGCTGTTCCTCACTCCCACCTCCAACATGGGTGCATCTCCAGCTCTGGTGCCCCCGCCCTCTCCGTGCTTCTCATCACACAGCCAGAGGGGATGCTCTCAGCTCACAGGCCCTCTCCTGACTGCGAGGCCACTCAGGAGCCACCGGCTGGTCCTCTCCCTTCCCCTTGTTCCCTGCACGAGGCCAGGTGGGCTGCTGTCCAGCAAGGTCCCAGTGCACCTTGGCCTTGCTGTCCCCTGCTTGGGGGCCATTCCCCCATAGCCTGTGACTCCCCCTCCCTCTGCAGACACCCCAGCTCCCCTCATTGCTCACCCTCCTTTGTTCCTCTCCATACAACCACCATCCAACATTTTTCTTACCAAGTTGCTCTTGGTTTGTCTTTCCTGATTCGGACGTAAACCCCAGCACAGCAGGGATGTCTCCCCTGCCCCCACACTGGTGTGTCACCAGCACCTAAAACAGCATCTGCCACAAAAACCCCACTCTGTAAATAGCTATTTGAGTAGCTGAGTGGATGCAAGGCCTAGCCCCTCCGACTGCCTGCCTCCTCCAGCACCCCCCATGGCTCTTCATTGTTTCTCAGGGTCCATCTTCAGTCTCACAACTTTGGGAACCAGGATCCTTAGGACCATTGCAGCATCCCATCCCTGCATCAGACCAGTCGCCTCAGCCTCTATGGGCAGGGCCTGGGAACCTGCAGTTTTGGGGACAAGCCCCAGTGGGATTCGAAGCCTCTTGGAGTCTGAAGGCCCTGTTTTGCTAAAGGAACAGCCCAGATACCTAAGTTGGCTCATCATGGGAGGCTGTATTCAGAGGAGTATTTATGGGGAACTCTCACTCTTACAACCCCTGGTATGTAGGCTTGGCTTCATTAAAATACAGGGCCCCAGTGGTGGGCTTGGATTCCTTTGGGAACCAGTTAGGATGCTGATGTTACAGCTGCTGAGCCCTGCAGGCTCCCTCAGAGCAGGCACATTCAGTGTGACTGACGGGGTGGGGGCTGGGGAGGATCACCTGGGCTCAGGGCATGGATGCAAGAGTGATAGCGCGCTGACTTCCTGGAGCTCTAAAGCGACCAGCCAGGCAGGTGCTGATCTTCTGGCAAAAGAAACAAGCAAACACCACGGACACCCACCCACTCACTCATGCTCACCCCCACCCACCCACCCACCCACCCACAGGGGAAGGAGGGATTTCCCTTCCCTGATTCTACTAGGACTGTGGGAGCCCTGGTTAGAAAGCAGCATAGACATGAAGTATTATAGGTAATTAATATTTTAAGGGTTACTATTTTTAGGGCTCAGTCTCTCTGTGAGTATTTTGTCCAAGGGGGCATGCTGCCAAAATGTGTAAGAGTCTCAGAGTCCCTGTCTGCCACACTGGAAGGAACCCTTGAATCTACCTGAAACGAACTGGGCTCTGGGGGCTCGTAGCCCCTCTGAGCCTCTGTGTTCTCTTCTGCAAAGTGGAACAAGCATCATGGTCCTCTTGGGACTTTGTGAGGATTAAAAATGCCCACAATGTATACAAAAGAATTAGCCCAAGCTGGGCACCGTGGTGATGGCTATCAATATATATTTGATATACTGACATATCAATATATCAAAAGATTTCAAATGCTTAATTTAGAAATAAGAAAACCTTCCAACCAGTTAAAGGCCTGAGTAGAACAAAGTCTGACTTCCCCAGCAAAGAAAAAAAAAAAAAAAAAAAGCAAAACTTCCACAACAGACAGTTTTAAGACTTGAATTGCAATCCTTCACTGGGTGTCCTACTTATTGATTTTGGACTTATACTCTACAACTGTGTGAACCAATTCCTTAAAACACATACATATCTATCTATCTATCTATCTATCTATCTATCTATCTATCATCTATCTATCTATCTATCTATCTATCTATCTATCTATCTATCATCTATCCATCTATCCATTAGCCTCCTGATTCAATCCCAGGCACCTGCTGCCAGAATCTGTGGCAGTAACCATATTAACAAAGTCCCAAGGAGGGTGCCTGGGTGGCTCAGTCAGTTGAGTATCTGTCTTTGGCTCAGATCATGTTCCCAGAGTCCTAAGATCGAATCCCCCATCAGGCTCCCTGCTCAGTGAGGAGCCTGATTCTTCCTTTGCCTCTCTCCTATGCTTGTGATCTCTCTCATGCTCTCTCTCTCTCTCAAATAAATAAATAAAATCTTAAAAACAAACAAACAAACAAGGTTCCAAGGACATGGGAGAGACATAGGTGGTGGCAGGCAGGGGCAGAGCAACTTTCAGAAAAAAAATTTATTACAAATAATCCACGTGCCATTTCCTAAAATCTATACCTCTGGGCAGGGCAAGTAAGGGTAAGAGTCCCATAGGATGATGGGAAGGGTGCAGGAGTCAGGAGTGGTGAGCATCTAACATGTATTGACCATTCTTTATACGCTACACTGAACAAGATTTGCTGTACACAGACTCACCTTATGTAATCTAAAACCCTGTGGGGGTGTGGAGATTGTTATTGAGCTCATGCTTCAGATGACAAGGCTGGTGCTCACTGTGATCCCACTGGCCAAGGATACCAGGGGCAACTTTTCCCTCCAACAGCACCAGAGAGATGTGGGTTCAAAGCCTGGATCCGTCACTAATGAGCAGTGTGACTTGGGGACTTAACCTCCCTAAGCCTTAGTTTCCTTATCCATCAGATGGGGACATTTATCCTTCCTTGAGGGATGGTTATAAAGATTAAAGGACGTAAAGTGATAGCATAGTTCTTGGCAGTGGAGTCTCGAGAAATCACTGATTCCTCAAACTCACTACACAGTGTGAGAACTTACTGTGTGCCAGGTGCATTCTTTACTTGGACTAGAATGGATAAAACTCAGGTAAGTTTTTACTCTCATGGAGGTTATGTGCCAGTAGGGTGAGATGAGAAATGAAATGAGTGATAAACATGGTCATTTACATTGTGTCACTGCATTTCAAGAGGTGTCCTGGGCAGTGGAACAGAGAGCTGGGGGAGGGGCAGGCTAGCAGAGATGGTGATGATGATGGTGGGGATTGTGATGATGGTGGTGATGACGGTGATTGTGCTGCTGCTGCTGCTGATGACAGTGGTGGTGATGAGGATGGAGCTGATGGTGATGATGGTAAAGATCATCACCAATTATGTCTGCTGACAGTGGTGGTGATGAGGATGGAGATGATGGTGATGATGGTAAAGATGATGATGATGGTGAGGATGCTGATGGTGATGATTATAATGGTACTCTTGCTGCAGATAATGATATGATGGTGGTGGTGGTGATGGTGATAATGATAATAATGCTGCTGCTGATGGTGATAATGGTGCTGATGGTGGTGATGATAGTGATGATATTGGTGCTGATGATAGTGTTGTTGATGATGGTTATGATGATAATGATGATGGTGATGATGAGCTGTGGACCATGAGCAGGCTACCAGAGATAATGATAGTGATGCTGCCAACAACTTTTGCTAAATTCCACCTTGCAAAATGTTGTAAGGATAACATAATTGGAGGTAAAAGCAGGACCAGCTACATAATTAGTGGGGTCCAGTGCAACATGAACATGCGAGGCCCCTTGTTCACATCTTGGCAAGAATTTCAAGGTGGCGACAGCCCAGTGCTAACCCAAGCACAGACACTCCTGAATGTGGTGCTCTGTGCAGCTCAGTCATCCCTGGGAAAAGGTACCTGCACATCACAGGTTCTCAGGCAATGCTGGTCCCACTGTGAGGTGGACATTGTGCTTCCTGCTTCCCACATGCTAATGAGTCTTGGTGAGAAGTTGCTGGCTCAAGGTAGTGAGCGGCTGGCACAGGATTCTTGCCTAAGTTGCCCTCACCTAGACACGAGACATGAGGCTTTTCTCTACAATATCTGTTCACACAATTAGACAAAGCACCAGCACAATTCCCGTATGTTTTCAGAACAATAAACATCCTTCTACTTCATAGTATAATTTCAGTGCAGAAGTTTGGCCTTTTGTGCTTTCTTGGGTAGCACTGGAGAGGTTTGAGAAGGGGCGAGGAGGGTCTGAATTAGACATATAGTCAGGTGGTGCATGGCCACAGGGTCAGGGTAGCTCAAATGCAGCCCAACTCATCCTATTTTCTGTTTTGTTTGCTGAGGGAAGAGACATGAAATAGCTCATGGCCAGTGGGAGGACAGAGCTGTTCTGGGATGATTTCACCAGAATAATAAGCATATCCAAATAGTCCTTAAAAACGAGAAATGGAGAATGCCTGGGTGGCTCAGTGGTTGAGCATCTGCCTTTGGCTCAGGTTGTGATCCGGAGTCCTGGGATCGAGTCCTGCATCAGACTCCCCAAGCGGAGCCTGCTTCTCCCTCTGCCTGTGTCTCTGCCTCTCTCTCTCTGTCTTTCACGAATAAATACAATCTTTAAAAAAATGAGAAATGGGTTTGGTAGATGCCCTGGGCATGGGACTGTAGGCCTGTGACTCAAGTAGCCTTTTGTAACATCCAGCTGGGACGATGGTGGCTATAGCTATACTACCAGCAGTGTTAACGCCGTCAGCCACTGGAATGTGCACTGAGTGATTCCCAGCCCTGGAGTCATCTCCAAGATGATTGTAAGGTTTCCTCATGTGCCCTGCCTCCTTAGAGGAAATGACCTTGGACAGCTGACCTTAGGTGGGACTGGGATCTAGGGGTTGTCCTTGCCTGAATCCCCAAGGATGTACCAGAGGGACCACCAGTATTCTGAATCAGTCAGCTTGGGCCACCACAACATAACACCATAGAATGAGGGGCTTAACAACAGAAATTTATGTCCTCATGATTATGGGGGCTGGAAGTTCAAGATTAAGTTGTCAGTTGGTTGGTTTCCTTTGAGGCCTCCCTCCTTGGCACATACATAGCTGTTTTCTTGCTGCATCCTCACACAGTCCTCCCCCCGTATCTGCGTGTAAATATCCTGTTCTCCTAAAGACACCAGTCAGATTGTATTAAAGCCTGGTCTAAAGATCCCATTTTACCTTAATTAGCTCTTTAAAGGCATGATCTCCAAATATAGTCACATTCCGAGGTGCTGGGAGGGGTTAGGGCTTTAACATATGAAGTTTGTAGGGAACAGAACACAATTCAGCCCATAATACCCTCTGGTGGGATTGTGTGAAGAGGAGAGAGCCCTCTGGAGCTTTGGGGTACAAACAGGGGTGTATGAACTGCCTATTCTGGACAGTGAGACAAAGGAAGGTCCAGGAAAAGCCAGGTTCCCCAAAGTCAAGAATAGGGTGTGCAGTCAGCATATGGATGGGAATGTCAGAAGTGTGGACCCAGTCGTAGAGTTCAGGGGAGCTCTGGTGAAAAATCTGAAAGGTAGGGAACATAGGGTGGGGGGAAGCCAGGGCTTGCAGAGAAACTAATGCCACAGACTCGTTTGAATCTAGCCTCGCCAATTATGTCTTAAGGAACACCAGGGGGGAAAAAAAGGAACACCAGAATATCTACCAATATCTATTGGAGAGCATCCCAATAACTGCTCACTGTTGGCCTCATGGTTATCAATGATCCACAAAGGTGGGGAGGAGGGAGCTTGGTTCCTTCCTCTTGGCACTTCCTCCCTACTGACCTTGACATTGACCCCTGAAACTCTTTGAGGTCTATCTGCAAAGCCCAGAGCTGCCCAGTGTTTTCACCTGGCTGCACAGAGCCTGTCACCTGCCCTCTCCCAGGTCTCCCAATGGTGAGGGAAGAACTGCCACACTTTTGAAGGTGAAGCATCTTCCACTTGGGGAAGGGTATTATGGTGTTGAGGGCCCATGCCAGGGATGGCCCGAGTTGGAAATGAAGCCTGAGGCTTTGGGATGGGACTCCACAAACACTCCCAGTCACAACCCCACCTGCTGGACCACTCTCTCAAAGAAGATTCCAATGACCAGCTGCAGGCATGCTGATTACCCGTGCACCATCCGGGTGACAGGAAGTCCAGATCTCTGGGGACCTGGCCAGTGGTCTGCTCTGTTGGCATGGTTAGTCATCCTCAAGTTTGAGAACCATGATGACTACCTCTGGTTCTACTTCCTTCCTCATCAATTTCTTCCTTGCCTGAGTTGCACTCCCACTCAGCCAGTGTTTCACAAAGCATTTGTCATCCCCAGTGGCCAGCCTGATTATTTTGGGACCTACATGGACAGGACCCTAATAAGACACCTCAGTTCCTTAGGTTCTTCTGATCATGTCAAGAAGCAAGACTCCACCTGGCACCCCTATGCCTTTAGTATCTCTCTAGCACTTGCTAATCTTCCCAACTTTTCAATACAGAGAGAGGAGGACTCTGCTCATACTCTTGGTGGGCAACTGATCCATCCTGAATTTTATAATTCTATTCATTTTCATTGATTTTTCTCTACAGTTATCTTATATTAAAAGCAAATAATATTGGCCATTGAAGATACTCATAGAAAGTCTTTTTTTTTTTAAATAAATGCATTAAGTGAAAGACAAAAAATTGACAAAGGAAAACAGCAAAGAGGCATTTGGTTGGTGGTGTGATAGGACATACACTGCAAAGGAGGTTGGTGGATCTGAGACTGGGAACCGTTTCTCTAAGTTTTCTGTTGGCCCAGAAGGCAATCTGAGAAGCTACATGAAGGTAAGCTCTCAATGTTTTTACCTCTTTTGTTGCTGTTTTAAACTTGAGAACTGCTTATTTCAATAAAAAATATGAATTTTAATGATGAAATTTTAGGCATCAGGGTTATATATTTTTAAATTTGGAAGTATTTCTGGGGGTGTCTGGGTGGCTCAGTCGGTGAAGCATCTGCTTTCAGCTCAGGTTGTGATCCTGGGGTCCCTGCTCAGTGGGGAGTCTGCTTCTCCCTCTTCCTTTGCTGCTTCCCCTGCTTGTGCTCTGTCTCTCTCTCTCTCTGTGTGTGTCAAATAAAAATCTTAAAAAAAAAAAAAAGGAAAGTATTTCTGGACACACCACACAGTACAGAAATCCAGCAACCCCCCAGAATCAAGCCTGACTGGGCAGACAGAGCAGCCTAATCTGCACCACCAGCGTAGCATGAAGGTGCAGATGGCTGGCTGGGGCCAAGGGGGCTGTGGATGAGCATGGGGAGCTCACAGCCACTTCGGTGGGTGGACAACTCAGAGGGGACTTTCTGAAGCTGAGAGCACACTGGGAGCAGGAGGGGCAGGGGTGGACTGGACGATGACGATGCCGAGAGCCCGTGGGCAGTGGATGTGGTGGGGATGGAGGCAGTATGGTGGCGGGGGTGATGAGGGATGGGCTGGGGGCCACCAGGCTTAATCGGCAGGCAGCAGCAGAGGTTATGAAGTACATGGCCATTGAAGCTTGGGCCCTTTGTTGAGACCTGAGGAGAAGACCCAGGAGAACTTCTAACATAGTCCTGACTGGTCTGTTTAGCATTTGAAAAGGGATCATGCTGGGCAGCCTGTGGAGCAGAAAGAGGGAAGACAGAAGGCAGGGGGAGCACCAGGAGGGCTTTCAGTGAGCCAGGGGTGTGAGTGGGTATGGAGAGAAGGGAGCAGACACTGAGGAGTGGGTGGGAAGCTGGGGTGGAGGAGTGGGAGGTAGAGGTGGAAGGGAGGCGAGGGGTAAATGGGAAGTGGAGGGTGAAGGGGTAGGAGGCAGGGGGTGGGAGGTGAGGGTGGGAGGTGGTGAGGGTGGTGGGTGGAGGGGTGGTTGCAAACTCTGACCAACAACTTGAGAAGGGGATTCATATGCTGTGTGGCTTCAGTTTCCTGCAGCCTCATTTCATCAAGCTGAGGCTGACCAGTGGCCACGTTGGCAACAGTTCCCAGGGATCCATGTGTCCTTAGGGAGAAGAAAAGGAGTAAATCTCTCTAAGGGTCGGCCCTCCTAAGGCAAGCAGGGTCCCTGGGTCCTGGGTCCTGCTAGAACGGGACATGGACCGCTCTGTGTCAGCAGCCAGAGGAATGAGGGAGAGAGAGAGCAAGCTAGAAGGGGGAGAGGGAGAGGAGGGTGGTGGTTTGAAGCCAAGGTGACCCTGAAGGTGGAGAGCCCTCGCTGGAACCCAGCTGACACTGCTTGCTCACCCTCTGACCTCACCTGACTGTGGTGAGGCCTTTCCCATGCTAACCTTCCTCACCTGCATAGCGGAGGTGACAATTCCTGTCCCCAAGGAGTGCTGTGAAGTCACCAGAGCAGCAGTATAGGCTCAGTTCCCCTAGTGCTGGAGGTAGAGGCAGGAGGCAGGGGGAATGAGTCAGGAGCAAGGGGACATGAGGGAGAGTTGGGGGTGGGGGGGGACCCCCCACAACACACATAGGCCAGGGCTGGGGCCTTCAGGCCAATCCAGCTGCAGCATCAGGATCCCATAGGGGTTTCCACCAGGGGAGGGACATGGTGCTATGTGCATCCATAGAAAATGGGTGACAGTTTCCAATTAACAGGGGGGATTGACCAGACACAGGAGAGCAGTGGAATGCAAGCTCCAGGGGACAGGACGCTCCTGTTTCTGCTTGTTGCTGTAGAAGAGCGCCTGGCACAGCATATGTGATCAGTATGTATTTATTCAGTGACTGAATGAGTCCCTTAGCCACACAGTAAAGGAATAAAAACAGGATAAACCTCCTGGGACAAGGAGGCCAGGACATTTTATACCAAAAGACAAACTCTTTCATCACATGTTCAAAAAGCCAAAGCAGACAGAGGAGCCGATCTGGTAGTCTGGGGGAAGCTCTGGTGTCAGGGCTCCCAGAGCAGGGTCCGGCAAGCTGGTCACCCCACAGAACCTAGCAGAACCTCCAGCCATGGGAGGACCCGCAATCACTAGGACAGGGGGGCTCCTGAAGGCTGGGTAGTTGACTCTGCATGCAGACTGTTGGCCCAAATGGCTACTCTCAGCCATATGCTGCCAGGCCACACACAGAAAAAGGTGCTGGTGGGACAGGGCTGAAAAGAGGGAGTGGGGGATAGATGGTCTGAATCACAAATAGTGTGCCCAGTCCCTACCCTTCTCCTGCCCTGCGGCCACAGCCTCAGCATCAAGGCCAAAGTGAACGCTATTCATGAGACTGTGACGGCCCCAGAGGAACACCCGTAGACACAGACATGGCCAGCTGCTGCCTGACCTCCCAGGGAGGCACCTGTCTGTTCTCTAGTGTGGGGCCCTCCCACCCAGACGCTGCCACCAGCCTTTTATGGCCTCCTCATTAGCAGTGAACACTTGCCAATGGGCAGTAGCCATTTGAGGAAACCTTCAAAATGAAAGACAAAGATCAAAATAAACCAATAAAAGGCCCTCAGAGGACACAGAAACAAATGCAGGGAAGAGGGAACCTGGAAATAACTGTAACAAATATCCTCCAAGAGGGAGGAGAAGATATTGTGTCCATAAAACACAAGATGCTGCAGGAAAGGATCAATCAGAGTGAGAAGAACTGTGGTTGGAGACCTGCAAGGCGAACCAACAGACAGGTTCAGAAGATGAACTTGAGGACATTTCCCAGAGTAGCATCAAAAGTCCAGGAGACAGAAAATAAGGGGAGAAGAAAAGCACAGCAAGTCTAGCAAGTCTAACATCCAAACAACAAGAATTCCAGAACGAGAGGAGGTGGAAGCAGGAGGATGCTCGGGAAGGGATGTGCTGTGTTGAGGGAAGGGGTGTCCTGTGAGACTGCAGGTAATGATCTGCAAGGGCAGAGGGCCCCATGTGGGTGCAGAGTGCTGGCACTGAGGCTGGAAGCGGCGGGCGGGATGGCACAGGGGCAGGGAGCGCAGGTTGGGCTAATGTCGCCAGGATGTCCACCAAGTGAGGCTGTGGGGATCACAGGCCATGGGCAATGACTTTCGGGAGCACACACAACCTCATTCTGTCACACTAGATCACGAGATGAGAAAGTTATCCTCTACACATCCTCAATCCTTTTCATTAGCTCAAAAAGTTTCCTTAGTTGGATCTGGAATCTAACATTGGATACCTGCTAACCATCCTTTAATAAAGAAAGAGCCGAGAGCAGGACCAGTGTCTCCAGTGTCAGGCAACAGGTGTCCGCAGGGCCAGGTTCCCTCCTGAGGCTGTGTGTGTGTGTGTGTGGATGTGTGTTGTTTGTGTGGTGGCCTCCTTCCTTGTCTGTTCCAGCTTCTGGTGGCTCCAGTGACCAGTGGCTAGTGCACAGCATCCCTGCACTCCCTGCTTGTCTTCATGGCTTTCTCTCCCATGTTTCTATGTGTCCTGTTTGTCTCTTATAAGGACATCAGTCATTGGATTTCGGGCTTATGATGGTTAATTTTATGGGTAAACTAGACTAGGCCATACAGTGCCCAGATATTTGGTAAAATATTCTGGGTGTGTGCATGAGGATGTTTTTGGATGACAGTAGGATTTGAAACAGTAGATGGAATAAATCAGATGTCTCTCCTCAATGGGAGAGAGTCTCCTCCAATCAGTTAGAGGGCCGAATACTGCAAGAAGGCTACTCCCATTTTAAGAAAGAACTGTTTCCCACTTGACTGCCTTTTTTTTTTTAAAGATTTTATTTATTTATTCATGAGAAAAACAGAGAAAGAGAGAGAGGCAGAGACACAGGCAGAGGGAAAAGCAGGCTCCATGCAGGGAGCCCAATGTGGGAATCGATCCTGAGTCTCCAGGACCAGGCCCTGGGCTGAAGGTGGCGCTAAACCGCTGAGCCACCTGGGCTGCCCCGCTTGACTGCCTTTGAACTTGAACTGAAATATCCCCTTTTTTCTGGGTCTCAGACCTGCTGACCCCTGGAAGGTAACTATACCACGGGCTCTCCTGGCTGTCCAGCTTGAGGACTAACCCTGCAGATGTGAGGCTTTGCCCACCTCTGTAAATATATATACATATATATAGGCTCTGTTTCTCTAGGAGCCTGGCCTGACGATAGATGGGCAAGCTCTACTTAGGAGTACTCACAAACTGAGGCCTCATTTTGCACCTCTATCTTCTGGGTGATTCCTGCTGGTGCTTCAAGTCATAGCTTGAAAGCTTCCCCGCCCAGAAAGCCTTTCCTGGCCCCACAGGCTGACCCCACTGCACTTCTAATCACACCTCCCAGATGGCATGAATGAAATATTTGTCTCCTACTCAGCACTCATTTCATCTTTGTTGACCTCAGGTGAGTGAAACAAGGACTCACCACATAGGCCGTGGGTCTTATGTCTCAAAAGAGCTCAACTGTGTTGAACCCAATCTTATTTCGCTCATTGCAGAAAACTCAGCTTTCATGCTCTGGAGCATGAAGTACTCTGCAAAAATCAATCTGAATTCCGGAAAGAAATACAGATGTGTGGCAGAGAGGAAGAGCTGGAATATTCGTGTGATAGCATCTCCTTTCTCCTGCTGGAGCCTTGAGCTCAAAGCATATAGGTGAAGTTATTATTGCAATGATAGGGATGAAGCTGAAATCTTATTAAATAGTCCACTGACCCAGAAAAGATGAGAGCAGAGCTGTCATCCTCTCCCATTTAAACATTCTGAATTTTTTGGTCTAGCATAGGATGAAACATTAGATTAATGACAATTCTCCCCATAGGATGCCAGTATAGAATAGCAATGACAACGTCTCAGATGTGAACGAGAGCTCAGGGGAGCGAGATGCCTTGAGTCCTCGCCTGCCCAAATCTTCAAGGCTCCTGTAAAAGAGAATGGATGGCACCGTGGTATTTTCAGCAAATTAACCAAATCCTTACCCAACCTGGCTGAAGGCAGGTGACAGGAACCTGGGGGACAGGGTCGGGAGGACCAGGATGGTGGCAGTTTCAAAAAGCTGCTGCTCCTGTCTTGTGCACTGGTCAGAAATTCACCAGGATTGGCATCGCCACCCCCCATTTGCTGCCACATTTTCCGTCTAATGTTGGCTATTCTGGTCACCAATCCTTTGTCTTCCATCCTCAAATGTAAGGCCTTCTGGCCACCAGCGCTCACCTCTCTTCAATGGGGTTAGTCAACTGTGGACTGATTTTATTGTGCTCTCGTTCTGGGCCATCTGCTCTATCTGCTTCCTTGTCTGCAGGTGTGAGTGGGGTCAAAATAAGCGCAGCCCACCACTTGGCCTGTTTCCAGGAACAGAGAGAAGTAGCTTGTGGCCCTGAGAGGACATCTCTGTCATCATCTGTCTGTGTTCCGCAGAGAGGAGCTCTCATCCCTATGGGGTGCTCTTACCTCCTGGGACATCGCTCCTCCCTGTCTCCCTGTCCCAGGTTCCATATACCAGAATCTTGGGAGGGTCACACATAATAATGTGTTCCAAAAAATTTATATCCACTTTATCCCAAAAGGATCTGTAAAGTGGTTTACACTATACATACATTAGGACTAGATTATGAAATAAATAGTAAGGAAAATGTGGGAGAATCGAGTAAAGGCCCCATGAATACTGCACCTCTAGCCTATACAGTACTTTTGCATTAATTAGGAAGGCTCTCCCTCTCTCCTCCCCACCCCTCGGATAGGTGTCATCAACCTACATCTTGGAGTAAAAATCCTGCTTTTGCAAATAAAGGTTTATTGGAATACAGTCACTTCTACGAGTTGACATATTGTCTCTGACTGCCTTCAGGGCACAATGGCAGGGCTCAGTTGTTAAAACAAAGCCCCAACGACCTGAGGACTGGAATCCAGCCTCCTTTCCCCCATCTGCTGCCCCACCTCGTGGTATCTTCACAGCAACCAAGCGAGGGACAGAAGACAAGAGACATCTCACGAGTGACAGACTCTCATCTTGACCAAACTTTAGACACTCCTTTGGACCAGACCTTGTCCTGGGGCCCTTCTTTGGTTTGTGGAGTCCTACTTCAGCAAGAATTCTGCTGAGCCAGTTTATCAAGAACCGTCATCCTTGACACCTGATAAAACCCTTTATCTCTCACCCCTGATATCTGATCATGCTTGTCTGCCTTCAGTGAGAATCCTGTTGAGTTGGCTTAGACAGAATTTCTCTATACTTAACATCTCCTCTTAGTAAATTTTCATCCCCAATCTTCCATTCTGCTACTCAGCTAGAAATCCCCACTTGTCCTTGCTGTGTTTGGACTCAAGCTCAATCTACTGCAATCGCCTTGGCCCCTTGCAATAGATCTGAATAGAGTCTTCCTTACCATTCTAGCCAGTGTCAGAGCACCTTACCTAAGGTCCGATAGCCAGTAAGTGGTGTCTCCAGGGCTCCCATCCAGGTTCTATGGATGGGAACAAAGTCCAGTGACTTTGCCCTATGGCACCTGTCTCTCCAGGCAGGAATTCAGGCTCAGGAGCTGTTTGCACACACTGAATTCTGGACTTGAGTTTCAGGGTTCTTTTTGCTTCAATAGAAGGTTGTTTCTCACCCCAGAAGTATAATCAAGTCTCTGACTCACTCTCTCCATGACCATCTTTACCGACAGATGCCATCAATAACTCTTTAGGATTTAACTCTCTCTCTGAAGAGTTTCCAAAGGGTTCATTCATTCATTTATTCATTACTTCAAAAATATGGCATGCCTCCAATGTGGCAGGCACTGAGCCAGCCCTGAGAGTACCTCAGTGAGGGAGAAGATGCCCATAAGAACTGGTTGTCCATAAGCTGCTGGTTCACAGTTACGTAGGCAATTAACCTTGGCCCATATCTGGGGAATGTCCCCAACAGGATCCTCACACTGCCTGAGAACTGGCCGCTAGGCCCAAAGAGTGGACTTGTCAAGCGTAGGGACAATTAATCTGATCACCAAGAGCCACTGGCCTCTCACCAAACCTTCACATAAAGCAACTGGAGAGAGCAGAGAGCGGCAGTCATCATGATATGACAGTGTGGAAAAGGGAGCTGTGTCTCTCACTCTCTGAAACCAAGAGAGGGGCTGAGAGACCCACAAGTACAGATGAGAGCTGCCTGCAAGAACTGATGAATGGCATTCTGTCCACTGGCTGCGCATCTGCCCAGCAGTTAGCCTGCTGCCTGCCCCTGTGCTGATCTGAGCAGGAGAAGAAAGAATAACAGCAAGAGACATAGATTAGCCAGAATTAGGTTTGGCTTGTAGATAATTATGGCTTAACAAAAGATGGAAGTTTATTTGTCTCCCATGTAGAAATCCAGAGGTAGGCAATGCAGAGCTGGCACTGTAGCTGGGCACCATGCAGTCTTTGGGGAATCAGATTCCTTCTAGCTCCCCACTCTGTCATAATTAGGGTATGGATTTCCAACACCCTAGGGTGGAGCTACAGGCATCATGTCTCCATCCAGGCAGCAAGAGGGAGGAAGGGTGCAAGAACATGCAAAGAATCTTAAGAATCCTGGAAGATGCCTTTTGATATTTCTGCTCACATATTGTGGTTGGTCAGTACCCAATCACATGATCACAGCTAATGCAAGGAGATAGGCAATATGTTTATTCGGGGCAGCCGCACACCCAGCTATGGTTCTATACTATGCGCTAATCACTATCTTTGCCACAGAAGAGAAGAGGAAGAGGACAGCAGTAAGGCAGTGTCCTCCTCCTACCCCCAGTAGCCAGCACAGTAAGCATGCATGAGTCTCTTGTGGCATGTCTCCAGGCAAGAGGATACCAGCAGTGGGTTTGGGGAGGTTCTTGTGAGGACAGGAATTCAGCAGCCATGGAAGGAGAAGGGTCTTTGGCAGTTTGTTCTGAAACTCTCATGTCAGGGAATCCCTGCCAGGCCCTCCTAAGAACTCATGTGTGCCCCATGGGAGACGATTACCATCTGTCACCAAAATTGCCTACGTTTATACCCTGTTTGATTTGGGGGATGTTGCTGGGCCTCTTGCCCAAGTTCCTTGTTTGTAATGGGGAACAAGAATAGATCTAACTCAGGGGAGATTGTGAGGATTAAGTGAATCATTGAATGCAAAGCCTTTGGAACCAGACCCAGGAAGTGATGAGTCTGGTTTTTTTTTTTTTTTTTTTTTGAGAGATTTTATTTATTTATTCATGAGAGAGAGAGAGAGAGAGAGAGGCAGAGACACAGGCAGAGGGAGAAGCAGGCTCCATGCTGGGAGCCTGACAGGGGACTGGATCCCGGGACTCCAAGATCTTGCCCTGGGCCAAAGGCAGCTGCTGAACTGCTGAGCCACCCAGGGATCCCCTGTTTTTTTTTTTTTTTTTTTAAGATTGATTGATTGATTGATAGGCAAAGAGAGAAGCAGGCTCTCCACAGAGAGCCCGATGTGGCACTTGATCCTGGAACTCCAGGATCACAACCTTAGCCCAAGGTGGACGCTCAACCACTGAACCACCCAGGTATCCCGAGTCTGTTGTTATTACTAGTAAGACAGAGCATCAGTAGCTGGTCAGTGAACAGCAAAAGGATGCACATGAGTGGTTATATAAGTCTCTTTTCATCTTCTTTGATCCAGCACACTGGAGACCCAGGAGAAAGAGGAATTGGGGGTGTCAGAGGCAGACTCCTTCCTCTACACCCACATTCTGGAGGATGGAGGAAAAATAAATAACAGAGCAGCTAAGCCCCTTCTTCCCACCTGGGTGTCCTTCATCCATACCTGCATTGACTGGGGAGGGCAAAGCTCTGAATCTTATATGAGATTAGAGTTTTCAACTCGAGATTGCACTCCAATTGTCAGCCTTTCCTGGGATGTAAAGGAATTTGCCCAAATGGAATCTGCTATCCAACAAAGAAAGGACTTTTGCCATGGCACAAATGGGCAAGGATTTGAGAACAATGAAAACTATTTGATTTAAATAGCATGATAAGCAGAGAGAACAGAAGAAACTGACTATGCTCATGTTTCCCTCCTAAAGTTGACTTGTACCTGGTCAAGTGCAGGAGCTCCACAGGCAGTTGACATGTGTGAATATGGACAGGTCAGCAGGCATATGTGTCAGCCCTCCAGCCCAGTGCTCTATGCCTGTATGCCCCCTCTCTCCAGCATCCTATTCAGTGGTCCTCTAGCCCCTGCTGAAATGGGGTCAGTGAAAGCCAACTACATACTTACTGCCTGGTCAGCCTGTTGGGCACGACGTTGGACAGCTCCAAATGCTTCTTTATGATGGAGAATCCAACCAACCTGTCATGTTCATGCTATTGTTCCACTTCTGGCTTCTGGGACCACACAAGGTAAGTATCTTCCATTTGACAAATGGAAGGGCATAAACAGCTCTCCTGGAGCTTCCCAGGAGCATTTCTGAAACATGGGCCTTTCAATGGGCATTGACAAAAAAAATCTTCAGTGTCGTATAAAAAAGTTCATATGTTACATTTCTCTTTTAGCTTAGTTCTATGGAGAAATGTGAATAACTTCCAGGTGGTAAGGATGTTTTCCGGTTTTTTTTTCTGAAATTATAATCCAAACATGGAATGAAAGGGAAGGACAGTGCTCTTGCACTGTAGTAGGTAGATGCAGGCTTAAAACTCCTTCCCCCACTGAGATTAGCCTCATCACCTCCCACAAGCTATTTATGCTCCCTGAACCTCCATGTTCATGGCTCCTCATGGAAGAGAAGTGTGTGGTTACTAATGTCCATCAGACCTGGTGGGCATGAGGATTAATGAGACAGCACGTGTAACATAGCTACTAGAGCACTGTGGTGCACCAAGCATGCCACCAGCAGCAGCTGTCACCAGGACCCTCTCCAAATTGCTCACTGCAATCACTACTTCCAAACTTAGTAGCCTGGGGACTTGGTGTCAACTTCAACAGAGGCATGGGCAGGATTTGGACCCAAGTCCATCTGTGTAAAACACCAGGGGCTTCTACTCAATGCAAAAGACTACAAAAGGCCACTAGGAAGTCATGTACTGATACTATTTGATTTGTCACCTGTGCCAGGGGAGAGGGCCATTTGTGCCTCTTGTCCCCTTTAGTGGGACTCATGTTCAAGTCTCCTTTTCCTGTACACATGGCTTTGGCATCTCCCAGGTGCTGAGCATCTTCTCATACATTGTTTCCCTTCCTTTCTGCCACTAGCTGGGAGTGACATACATTCACCCCATTTTAAAGACAAGGAAAATGAGGGCTGAAGAGATTGATGAACTTGTACCTATGACTCAGTGAGAAACTGGAAGGACAGCCTCCAGACTCAGTTTTATTTACAAAATATTAATCTATCTGCCTGTCAGAGCCTTCAGGAAGGTAAGAAGTGGGGACACTCAACAACTGGACCACACGACTGACAGGACATGCCCCAGGCTTGGCCCTGGAAAATGTTATCTCTTTAATCCTCACAGCAAGCCTGGGGTTACCAGCACCATCCCCATTTTCAAGGAAGAGAACTGGATCAAGGCTCAGGATGGAAGCAATTTTCCATGGAGCGTACCACTGGGTCCAGCCCCTGAGGCTGGACTGGATCCCCTGCTCATGGGCTCTCATGTTCTCTTTCCATTTATCCATCCCTCAGGCTCCTCTGGAAGTAGATTCAGGGCATGAATACATCTTACAGAAATAAATACACAACAGAATACCTCCAGGGCAGTACAACTGTGAGTTGCCCGTAAGTCTTAACACATATTGATAAACATGGATAAGCACGAGTAGTACAGAGTCACAAGTTGTAAAACAAGATGTCTAACGCTGCCCTTTGAAATCCCACACCATTAGAGATCTGTTGTGTAGCAACATACCTTTGCAGTGAGCACACACACACACACACACACACACACACACTCATACTCTCTTATTTTTAATAACTTCCTCTTCCCCAGTGACTCACTAATCAGTCTCTTTTGAAAAATGAGTAATATCAACATTGAAGACAAGCTCCCAAGTTACCTTTCCAATACTCCCCAGGAACATGTGTGTTAAAACGTTAAGAATACCACCTGCTGGCAACCTCAATAGGAACTCTTTCTATTTTCATGCAATTGATGATGTGGAGGGTTTCCAAACATTAAAATCTCTTCTTCAGCCCAGTATCTAATTTCACTATATAAAACAGAATGTTGTTTCATATGCAGCTTTTTAAGAATGCAGATGAACAAGATGAATGGTACGTAAGGAATTTTAAAATAAGAATGAAAATAGGTTGTTTTAGTGTTTAATTGAGAGAACTCTTAGAGGCTCTTATTGTTCTACTCTTTCACTCTTTCTAAATATATGTAGAACATACTGAATGCCAGGCACTGTGTTAAACCTTGAAGGGAGCAAGCTACCTAAAAAGGTTCAAACTAAACCCACAGTCTGGTAGAGGAGGCAGATATGTAAATAAATCATTTCTATGAGAAAAATATGCAAAAAATTGGTGGAAACATAAAAGCGGGAATAACTACATTGTTAAGAAGAATTGGGAAGGCTTCCCAGAGAAGGCAGTATTTTTTTTCCAAGAAGAGTTCATGGAAGAGAGGAATTCAGGCTGGAGGACACTGTGAGCATGTGAAGCCCCAAAAGTCTACATGTGGGTGTGGACTAGAGTACCAAGTTTTCTGCTTGGCTTCCTACCTCTTCCGATTCTTTTGGGGACCTACCTCTCCTCTCACTGTGGTCCCATAGGGCTGCCCATGGAGCTCAGAAGGGTGGTTGCATGGTTCAAGTTGGCTAAATTAGACCATTCTCTCTGGCTACAGGAACTATTTAGAGATAGCCATGTGACTTGAGCACAATGAATCAAAGGTTTCTCTGGGTAGTCACATGACTCAGGCAGAACTACCAGAAGCTTCTCTGGGGTTGATATATGAATTTGGTGAAAGAGAAGACCCAGTTGGGCACAGGGCAGTGTGGGGTTCTGGCAGCAGTGTTGCTGGTCCACTGGACAGAGCAAGTTTGCCAAATGAAGTTAAGCAGAGACCTACAAAGCAAATTCCCCCCCCCTCCTCTTCCTCCCCCTCCTCTCTCTGTTGACTGAACCTCAACAACATCAGATATGCTGAACTCCCAGATTTTTTAAGTCAAATTTCCTTTTTTTCTCAACCTGGTTGGCTTTGGGCTTCTATTACTCTGAACTCATCAAAACAGCTTTGACAAACTGCCACACCTTAGCAGCTTAACAGGACTAGTGGCCAAAATGGAATTAAGGGTCTGATATAATGACAGCGATAAGGCATTCAGGCTTTAATCTGAAGGCAATGGGGAGTCAGCAAGTGATCTGGAGAAGCAAAGTGATACAGTTCTATTTTGTTTTAAAAAGACATCTCCAGCAGGGGCATGAGTCAGGGTATCTTTCATTTATTCCTTCATGCGAATATTGGGAGAGCTTCCGCTTACTGAGTGGGGTTGGAGAGAGAAGGATGCATATTTCGAAACTGATAACTTCTGAATTATACCAGGAAGCAGTTTTCCTCTTTAGTAACTAAGATTATTTAATTAGCAATGGATATTGAATTTTTTTTCTATGTTAAATAATGGAGTAAACACTTCAAAGGAACATCTCTCATACCAAGAGCTTCATAGGTGATGGGACATGTGTCACAATTAGCGAGCACATCGATCAATAAAGGAAATAAAAGAATAGTCACAAAGAAGGAGATTGGCCCAGTGCTTTTCTGCACATCTAACTCTGGCTGATTGCAGCAGCTTTGCAGTGGATGGCTTCTTCTTCGTAGCTCTGAACTAGAAGTCATTCTGTGTTGGCCTAAAAGCCTCAAGCTGTGACAAACCATATACTTTCTAAAAGAGGCAAGAAGCAATGCCAGGAACAGAACCTGAGCCAAGGCCACAGAGCTACTACCAAGCTGGAGTCCATCTTCAATGTACAAAGCCTGCCCAGGACCCAGAGGGCTGTATTTATATAAAAGATGTATATTTTTTAATCCAAGAATAATTAACATTGTCATATTAGTTTCCAGTGTACAATATCATGATGAGCATTTCTTAGCACTCATCACCTTAAGTGTATACTTCATCCCCTTCACCTACTTCACCCATTTCCCCTGCCATCTTCCCTCCGGTAACCACTAGTTTTTCTTTGTATTTAAGAGTCTGTCTTTTTGCCTCTTTTTTCCCTTTGTTTCTTAAATTCTATAATATGCATGAAATCATATAGTATTTGTCTTTCTCTGACTTATTTATTTCACTTAACATTATACCCTCCAGGTCTATCCATGTTGTTGCAAATAGCAAGATGTCATTCTTTTTTATGGCTGAGTCATATTCCATTGTATATATACACCACATCTTCATCCATTCATCTCTTGATGGATGCTAGGGATCTTTCCATATCTAGGCTACTGCAAACAATGCTGCAATAAACACAGACGTGCCTATATCTTTTTTGAATTAGTGTTTCCTTTTTCTTTGGGTAAGCTCAATAGTGAAATTACTGGATCATACGGAAATTCTATTTTTAATTTTTTGAGGAATCTCCGTACTGTTTTCCACAGTGGCTGCACGATTTACATTCCCAACAGCAGTGCACCAGGGATCCTTCTTCTCCATATCCTCGCTAATACTTGTTATTTCTTGTGTTTTTGATTTTAGCCAAAACAGGTGTGAGGTGGTTCTCATTGTGGTTTTAATTTGCATTTCCCTGATTACTGATGTTGAACATCTCTTCATGTGTCTGTTGGTCATCTGTATGTCTTCTTTGAAAAAATGTCTAGCCAGGTCCTCTGTCCATTTTTTTAAAGATTTTATTTATTTATTCATGATAGACAGAGAGAGAGAGAGAGGCAGAGACACAGGCAGAGGGAGAAGCAGGCTCCATGCTGGGAGCCCAATGCGGAACTCGATCCCAGGATTCCGGGATCACACCTTGGGCCAAAGGTAGGCATTAAACCGCTGAGCCACCCAGGGATCCCGCCTCTGTCCATTTTTTAATCAAATTATTTGCTTTGGTGCTGAGTTGTATAAGTTCTTAATATAGCTTGGGTATTAACTCCTTGTTGGATGTATCATTTACAAGTATCTTCTCCCATTCAGGAGATTGTCTGTTTTGCTCATGTTTCCTTCATTGTACAGAAGTTTTTCTTTTATTTTGGTGTAGTACAGGTAGTTTAATTTTGCTTTTGTTTTCCTTGCCTCAGGAGGCATATCTAGAATAATATTTCTGTTGCTGATGTCAAAGAAATTACTGTCTATGTTTTCTTCTAGAATTTTTATGGTTTCAGGCCTCACATGTAAGTCTTTAATCCATAAGTTTATTTTTGTGCATGATGTAAGAAAGCAGTCCACTTCCATTCTTTTGCATGTAGCCTCCAGTTCCAGCACCATTTGTTAAAGAAACTGTCTTTTCCCCCATTGTATTTTCTTGCCTCCTTTGTTATAGATTAATTGGCCATTTAATCGTGGGTTTATTCCTGGGCTCCCTATCCTCTTCCACTGATCTATGTGTCTATTTTTTGTGTCAGTACCATACTGTTTTGATTACTACAGCATTGTAGTCTATCTTGAAATCAAGGATTGTGATAACCAGCTTTGTTATTCTTTTCTAAGATTGCTTTGGTTATTTGGGGTCTTTTGTAGGTCTATACAAATTTTAGGCTTATTTGTTCTAA
Source organism: Vulpes lagopus (assembly GCF_018345385.1). NCBI lineage: Eukaryota > Metazoa > Chordata > Mammalia > Carnivora > Canidae > Vulpes > Vulpes lagopus. Next base: position 131,006,505 of record NC_054827.1, on the reverse strand, counting down.
TTCTGTGAAAAAAGCTATTGATATTTTGATAGGGATTGTATTTTTTTAATATATATTTTTTATTGAAGTTTGATTTGCCAACATATAGTATAGCACCCAGTGCTCATCCTGTCAAGTGCCCTCCTCAGTGCCCCTCACTCAGTCACCCCATCCCCCCACATGCCTCCCCTTCCACTACCCTTTGTTCATTTCCCAGAGTTAGGAGTCTCTCATGTTTTGTCACCCTCTCTCATTTTCCCTCCTTTCCTCTATAATTCCTTTCACTATTTCTTATATTCCCTGTATGAGTGAAACCATATAATGTTTGTGCTTCTCCAACTGACTTACTTCACTCAGCATAATACCCTCCAGCTCCATCCACGTTGAAGCAAATGGTGGGTATTCATCCTTTTTAATGGCTGAGTAATATTCCATTGTATATATAGACCACATCTTCTTTATCCATTCATCTGTCGATGGACACCAAGGCCCCTTCCACAGTTTGGCTGTTGTGGACATTGCTTCTATAAACATTGGGGTGCAGGTTCCCAGCTTTTCACTGCATCTGTATCTTTGGGGTAAATACCCAGTAGTGGAATTGCTGGGTCATAGGGTAGGTCTATTTTTAACTCTTTGAGGAACCTCCACACAGTTTTCCAGAGTGACTGTAACAGTTCACATTTGATAGTGATTGCATTAAAACTGTAGATTGTTTTGGGTAGTATAAACATTTTAATATTAATTAGTTCTTCCAATCTGTGAGCAGGGAATGTCTTTCCATCTTTTTGCATCATCTTCAGTTTCTTTCATCAATATTTTCTAGTCTTCTGAGTCCTTGGTCAAGTTTATTTTATTATTTTTATATTTTATTATTTTTGGTGTAATTATAAATGAGACTGTTTTCTTAATTTCTTTCTGCTACTTATTTATTTTAGTGCATACAAATGCAATACATTTCTGTATCTTAATTTTGTATCTTGTGACTTTACTGAGTTTATTTTTCAGTTCTAGTGGGGTTCTTTTAATGGAAAAACATGTATAATCTTGTTTAGGTGTTCCATGGTCATCTGTCACACATTCTTTTTTTTTTTTATTAATTTTTATTGGTGTTCAATTTACCAACATACAGAAAAACACCCAGTGCTCATCCCGTCAAGTGTCCACCTCAGTGCCCGTCACCCCTTCCCCTCCAACACCCGCCCTCCTCCCCTTCCACCACCCCTAGTTCGTTTCCCCGAGTTAGGAGTCTTTATGTTCTGTCTCCCTTCCTGATATTTCCCAACATTTCTTCTCCCTTCCTTTATATTCCCTTTCACCATTATTCATATTCCCCAAATGAATGAGAACATACACTGTTTGTCCCTCTCCGATTGACTTATTTCACTCAGCATAATACCCTCCAGTTCCATCCACGTTGAAGCAAATGGTGGGTATTTGTCGTTTCTAATTGCTGAGTAATATTCCATTGTATACATAAACCACATCTTCTTTATCCATTCATCTTTCGATGGACACCGAGGCTCCTTCCACAGTTTGGCTATTGTGGCCATTGCTGATAGAAACATCGGGGTGCAGGTGTCCCGACGTTTCATTGCATCTGAATCTTTGGGGTAAATCCCCAACAGTGCAATTGCTGGGTCGTAGGGCAGGTCTATTTTTAACTCTTTGAGGAACCTCCACACAGTTTTCCAGAGTGGCTGCACCAGTTCACAGTCCCACCAACAGTGTAAGAGGGTTCCCTTTTCTCCGCATCCTCTCCAACATTTGTTGTTTCCTGCCTTGTTAATTTTCCCCATTCTCACTGGTGTGAGGTGGTATCTCATTGTGGTTTTGATTTGTATTTCCCTGATGGCAAGTGATGCAGAGCATTTTCTCATGTGCATGTTGGCCATGTCCATGTCTTCCTCTGTGAGATTTCTCTTCATGTCTTTTGCCCATTTCATGATTGGATTGTTTGTTTCTTTGCTGTTGAGTTTAATAAGTTCTTTATAGATTTTGGAAACTAGCCCTTTATCTGATATGTCATTTGCAAAAATCTTCTCCCATGCTGTAGGTTGTCTTTTAGTTTTGTCCTTTGCTGTGCAAAAGCTTCTTATCTTGATGAAGTCCCAATAGTTCATTTTTGCTTTTGTTTCTTTTGCCTTTGTGGATGTATCTTGCAAGAAGTTACTGTGGCCAAGTTCAAAAAGGGTGTTGCCTGTGTTCTCCTCTAGGATTTTGATGGAATCTTGTCTCACATTTAGATCTTTCATCCATTTTGAGTTTATCTTTGTGTATGGTGAAAAGAGAGTGGTCCAGTTTCATTCTTCTGCATGTGGATGTCCAATTTTCCCAGCACCATTTATTGAAGAGACTGTCTTTCTTCCAATGGATAGTCTTTCCTCCTTTATCGAATATTAGATGACCGTACATTTCAGGGTCCCCTTCTGGGTTCTCTATTCTGTTCCATTGATCTATGTGTCTGTTTTTGTGCCAGTACCACACTGTCTTGATGACCACAGCTTTGTAGTACAACCTGAAATCTGGCATTGTGATGCCCCCAGATATGGTTTTCTTTTTTAAAATTCCCCTGGCTATTCGGGGTCTTTTCTGATTCCACACAAATCTTAAAATAATTTGTTCTAACTCTCTGAAGAAAGTCCATGGTATTTTGATAGGGATTGCATTAAACGTATAAATTGCCCTGGGTAACATTGACATTTTTACAATATTAATTCTGCCAATCCATGAGCATGGAATATTTTTCCATCTCTTTGTGTCTTCCTCAATTTCTTTCAGAAGTGTTCTATAGTTTTTAGGGTATAGATCTTTTACCTCTTTGGTTAGGTTTATTCCTAGGTATCTTATGCTTTTGGGTGCAATTGTAAATGGGATTGACTCCTTAATTTCTCTTTCTTCAGTCTCATTGTTAGTGTATAGAAATGCCATTGATTTCTGGGCATTGATTTTGTATCCTGCCACGCTACCAAATTGCTGTATGAGTTCTAGCAATCTTGGGGTGGAGTCTTTTGGGTTTTCTATGTAGAGTATCATGTCATCGGCGAAGAGGGAGAGTTTGACTTCTTCTTTGCCAATTTGAATGCCTTTAATGTCTTTTTGTTGTCTGATTGCTGAGGCGAGGACTTCCAGAACTATGTTGAACAGCAGTGGTGAGAGTGGACATCCCTGTCTTGTTCCTGATCTTAGGGGAAAGGCTCCCAGTGCTTCCCCATTGAGAATGATATTTGCTGTGGGCTTTTCGTAGATGGCTTTTAAGATGTCGAGGAAAGTTCCCTCTATCCCAACACTCTGAAGGGTTTTGATCAGGAATGGATGCTGTATTTTGTCAAATGCTTTCTCTGCATCTAATGAGAGTATCATATGGTTCTTGGTTTTTCTCTTGCTGATATGATGAATCACATTGATGGTTTTACGAGTGTTGAACCAGCCTTGTGTCCCAGGGATAAATCCTACTTGGTCATGGTGAATAATTTTCTTAATGTGTTGTTGGATCCTATTGGCTAGTATCTTGTTGAGAATTTTTGCATCCATGTTCATCAGGGATATTGGTCTGTAATTCTCCTTTTTGGTGGGGTCTTTGTCTGGTTTCGGAATTAAGGTGATGCTGGCCTCATAGAACGAATTTGGAAGTACTCCATCTCTTTCTATCTTTCCAAACAGCTTTAGTAGAATAGGTATGATTTCTTCTTTAAACGTTTGATAGAATTCCCCTGGGAAGCCATCTGGGCCTGGACTCTTGTGTCTTGGGAGGTTTTTGATGACTGCTTCAATTTCCTCCCTGGTTATTGGCCTGTTCAGGTTTTCTATTTCTTCCTGCTCCAGTTTTGGTAGTTTGTGGCTTTCCAGGAATGCGTCCATTTCTTCTAGATTGCCTAATTTATTGGCGTACAGCTGTTCATAATATGTTTTTAAAATCATTTGTATTTCCTTGGTGTTGGTAGTGATCTCTCCTTTCTCATTCATGATTTTATTAATTTGAGTCTTCTCTCTCTTCTTTTTAATAAGGTTGGCTAATGGTTTATCTATCTTATTAATTCTTTCAAAGAACCAACTCCTGGTTCTGTTGATCTGTTCCACAGTTCTTTTGGTCTCGATATCATTGAGTTCTGCTCGAATTTTAATTAACTCTCTTCTTCTGCTGGGGGTGGGGTCTATTTGTTGCTTTTTCTCTAGTTCCTTTATGTGTAAGGTGAGCTTTTGAATTTGAGATCTTTCCAGTTTTTGAATGTATGCTTGTATTGCGATGTATTTCCCCCTCAGGACTGCTTTTGCTGCATCCCAAAGATTTTGAATGGTTGTATCTTCATTCTCATTAGTTTCCATGAATCTTTTTAATTCTTCCTTAATTTCCTGGTTGACCTTTTCATCTTTTAGCAGGATGGTCCTTAACCTCCATGTGTTTGTGGTCCTTCCATACTTCTTGTTGTGATTAAGTTCTAATTTCAAGGCATTATGGTCTGAGAATATACAAGGGACTATCCCGATCTTTTGGTATCGGTTCAGACCCGATTTGTGACCCAGTATGTGGTCTATCCTGGAGAAAGTTCCATGTGCACTTGAGAAGAATGTGTATTCAGTTGAGTTTGGATGTAAAGTTCTGTAGATATCTGTGAAATCCATCTGGTCCAGTGTATCATTTAAAGCTCTCGTTTCTTTGGAGATGTTGTGCTTAGAAGACCTATCCAGGGTAGAAAGAGCTAGATTGAAGTCACCAAGTATAAGTGTATTATTATCAAGGTATTTCTTGAGTTTGGTTATTAATTGGTTTAAATATTTGGCAGCTCCCACATTCGGGGCATATATATTGAGGATTGTTAAGTCCTCTTGTTGGATAGATCCTTTGAGTATGAGATAGTGTCCCTCTTCATCTCTCACTATAGTCTTTGGGGTAAATTTTAATTTATCTGATATAAGGATGGCAACCCCTGCTTTCTTTTGAGGACCATTTGAATGATAAATGGTTCTCCAACCTTTTATTTTCAAGTTGTAGGTGTCCTTCTGTCTAAAATGAGTCTCTTGTAGACAGCAAATAGATGGGTCCTGCTTTTTTATCCAGTCTGAAACCCTGCGCCTTTTGATGGGGTCATTAAGCCCGTTCACGTTCAGAGTTACTATTGGTAGATATGAGTTTAGTGTCATCATATCTATTCAGTCCTTGTTTTTGTGGATTGTTCCACTGAACTTCTTCTTAAAGGGGAATTTTAAGAGTCCCCCTTAAAATTTCTTGCAGAGCTGGTTTGGAGGTTACATATTCTTTCAGTTCCTGCCTGTCTTGGAAGCTCTTTATCTCTCCTTCCATTTTGAATGAAAGCCTTGCTGGATATAGTATTCTTGGTTGCATGTTCTTTTCATTTAGGGCCCTGAATATATCCTGCCAGCCCTTTCTGGCCTGCCAGGTCTCTGTGGAGAGGTCTGCTGTTACCCTAATATTCCTCCCCATAAAAGTCAGGGACTTTTTTTCTCTTGCTGCTTTAAGGATCTTCTCCTTATCTTTGGAATTTGCAAGCTTCACTATTAAATGTCGAGGTGTCGAACGGTTTTTGTTGATTTTAGGGGGGGGATCTCTCTATTTCCTGGATCTGAATGCCTGTTTCCCTTCCCAGATTAGGAAAGTTTTCAGCTAGGATTTGTTCAAATACATATTCTGGCCCTCTGTCCCTTTCGGCGCCCTCAGGAACCCCAATTAAATGTAGGTTTTTCTTCCTCAGGCTGTCATTTATTTCCCTTAATCTATCCTCATGATCTTTTAATTGCTTGTCTCTTTTTTCCTCAGTTTCCCTCTTTGCCATCAACTTGTCTTCTATGTCACTCACTCGTTCTTCCACCTCGTTAACCCTCGTCGTTAGGGCTTCTAGCTTGGATTGCATCTCATTTAATTGATTTTTAATTTCTGCCTGATTGGATCTAAATTCTGCAGTCATGAAGTCTCTTGAGTCCTTTATGGTTTTTTCTAGAGCCACCAGTAGCTGTAAAATAGTGCTTCTGAATTGGCTTTCTGACATTGAATTGTAATCCATATTTTGTAACTCTGTGGGAGAGTGGGCTGTTTCTGATTCTTTTTTTTGAGGTGCGGTTTTCCTTCTAGTCATTTTGCTCAGTGCAGAGTGGCCAAAAACAAGTTGTATTGGGAAAAGGAGAAAAAGAGAGAGAAGGAAAGAAAAGAGAAAAAGAAAAAAGAGAAAGAAGAAAAAAAAGGGGGGGGAAGAGAAGAAAAAGAAAGGAGAAAAAAGAAAAAAGGGGGGTGGGGTGGGGGAAGCAATCAGAAATCAAGAAGAAAGAAAAAAAAGCACAAAACAAAACAAAACAAAAAAAAAACAAAAAAAAAAAACAAAACAAAAAAAACCACGGGGGAGTATCTTCCGATTCTGTGTACTTTAAGTCCCTTGACTTCCCCTGGAACTGGTCCGTCTCGCTGGTCTTCTGGGGGAGGGGCCTGCTGTGCTGATTCTCAGGTGTTAGCACTTGGGGGAGCTGCTCTGCCCCTGCCTGGTGCAGGGCTCGGTGGGGGTTGTTCGCCCCGTGAGGCCCCGGGAGGAAGCCACAGTGGCGGGGGCAGCTCTGGGACCCTGGAGTCAGCCCCCGCAGTAGCTCCGGGGCTCTCCGTCTGCAGGGCCTGGGGGCTCCGGGGCGGGGCCGCTGATCTGCTCAGTTCCAGGCAGGAGCGTCCTTGCTGTCCTGGGCCCTCCCGGCCTCTGCCTGTCCCGGGGGAGGCCGGATCCTGGGCTGTGTCCCGGCGCCCTGTGCTCCGGGGCCTGCGCTGTTGGATTCGCGCTCCTGGCGGTGCAGCCCCCTCCGCGGAGCCGCCGCCCGAGCCCCTCCGAGCTGTTCCCGGAGCCGCGCAGCCCCCTCCGCGGAGCTTCTTCCTCCGCCCGAGCCGCCGCCGCTGAGCTGTTCCCGGAGCCGCGCAGCCCCCTCCGCGCGGAGCTTCTTCCTCCGCCCGAGCCCCTCCGAGCTGCTCCCGGAGCCCCGCAGCCCCCTCCGCGGAGCCGCCGCCCGAGCCCCTCCGAGCTGCTCCGGGCCCCGCCGAGCGCTGCAGCCCTTAGGGAGCTCGGCGCATCTCCCGGGCGCAGTTCCTCTGTTACTGTCCCAGGGAGCCCGAGGGCATCCCCGCCTTCCTGGGGATCCTGCTCCAATTCCCGGGGAGCCCCTTTCCGCGGGGAAGGTCGGTGCAGCTCCTGCTCCTCCGGGCCGGGGCTCTCCTGTCCTGGGGACACTCGCCCCGGCCTCAGCCCGGCTCCTCGCGGGGCCCCTCCCCCTCGGAGGCCTTTTGTTTCTTTCTCTCTTTTTCCCCGTCTTCCTACCTTGATAGAAGCGCGAACTCTTCTCACTGTAGCGTTCCAGCTGGTCTCTCTTTAAATCTCAGGCCGAATTCGTAGATTTTCAGGATGATTGGATGGTTTTCTAGGTAATTTGTTGAGGACAGGTGACCTGGAGACCCTGCTCTGCCGCCATCTTGCCTGTTTCCCTCTGTCACACATTCTTGATAGTCAGACACTGTGTCAGGCATCAGGGTACACTGATAATGGGAACATGTTTTCAAGTTTGTGGGGAGAGAAATCTAGTGGGAGAAAGACATCAACCAACTGCAAGGATGGTCGTGATAGTGCAGGTGTCTGTACAAGGTACTCCGGTGGCAGAGAGGGTGAAATATGCAGCTCCAATGTGCTTCCTTCTGAAGTCACAGTAGCCATCTCGGAGAGGACAATACTTGAGTTGGAAGTGACATCCTAACAATAATGTTATAGGGAAATCTGCCAGGTGGTGTGGAAGACTAGAGAGTGGGAGCTGGGGAGAAGCCAGGATATCTCTCTGGGCAGTGCCCCAGGTTGGGCTGCCTCTCTCTATGTTGTCATTCAGCCTGTGGCACATAGTCTCTGCCTATATGGTACTGCCCAGCTCCAGCTCTCACTGAGCAGATCCTCTGAGGCAGAGACCTGTCTCTTGGGCTCCAAAAAAGTACTGTCCCCACTCTCCATCCCTGGGTCCCTCCAGCTCCCAGGTATGTAGGTCCTGCTGCTGCTTATCTCCATGTCACCTTGTCATCCATTTGCTCCTCAAAAATAGAAGAAATTCATCTATGTCACCAATTCCCCATACTAAATTCCCTCTGTTTGAGATACTCAAGGTGGTTTCTATTTTCTGCCTGCATCCTGACCTATTTATAAAGGTCAATGAATTATTCCAAGCAAACAATGGTAATGGATGGAGGCAGAAAGGTGAACTAGGATTTTGAATCTTGGTGAACATGGGAGAAAGAGAAGAAATTTAGGGGGGTGGTTCCCACAATGACAGTACCTGCCAATTCGCAAACAGATCATGAGCGCATCAGGCCTTCGATTTATTCATTCAATTCCTGGGGCTTCATTGAGTGCTTGTGATTTGTTTGTGCATTCATGTCTGTGATGCCAACCTTAAGTCAAGGAACACGTGTAAAATATCTGTTTTTAGCTCTGAAAGTTCCTCCTGCAATAGACAATTTTTATTGCTCTTTCAAAAAATAATAACAGTGCTCCATATATCTTGATGGTGATGAAATCTCTCGTGCTAAAAGAATGTTTACTACTACAGAGAAAAATCTGGTTCTTGCATCAAAACGCTTAGAATTTGCATGTGCCTTCCATGTTGGTGAAAGGAAGCAATCTCATTAGTGCGAGTACCAGAGGTTCATTCTAATGGTTGGTATCCAGCAAACTGAAAATACTGATCTTCACGATTTCCTTTTACAAAAGTATCACATGATTTTAACATTTGTAGCCATGTCCCCATGGGCTGCCCTGACCTAAACCTTTCTCTCTTTGAATGTCTGCTGCGTGGCTGCTACATGCATCTTCCTTGAGTGAACTATTCATCTCCCTATGGGCTATAGAAGAAAGCCTGAATCCTTTAGTCCAGCGCTGAAGCTCTTCATTCGAAAACTCTAGCCCACATGGTTTCTCAAAAAAATTAAAAATAGAATTACCCTATGACCCAGCAATTCCACTTCTGGGTATATTTCCCCAAAATTGTTCATAGCAGCATTACTCACAACAACCTAAATGTCTGAAAATGTATGAGTGGATAAACAAAATGTGATCTACCCGTATAATAGATACTATTCAGCCTAAAAAAAAAAAAAAAAAAAAAGGAAATTCCAACATGTGTTACAACATAGATGAATCCGGAGGGCATTATGCCAAGTGAAATAAGCCAATTGCAAAGGGGCAAATACTTTATGATTCCACTTAGATGAGGTACCACCTCGGGTAGTCAAATTCATAGACAGAGAAGTAGAATGGTGGGTGCTAGGGTCTGGAGGGTGTGGGGAATGAGGAATTATTATTTAATGGGTATTTATGGATTCTCAGTTTGGGAAGATCAAAAAGTTCTGGAGGTTGGGTATACAACAATGTGAATATATTTAACATCATTGAACTTTATAATTTAAAACGGGCATTGAGGGGGGCGTTTGACAGGATGAGCATTGGGTGTTATACTATATGTTGGCAAATCGAACTCCAATAAAAATATACAAAAAAAATTAAAAAATAAAACGGTTAAAATAGTAAATTTTACATTATGTGTGTTTTAGCATAATTAAAAAAACATGAAAACAACTCTAGCTCAGCTTTCCAGCGTCATCTTCTATTGGCTCTAAGGCCAATATGTGGTTGATACCTATCAAACACCCTGAGCCTCATGCACACTTGACGCCGCCATGCCCTACATTGGTTATGCCTTCCCTCACATGACAGCTACCATTATCAGAAGACAACCAGCCCCTCACAGCAGAGCATACATCCCTCCTATTGCATAAAGGCTTGTGTGATTTCACCCGGTACCCCCTTCCCACAGTGGGCCCACAGTGACATTACCCCTGACTTAGGGCTTCATCTTGCAAAGCATGTGTAGCTCCCTTCCTTGTTTTATTGCAATTTGTGAACATATGGGATCTCCCCTGCACTGGGTATGAAGTACTTTGAGGAGTGGTGTGGCTCTACCCCAGTTCTGTCACCCTAGAACCACAGCACTGGATCTGGCACCTTGAAGCAGAATTTGTCAAGCAGATAAGTGTTCTTTGCGTCTTCCTTTGCAGATAAAAGAACCTTGGTTGATTTGGCCAACAGAGGTATTAGGGCAGGTTACCTGAGCCTCCATCAAAATGTTTCTCTACTCTCTATTCTCCAGTGTTGCCTTCTCTTCATCACTAGGAGAGAAGGCTGCCTGCCACCAATCCATCTCCCATACAGCAGCCACAATGATCCTCAGAGCAGCCAGGGCCCACTTCTATTGAAAGCATAGATCAAATCATGTCACTGCTCTGTCCAAAGCTTGGCAATAGCTTTCCACTCTCTCAGGATAAAAGCTGAAGCTGGTAAATCCCTATTACCCTCTGTTTCACCTCTCCCCTGGCCTCACCTCCACCACTCTCCCCACTCGCACTGCTCCAATCATGTCATTCTTCTCACTGTTCCTAAGACACACTGATCACACTCCCCTCTTGGGGCCTCCACGCTACTGCTTTGAGAGGGTACCCCAAGACTGCCATACCTCACCCCTCACTTCCTCCAGCTCCCTGCTCACCTGTCCCTGTATCAGAGAGGTCTTTTTCTGACCACGCCCCATAAAGCAGAAACAAGCCAGACCCCCGCCTGGGGGTTCACTCCATATTGCCAAAGAATTTGACAGCACTTGTCATCCTCTGACATATTTCATACACATTTGTTATCTGCCTCCGTCCATTAGAAAGTATGCACTGAGAAGGCAGAAACGTTATCAAGTGCACTGTTTGTTGCTGCATCCATAGCCCAATGTGATGTAGGTACTTGGTAAGTCACTACTGAGTGAATGGATGTATGGATGGATGCATGGATAGATGTATGTATGGGTAGATGGATGGATAGATAGAAGGATGGACATAGGAATGAATAGATGAATATCTGTGAAGACTGCATAGATTGTCAGGTCCAGCACAAAGGTGTAACTCAGAGTGCCACAGTAGGTACACCAACCTATAAATACAGAAACTCTATACTACGTTCCTCTCTTCTTTCTTTATCTCAATCCCTAGGTGACCATAAGGAATTATTTCAACAATCCTTGTGGCAACTGTCCAGGATAAAGTTCACATTGAATAATCTTGCACTCAAGGTCCTGCACAAGGAGACATGAGAAAGCAAACCTTTTTCTCATGTCAAGTCTTCCTGGAAACATGCTCTCCACCATCTGTCCCTGTTGTTAAAATGCTATTCAGATTCAAAAGCCCATCTCCTCCATAAGCCCAAGCAAAGCATAAAACATATGTGATCTGTCACTTCTCAGAACTCTCCACGTATTGTGTTCCCACCCACCTCTCTTATGATTCATATCCTTCGCAGCACTGTCTTTTCCTCACTTGCAAAAGGAGAGGGGGACTACACTGCATTGTAATAAGATACATACACTAGCAACTGTGTGCATATATATGTATGTATATGCATATGTATGTGTGTGTGTTTGCATACATACACATACATATATCCTCACACATGGTGGCCAGGGCCTAAAGATGCCAACTATTATTACTAATAACCAACGTGCTCCTCCCACAGGACTGAGGTTTCCTGAGGGGAGAGTTTTGTTGTCCTAATGCTTCTGTCAGTAATGCCCAGGGTTTGATCCTTCTTTGCTATTGTTTATTGACTGATGGATGAATACAGGATACTACTCAGAGAAGGGACTCAGAGCTGTGGGGAACAGCTTAGGCGCAAAGCTTCAGAAATCTTAGTCTTTCTGTGGATGCTGACTTTTCCAGAAAGCTGATCTGATTTCCTGACATTGCATTTATTGTCTTGGTTTTGAACATCTTCTGTAGAACAGCCTCTAATTTATTGGATCCATTTGGAGGTTTGTTTTCTGCTTTCATATTCTGCTCCCAGATTTCATTCCAGTTTCTCTGACGTTAAGTTGAGACCCGGGTCCTTATTTCTAAAATTTATTATCTAACATAAACACTCTCTGCCCAATTGCAGGAGCAATTTATACCCAGGAGATGGAACAGTCCCTTTAAGAGATAAATTGGATTCTCTTGTATCTCACTTTTATATCATCACGAAGCCATAAATTCTCAAAATGCTGGACTGTAACAGAAGGGAAACCAAGCTCTGTGCCTGGAAATAACAAAGTTACTCCTGAAATTGAATTGGAATTTCCATCCTAAATGACACTTGTGCATGTCTTCCATTTTTTGTCATCTGAAGATTTCTTTCTAGTTGCTATGACCCCAGTACCACAGTAATGAAGTACTGCTGATGTGGTCACCCTTGGATCTGATGTGTACTCTTGGCACAGTGGTAGCAGGGAAGGAGGGGGTGGACAAAATAGGTCCTATCAGTTTTATATTAGGCTTATTGATTATTATTGTCTTATTATGAATCTCACCAAAAGCTTGGAAGGTGCTAGGCAGGCATTGTGCCAGTTCAGCATGGATCATTTATTCCATATCTTCATAAGCCCATTTTAAAGGCAACAAAACCGAGGCATGAGCAATCACAGCTAGCATAAGTGGTGACATCAGGACTCCAACCTGAGCAGTCCAATCTGATGCTCATGTCTGATAGATGTGACACAGGACAGAGCTGAGTCCAAGTGCAAAGTGCCAAAATTTAGGACGATCTTAAAGTGATTTCTACAACTTTGAAGTTTCATCAAATTTATTTTCTTTCCTTCCAAGTCACTTCCTCTCCCAATTACGTAGTTTTCAACAAAGAACTAGAAAAAATATATACATGGGAAACATAATTTCAATTGGCATTAAAAATACACTAATTTCTACAGAAAAAAGTTACAATGTGTATTTCAATATACATATGATTATTAATGTATACATAAAACATTGCTGCTATAAAAAATGAAACTAACAAAAATAAAGCTCATGTTTGAGAAATACCTTCCTTTTGGGGAGAAAGTTATTTATGGTTTGATTTTCTTCATTAAAAAAGGATGACATGCTCATTACAAAAAATTTCAAAATGGAGAAAAGAAGGAAAGGGATTTACATGGATTCTCCCTGCGACGCCAGCACATGGGGAAACCTCCTTCGAGTCTTTTCTTGTTCAATAAGCAGACATTTGTTTACAGGGTCATGCAATTTTATAAGCTATAATTTTCTCTCAAGATCATAACAATAACCGCTTTTAAAAATGCAGGGTTTTCATAGGAAGCATTATACATGAGTGCATCGTAGTCTCAAGTCTCTAAAAAGTAGGTATGCAGTTTACAATGCCAATTTCTTAGCCTTGGGTTATTTTAGGATTATTGGTCATAAGCTGTGCTGTATTAAATATCCTCACACTTAGAGCCTCTTATGCAGGCCAGAGTGGAGCCTTACCATACAGTCGAAGAAGTGAAATCAGTGGGTCAAAGCATATGAATATTCACAAAGTACTTGATTCTTATTCTCAAGTATCTTTCCAAAAGGGTTCTAATAGTTTCTGCCACCAGCAAATTCAGATTCAGATTGTCCAGAGAGCATTTTTCTAGAATGCTTTGTCTTAGGAAATACTTTTTCCCCCCAAAAGCAAAGTCCAGACTAGGTACCATCATTGATGACTCAAAAGCTTGGCTGATCCTTGGAGACAAATTTTATCCCAGCTCCTCTGTGTTCCATGCCACTTTGAACATGCTCTCACCAAGCACTTCCCACATAGGCTGAGATAATCATTACATGTTTGTCTCCCTAACCCAACTGAGAGCCAGGTGGCGGGCACACAGTAGGTACTCAATGCATACTTATGAAGCATTTGAGTTTTGAAGAAAGGGAATGTGTATTTATGTATCAGGGTTTCTTTTAAAAATTTTTTTTACTCATTTTTAGAGAGAGAGAGAGAGAGAGAGAGAGAGCAAGAGGAGGAGCAGAGCAAGAAGGAAAGGGACAAGTTGACTGCACTGAGCGTGAAGCCTGACACAGCTCGAGCCCACTACTCTGATATCATGACCTGAACTGAAACCAAGAGTTGGATGCTCAACTACCCAGCTCAACAGACTGAGCCACCCAGGTGCTCCTGTATCAGGGTTTCTGTCATGCTGTCTGGCACACAGTAAGTGCCAATTACTAACTCAATGGATATAAACCTGAGATTTGATTTACTTCAGAGCCTGCCAGGGAAGAAAGAACTCACTAGCAGGACACATCCTTTCAATTCCTTGGGCCTCAATCCTTCATTTAAGACATATAAATGTTTACTTGTGCCAGGACCTATAATGGGTAATAAAGAATGACATAATGCTGGAAGCATCTTCTGGAGCAGGTGTCCTGTACACAATAAGCAACCAGAGAAAAGTCCCCATTGAAGTATGAACAGAACTCACATGGATGCCCAAAGGAGAAACCACCCAAAGAAGCGAGGGGTGGAGGTGCTCTTCATAGAGAAGCAGCCTTGGAGCTAGAACATAATGCAGTGAGTCACACTGTGCCCCCTGAAAGATATGTCCAAGCCCTAGCTCTGGTATCTGTGAATGTGACTTTATTTAGCCATAGGGTCATTGAAAATGTAAATAAGTTACATAACTCATTCAGTACTTCCGCAGCTCTGTGGGAAGGGATCACTCCTCTTGTTAATAGAGAAGCAAATGCAAGTCAGAGCAGTAACGGACTTGCCCAAGGTCATCTGCCTATACACACGGGGTGCCCTTGACCCTTCAGCCCTACTGTCAGGTTCAGAGTCTGGGTTTCTCTCCCTCACAGTCTCATTCCCTGTGTCCCACCACTTGGGGGGTTTAGGTCAGAGCTTTCGTTCATTTGTTGATGAATTCTACTGGTCATCAGATGAGACCCAAACTGGGAGCCAGGCTACTTACTGCCCATTCTCTAACTAAAGCCAATAGAGCCACTGAATGGGAAAATCTTGGCCCTTCCCTTCTTTTACCTACAATGCCACTACATGAATGACAAGCCCCCATTGCCAAAGACATGGGATAAGCAGCCCAGTCTTATTTCGACACTTGGCAGTCTCTACTCCTACCACTTAGACAAATTTGATTTGCCAATTAACTGGGATTGGCCAATGAAAAGCATCATCCCAGCCTCATTCTGCAAGCAATTTCCTGTGAAAGACACATAGGCAATTTCCCAAAATTATCAGGAGTTAAAACAGTTTATCTTTACAGAATTCAGGAAGCATAAATGTGAGTCTATTTACCAAAAATAAATTGTTTTAAACTATAAACACACAAGCATTCCAAACAAAGGGCATGCGTTCTATATCAATTCATGCAACCTGAACTGGAAACTGTTGCTGTTCCCACAAGAAAACAAGCAACTTGTCAGGGAATACCAAGAATTCAAGGAGGGGGAGGCTGAATATTGTTGGTTAAAATATAATTTTATTTCCATGTGCAAGCAAATGTCAAAGGCTTTTGCTTTTCTATGAGAGTTCGACACATGATTTTTTTCTTCATAAAAACTTGGGTAATGGACAGATTTTACATGTAAATATGAGTGAAGGACTGGGCTCCCATGGTTCACCACTACAGAGGCAGTGAGAGCCTGGTGATTGGGGTGGCCACCTACTGTTTGCTCCTGGGTAGTTACTTTTCTGCATGAGACATAGTAGTCTCACCTGTAAAATGGGGCTGACCATGGGACCCACGTCAATTACCCATTGGGATTAGGAAAAGTCATACCTGCAATGCACTTACTTAAAACAGCCAGGCACATGCAAAGCACTAAGCAAGTGTTGATGGCCATCACGGGCATAGTGTCCTACAAGCATGCTGATTTTTGTTTGGTAACTTTCAATTACATGTTCCAAATATGGGGACCACCCCACTACATCTTAAAGCCTTAATGCTAACTGTGTGTAAATATGAACCAGGCTCAGTTCCAAGCCCCGCCCTGGAAAGGACCCATGTTTTCATCTTGTTCCCACCCAAAGACACAAAATATCAAAAATCTCAGGAGCATGTGACTTTTTACAGGTTAATATTTTTTTCAGGTTAATATTTTAAAATGAAATTGTCACAATCAGGCAACAAAAAGAAATCAAAGGCATTCAAAATGGACAAAGAAGAAGTCAAACTCTCCCTCTTCGCAGATGACATGATACTGTACACAGAAAACCCAAAAGCCTCCACCCCAAGATTGCTAGAACTCAAACAGCAATTTGGCAGTGTGGCAGGATACAAAATCGATGCCCAGAAATCAGCGGCATTTCTATACACTAAAAATAAGACTGAAGAAAGAGAAATTAAGGAGTCAATCCCATTTACAATTGCACCCAAAAGCATAAGATACCGAGGAATAAACCTAACCAAAGAGGTAAAGAATCTATATCCTAAAAACTACAGAACACTTCTGAAAAAAACTGGGGAAGACACAAAGAAATGGAAAAATATTCCATGCTCATGGATTGGAAGAATTAATATTGTGAAAATGGCAATGCTGCCCAGGGCAATTTACACATTTAATGCAATCCCTATCAAAATACCATGGAGTTTCTTCAGAGAGTTGGAACAAATAATCTTAAGATTTGTGTGGAATCAGAAAAGACCCCGAATAGACAGGGGAATATTAAAAAAGAAAACCATAGCTGGGGGCATCACAATGCCAGATTTCAAGTTGTACTACAAAGCTGTGGTCATCAAGACAGTGTGGAACTGGCACAAAAACAGACACATAGATCAATGGAACAGAATAGAGAACCCAGAAATGGGCCCTCAACTCTATAGTCAACTAATATTCGACAAAGCAGGAAGGACTATCCAGAGGAAAAAAAAAAACAGTCTCTTCAATAAATGGTGCTGGGAAAATTGGACATCCACATGCAGAAGAATGAAACTAGACCATTCTCTTACACCATACACAAAGAACTCAAAATGGATGAAAGATCTAAATGTGAGACAAGAATCCATCAGAATCCTAGAGGAGTGCACAGGCAACACCCTTTTTGAACTCATCCACAGTAACTTCTTGAAAGATACATCCATGAAGCCAAGGGAAACAAAAACAAAAATGAATTATTGGGACTTAATCAAGATAAAAAGCTTCTGTACAGCAAAAGAAACGGTCAACAAAACTAAAAGACACCCTACAGAATGGGAGAAGATATCTGCAAATAACGTATCAGATAAAGGGCTAGTATCCAAGATCTATAAAGAACTTATTAAACTCAACAGCAAAGAAACAAACAATCCAGTCATGAAATGGGCAAAAGACATGAACAGAAATCTCACAGAGGAAGACATAGACATGGCCAAAAAGCACATGAGGAAATGTTCCGCATCACTTGCCATCAGGGAAATACAAATCAAAACCACAATGAGATCCCACCTCACACAAGTGAGAATGGGGAAGATTAACAAGGCAGGAATCAACAAATGTTGGAGAGGATGTGGAGAAAGGGGAACCCTCTTGCACTGTTGATGGGAATGTGAACTGGTGCAGCCACTCTGGAAAACTGTGTGGAGGTTCCTCAAAGAGTTAAAAACAGATCTGCCCTACGACCCAGCAATTGCACTGCTGGGGATTTGCCCCAAAGATACAGATGCAATGAAACACCGGGACACCTGCTCCCCGATGTTTATAGCAGCAATGTCCACAATAGCCAAACTGTGGAAGGAGCCTCGGTGTCCATCGAAAGATGAATGGATAAAGAAGATGTGGTCTATGTATACAATGGAATATTACTCAGCCATTGGAAACGACAAATATCCATCATTTGCTTCAACGTGGATGGAACTGGAAGGTATTATGCTGAGTGAAATAAGTCAATCGGAGAAGGACAAACATATGGTCTCATTCATTTGGGGAATATAAAAATTGGTGAAAGGGAATAAAGCAGAAAGGAGAGAAAATGAGTGAAAATATCAGTGAGGGTATACAAAACATGAGAGACACCTAACTCTGGGAAAGGAACAAAGGGTAGTGGAAAGGCAGGTGGGTGGGGGGTTGGGGTGACTGGGTGATGGGCACTATGGGGGGCACTTGGTGAGATGAGCCCTGGGTGTTATGCTATATGTTGGCAAATTGAACTCCAATAAAAAAAATGAAATTGTCTCTGGCAAACCCTAATAATGAAAGAGGAAGTCTGAAGCATGTGCTTTAAATCAGTGAAAATGCTCATAATAATGGGAGAACTGTCACTTTTTTTTCCACTCACATTTCCTTGAACCTTTTGAACTTTATAACATACACATATTATTTATTAAAAATAAGATCTGGGGGCACCTGGGTGGCTCAGTCAGTTAAGCATCTGTCTTCAGCTCAGGTCATGGTCCCAGGGTCCTGAGATTGGGCTCCCTGCTGAGGAGGGAGCCTCTTTCTCCCTCTTCCTCTGCCACTCCCCCTGCTTGTGCTCTCTCTCTCTCTCTCTCTCCAAGAAAAGAAAAAATCTTAAAAAAAAAAAATAAAAAATGAGATCTGTATTTAACCCTATATTCCAGAGCAAAAAATAAATAAATAAAAATAAAAAACAAAAAAAAAAGGATTCACTATTTTCTCAATGTATTCAAGAAACTGACAAAAAATGATAGAATTTATATAAATCAGTTTGTATACTTTCAGGCAATCTGTAGCAAAAAGGCTTGCTTGCTGCCTAGATAATGCTAGGTTAAGTAAAGAAAGGAGCTTGCAAGTGTAGCAGGATTAAACTATTATAGGTCCTAAAGATTAAAAGGCTTTTCCCGGGATCCCTGGGTGGCGCAGCGGTTTGGCGCCTGCCTTTGGCCCAGGGCGCGATCCTGGAGACCCGGGATCGAATCCCACATCGGGCTCCCGGTGCATAGAGCCTGCTTCTCCCTCTGCCTGTATCTCTGCCTCTCTCTCTCTCTCTCTCTGTGACTATCATAAATAAAAATAAATAAATAAATAAATAAAAAATAAAAGGCTTTTCCCAAAGGAAAAAGGTTACAAAAAATCAAAAATTTGACAGTAAGCAAATACTCTGTCAAGGCTGAGTACGTTCAGCCCACAACTCCAAGGCAAAGCTGGAGAAGTTTCTCCTGCACCTAACGAGACTCCTGCCTCCACTGGAAGGATGATTGTGGATTTGATGAGGTGAGCCGTCACTGGGACCACGAAGCTCTGAGACTGTGCATAAATTTACATGTGGGGCAAAATTGGGGCCAGAAGCACAGGGAAGCGCAGAACAGCAAGGCACGCTTCACGAAGAGAGCTTCCCAAGGGGGTAAAAGACACCTTCCTGGGGAGTTCAGGCATTTTCAGAGCAAAATCATAGAAGTAACCCCACTGGTGCAGTTTCTCCAAAAGAAGCTTTTATTGAAAATGTTGTCGCAAAGCCACTGATTAGCATTTAGATCACTGCTCAGTTCAAAAAAAGTAAACAGTTGCCCTTTATAGGCTCATATTTTATGACTGTATCTAAAACTGTAAAGGGGTACAGGGCTCCTGGTGGCCTGACCCTCACTTGAGCCGTGAGCTCCCTTCAAATCAGCTCACTTTCCCCAAATAGATGGACATGATGCAACAGCATCTGCCACAGACTAAGGAGACTCCAAGAAGGGATTATTGCTCTTTCCTCTTTCTTTTTGATGAAAGGTAAAGTATTATTTTATGTATCAAAAGAACCATGACTACATAATGGAGTGGAATGAAAAACATCAAGACCTTTTTCACATCAAACATGAGATTTCAAAGGAACTTCATGTCTGCGGCACGTGTCTTTGGGCCCCAGCAGAGACGTTTTTTTTTTTTTTTAAGGTTTATTTATTTTAGAGAGAGAGAAAGAGAGCTCATGTGCATGAGCAGAGAAAGGGGCAGAGGGAGAGGGAGAGAAAGTATCCCAAGCAGACTCCCTGCTGAGCATGGAGCCCGACCTGGGGCTCAATATCACGACCCCAAAGTCATAACCTGGGCCAAAACCAAGAGGTGGCACATCAGCCAACAGAGGCACCCAGGCACCCAGTAGAGACTTTTAGAAGGCTGGCTCCTCAGATGTCAAGGAACATATTGGTAGAAAAGTTACAGGAAGCAGCGCAAGGGACGGATATTGACTGGGGGCGCCCAGTTCCCAATGTGAACTTGTGTTTGTAAGTAATTTCAAGTAAGGCTGTCTTTCCTTCTTTTCTTCATTGCTTCTTCTTCATTTTTCAGCACATGGTCATGGAGCATCTGCTACATGCCAGGCAGTCTACTGAGTGTTGAAACGCTGAAGATGAGCAAAGTAGAATAGAGGCCTGCCCTCAGAATACGTGCAGACAAGCAGGTTTATCTTCTCGCTACCTAGAGACAATGATAAAGGCCTCAATCTCCCAAATGGGATCACATGCCAGGAAGGAAATGAACAAAGTGCTCGGGGAGAGGAAAGGTGGCTCTGGGATAGGAACTTTGCCTAGATAAAAGGCAGTCAGGGACGCCCTCTGAAGAAGTGGGCTTCTGGTCCTTTCCTGGCTCTGTCTAGGGCTTAGCTGGACAGGACATTAGCTGGTCAGGACGTAACCTTAGCTTGTCTTTTGCATTTGGAAAGGCGGCAGGGTGTGGTGGAGAAAGCCATATTCCAACTCAATAACACTACCACTGCTTATGAACAGCGAGACTTCAGGCTAGGGCTTAAGCACCAGAAGCTTCACACACCAATGAAATAACAGCCTTCCTTGGGGTGGTTGTAAGGAGTCGAGAGACCCACATGTGCTTATCTTTGTGCTCATATTTGCATACACAGTCTCATCAGCACTTTGTAAACACTTCAATGCAATCTGAACAATAAGGTCTTGGTGGTGATCAGCCGGGGATCTGGGGTCAGAGTGTCTTGGTTTGAAACCTGGTTCCATGATCCCCAGTGGCGGCCCAAGGGGCAAATCACTCAATGTCTCTGCAAGATGGAAATGGTTATAGTACTGAGCCCATTTTATTGATGTGAGGATTAAATGAGATGGTATTTGCAAGTGGTATATGTATGTATGTGTGTATATGTGCTGACACATGAGAGTTTAATAAACCTGATTTCTTGTCATTGTTGTTACTCATTTGATTTCGCATGACCTGATCTTTCTAGATACCTAGTTTAGTGAGCCTGTCCTGGCTGATGACCTCTCTTGGGAAGTGCCTCCAGGGCCTTCAGAAAGGTCATCCTCACTTCCCAACTAGACTATGTCACTCCCAAGCTTCAGCACATCTATGGTTGACACCAGCGTGCTCCCTCCCAGCCTGAGCCATGCAGGCTCTACACACCCAGTCCTCTCATATCAGGAGGCTTCTGCCCAGTGTCTCCTGCATTCCTCTTCCCTGGGCTAATCCCTCCTTATCCGACAAATCACTACGAGTCGAGTGTCCCAGGGGAAGCCTTCCCAGCCTCCTCTATGCCCCCTTCCCCATTCCCACCTCAGTCTGGCCTGGGTACCCTCCTCAGGCTTATCCAGCCAGTGTGTGGAATCCTCATCCTGGATTGCAATAATTCGACCCCTAGAATGGTTGCCTCTTCCAACTGGGAAAGCTGCTCAGGTGTAGGCATCGTATCCTATCCATCATTTTCTTCCCAGAGGCTGGAGCACCTCCTGGTTGGAAGAATAAAAGGCCAACTCAAATGCTCTAAAAAGTGGATCTCTAATTGCTGTAAAACAATGATTTATTTTGAACACACAGTGATATTTCCTCACTTGGGCACTTTCAAATTCAAGGGTTATACTCTGAAATACCTTGTACTTTTCTATAGATCTATAACACCATCCTCAATGGATGGAGATTTGTCACTATCAAGTAAGCATATAAAAAAGATTAAGGGTGCCTGGATGGCTCAGTTGGTTAAGCATCCAACTCTTGACTTCAGCTCAGTTCATAATCTCAAGGTCCTGGGATTAAGCCCTACATCTGGCTCTGCATTCGGTGTGGAGTCTGCTTGAGGATTCTCTCTCTCTCCCTCTGTCCCTCCTCTTGCTTGCACTGTCTCATAAATAAATAAATAAATAAATAAATAAATAAATAAATAATTTTTAAAAAAGATTAAATAGCTGGTTTCAAAATCCATTCTCCAGACAAAGAAAAGATGTGTGCTACAAAATGCCAGGCAGACTGCCCTGTGCATAGCCGACTGTATTGAGCACAGAGCCTGACAAGGGGGCTCGATCTCATGATCCTGAGATCATGACTTGAAACCAGGAGTCAGAGGCTTAACTGACTGCATCTCCCAGGCACCCCTCCAGTGTGGCTACTTTCAAAAAAAGCAACATTCATTTATGTGTATAAAATATAACATGGGTAGTTCTGGCACATAAGGAGTGGGAGATTTATAAATTCGTCTGTTGAATTAACACAACACGATGCACAGCATTATCATATATGCCTATACACAGTGTGTATGACACATAATTTCAAGTCTGAACACACAGACACATTGAACAAGTGATTTATTGAACTATATGGGAGGGAAAGAAGCTGACTCAAACCTCTGCCAAGTCTACCATTTTAGAAATGGTAAGATAATCCCACTTAGCAGGTTTTTAACAATTTCTCTAAGTTGTTGGCTAGCTCCTTGTCTCCAGGGTAGATCTGAAATCTGAGGACAGACAACCTCACGGAGTGACTTAAAAACATTTGCTGAAGTAAAAAAGTGGTTCCAACTGTCACGCTCTTATGTGACAGTTCCAATTTCTGCCTGGCCTATCCCTGGCTCTGCTCTGAGAAGTTGGCATCCATCGCACCCAGGTCCACATGACTCGATGTCTGGGGGAAATTAGGCAGATTGATCATCTCTTGCACACTAGTGCAGAAACGGCTGTGATAATTCATGAGTGACATTCGTATAACAGACTGGGAAAGAACTTGCTCCTTTAAGCACCTACAAAAAAAGCCCAGCTGGCCCACAGAGGCTACTCTGGCATGGGATGACCTTCCTCAACAAACATAGCACAGTGCTTGCAAACACTGAGTCTGGAGTGGCTGTGTGCAATGGCTGTGAGCAACCAAGTGCATGAACAACGCATCCTCAGCGAACACTCTCTGCATTGCGCCGAACAACCCCTTCACTACTCCATACGACTATCACTGCTACAACTTCCTCTTCCTTCTTCTTGCTATTATTCATTGTGTTATGTTGTTGTTTGTATTAAAATTATACATGGAAATAATTCAAAGGATCAACACTTCTGCAAGTTTTGTTACAATACAGCAACAATCCCAATCCCTTTCTTCCCATCTCTCCCTCTCCATCCATCCATCTCGTTCAGGTGACAATTTTGGTATGTTTAGCTCCTTCTCCAGCAATGAGAGAGACTACTTTTGCACTTCAGGCTCCATCTGTTGGCCTCCCACCGCGGAAGATGAGGATGTAGCAGTCTCTCCTCCCTGCAACCCCCAAGAGACACGCGCATCCTTGCATCCTGCCGTTCCCCAATGGACTATTGTATTCTTGGTTAGATCGACTCTCAGGGCTGCAGTGATTATGATTATGCTCTACAGAGCTGGTTCATGTTGTAAGCTGACGTCCTGTACAACATTTCCATTCCCTGGAGTTAATAATAACTGTTATTTTTTGTTGAGCTTTTTTCTAAACTTCTCATTTATTCAACTTCAGATTATTCACCAGCTAAATAACTTCCTCTCAAGGCATCCAGATGCATCAGGAGTGCCATCTGCCCATGCTTCCCAAAGTCTGTCCCAGTGTCTTCTGATCCACTCAATCAGCACTGGTCAGGGTCTACACTGTGGGCACAGCCGACATCCTTGAACCTCCCTTCCTCACCATCCTGGAGATTCCTTACGCCTCTCTCCTCTGCTAGAGCTCCACTTCATCTTTCGTCTCATTCTCATTCTCATTCTTGACTTGGTCCTTCATTTTCATGGAGTCCACCTCTTTTTCTGATAGTTACTTGAGACAAGGTGAACATGAGATATGTTTTTTGGAGACCTTGAACTTGTGAAAACATGCACCCTCATGCTTGATTGACTGGTGTGTCTCCACTGCCTTCTAGCGCTTGATGAACCCCAAACAACCTGATTCCTCTACCTTTATAGCCTGCCACTCTTGTTCAGAAGCTTATGGGATCTGAAGTTTGTTTTGATGGACATCTCTTTCTGGTCCCTGCACTGTGCCCCTTCAATCTGGAAACTCATGTGTTTCTGGTCCCAGAGATATTCTGTATTTATTTATTGATGATTTCTCTTGCTATGGTTTCTCTCTTCTCTCTCTCTCTCTCTTCAGATATTGGAGTTACTTGATTTGCTCTCTCATTTTCTTAGGTCTTTTCTCATATTTTCTATTTGTCTGAGAGGAATATGAGGAATGTCAACTTTGTCTTCTAACACATCTTTTGAGTTTTTCATTTCTACTGTCATATTTTTAACTTGTAAGAGCTCTGATGTTTGTCCTCTGAATTTTAAATAAACATGATGTTCCTTATTTTATAATTGCAAAAATCTTTCCGTGAAATACTGATCATAGTTATCTGCATATATTCTTCTCCTTGCATAGTGTCTGTTCATTCCAAGTTTTTTTTTTTCCTCTTTCCATTTGATTGTTTGGACCTCACTGTTTGTGCCAGAAGATTTTTTGGGATATGTGATAAGCTTTGTTTGTTGGTAACCTAGGTGGCAGCTAAAGGCAAGTGAGTAGGGCTTGTTGGTTGTGGACTACACGGTAAGGGGTGGTGGGGAAGCTGTGATGTCACAGTCTCTTTTCTTGGCTCATCTCCACTGAAGTCACATCCTCACTGAAATCACAGTGTCTTGCCTGGAGAAAGGCATCAATGTACCACTCTCAGAGTCAGCTGGAATGGGGGGAAGCTGTGTATTTTAGCATCTGGTTGGTGTAGTATTTTCAGCACAGTGTCCCAAGTCGGCTTGATGTCCTTCAATGTAGGCACTTGCTATTGTACCATCTCTAGGGAGCAAATCTTAGTCTTCTGCTGGGGTAAACTTACTCAGATTATTCAGCCATCGAGTTATTCACAGTGGGCAAGCAGCTCTGGGTTCTCAGGGCTTCCTAAAAGGCTTTCAAACCTTACTTTAGTCTCTTTTTAGCCTCTCGTCCTCCTTCCATAAATGCTGATTACTGTCAATTCTTGCACCTTTGGGAGATTCTTCAGCGTCCATCAGTGTTCACCCCAGTGACAGCCTGGAATTTACATTCTTGGATGCTAATCATTCACTGCTTTCCCTCTTCTCTCAGATCCCCCCATGTTTCTGTAGTTTCCTCTTTAGTCTTTCCCATCCTTGAAGTTTGTCATTTTTCAAATGTTCTTGTTGTTTTATTGGAGTTTCAGGAGGAACAAACTAGGAGTGTGTGTGTATGTGTGTGTGTGTGTGTGTGTGTGTGCCTGATCTACCATCTTTACCTAGAGGGTCAAAACTTTCTTTACCATGTCTTCCAAAACTGCTTAAGTTAGAAAGAGGGCAGCTAGACACAGTGCAAGATACCCAGATGAACAAATCTGGAACCACTCATGCCAGCCTCCTCCTCTAGGAAGAGCAAGAAGACTTTGTTCGTGATACCATCGCCTTCCAAAGCCACTCCCTGGTCTCCTGACTCTGTAGACAAACTCACTTTGCCTGCTTGGCTGGAGTGACAGAGCTGTGCACAGGCAGGGAGAAGCCAAGGCCCCGAGGAAGCCGCAGAAACTGAGCTTATATCGAAAGCCCAGAGTCAGCACTGAAGCTTCCCAAGAGAAAGAATCTTCTACAAGGCACAGCACTGATTTCAAAGTATGGAAAAGAAGAGTAGATCCCCTCATGCTCCCAACTAATGCCATGTGACCTTTCTAACCTGAGACTGGAGGGACAGAACATTCCAGACTTCCAAAGTCACACTGGAAGAGCGAAGCCAAGCCCAACCACCAGCCATGTCTCTCCACAGTGGGGTGTTCCCCCTCAGATGCAGTGACAAGGGAGTGGGCTGTCTGTGGAGAATGTAAGAGCAGTAATCTGTTGTTCTGTTTATTAGCTCCATGTGTTGCCACTTCTAAGAAATGTCAGCAAGAGAATACCCTGCCCTGCCCCAGACTGCTCCCACCCCGTGCTGCCGCCCAGTGGGCCACCATCCCCAGGCACCCCTCCAGCCTCCCAGTCACCTGTGGATGATATGGAACCTCTGCAGATACTCCAGGGCCAGCGCCAGCTCACAGATGTACAGCTTTACTGCCCCCTCGGTGAAATGGACGTTCTGCTGCAGGTGGTAGCGCAGATCCCCACCCAGGAGCAAGTCCACCACCATGAACATGTCTTCCTCGTCTTGGAAGGAGTACCTATGGGCACAGAGGGACAGAGAAGGTGAGGGATGGAGATACTCCAACATCCTCAAGATCCATGCTCCCATTTTACAGAAGAGCAATCTGAGACTCAGAGAGAAGCATAGGTGCCCCCAAAGTCACAGGGCTCTATCAACAGGCTCTGGTCAGCCAGGCATTTTAACCAATACTAGACACTAACATATGACTCTGTTTTTATTTTTTTAATAAATGATTTTTAAAATTTAAATCCCAGCTGGTAAACATACAGCATAATATTAGTTTCAGGTGTATAATATGGCAGCTCAACACTTCCATACAGCACTGAGTACTCATTCTGACAAGTGCTTTCCTTAACCCATTATCTCTCATGCACCCCCTCCCCCGCCCACCTCCTCTCTGTAACCATCAGTTTGTTCTCTAGACTTAAGAGTCTGTTTCTTAGTTTATCTCTATCTCTCCTTTCTGCCCCCTGCATGATTTTTTTTTTGTTTCTTAAATTCCACACATAAAGGAGATCATATGGTATCTGCCTTTCTCTGACTGACTTATGTCACTTAGCCTAATACACTATAGCTCTATCCATGGTATTGCAAATGGCAAGAGTTCATTCTTTTTTATGGCTGAATAATACTCCATTGTGTTTATTCCATTGTCTTTAGTACCTGCTTTAATTGGGTGTTTTCAGGACTTGTAGGAGGTAGTCTCCAAAGCTGCATTCCCCCTCCCCAACATGCCTCTGTTGGTGGGATGGGATCCCACCATGCGCTATTCCTCAACAGAGCTTGGTTCTGTATGTGACCCCTGAATGTGGTGATGCTCTGGCAAATCCACATCCAGATCTCAAGGGAACTGGCAGTTTCTACTTAAACTGCCTCCCAGGACCCAGCCAGAGCACTAACCCCACGGAGAGGCCATGAGAAGGAAAACAAAGGGGCTCCAGTCAACAGCCCTGGCTGAGCAACCAGGGAAAACCAGCAACAACTGGTAACCGTGGGAGTGAGCCACCTCAGGCACTGGGAGCCTCTGCAGCCCCAGCTGGCATCAGATGGAGCAGAAAAACTGCCCAGTGGAGCCCAGTTAACACACAGAACACAAGATAATAAAATAGCTGTTTTTAAGCCACTGAAATTGAGGGGGCTTTTTGTTTTGTTGTTGTTTTTAGCGATAGAAAACTGACCCAGTACTTAGTTCGTTTTTACAAAATGCATTTAGGCTTCCTAAGGACTAAAGAGCTGATATATGAACCTCAGAAAGGTGTTAAACAATTGTAAAGTAGAATCTCAGCATTGCAAAATGTTCTCACATTCCATACAGAATCGTGGAAGGTAATAGGGAAGCCTGAACAATCATCATAGAATGACAGATTGTTATCGTGAAGGCTTAGAGACCTGTGTCTTAGGCCCTTGGATATTAGACCTGGGCCAGCCAGGCCATTCCCCTCATTCGACAGAAGAGGAAACTGAGCCCCAGAATGATGAAGGGACTAAACGAGTCAACAAAAGGAACCCAGACCCTGACTCTCCCCACCATTAGGTGCTGCCGTGATGCACACACTGTGTGCTTCTGTAAGCTGGGTGTGTTTCCTGGACTTGGGTTGCCAATATCTCTTGTAGGATTTTGCATATCATGTTCCAAGTGACACTAGCCCATATTTTCCTACCTACACTGCCCTGACCCAGATTTGGTATCATGGCCATACTGGACTCGTATGATGAAGTGGGTTTTTTTGGTTTATGTGCAAAAAGAGTTTAGGAGAGGCATCACTAGTGTGTGTAGTGTGGTCTCATAAAGCCCTCCATTCCCACACCTCTGATTCACTTTAGGAGTTCCTCCCGGTGCTGTCCGATGATTCCCGCTCCTCCCTTTCAACAAAGAGATAAGCAGATCAGAGACCTGGGCTGACTAGGAGGTGTATACACATCCCCTGGCTGCTGGTATTGGCTCCTCAGGACCCCTTGGGGGTGCTCCCTGGAATCCATGAAAGAAAAACTTCCTCCTCTGGGTTTGCCAGGCTAGATGCTGTGACTAAGAGGCTGCCTGGAATCCTCTTGCTGAAAGTGGGGAGTAGGACCCATCTGGGTGTGAAGCTGCAGAGGGTCAAGCAGGCTGAGAGCTAAACACACACAGAAAGGGTGTTGGAGGTGCTGGCTCCAGCCTGGGCAGAAGCCCGAACTTCACATTTACATGGGCCAAGACCCCACTTTCTCAGCTGCTGGACACCGTGTTTCTGTCATTTGGAACTGAAAGAATCATCTGGTACATCTTTCCACATATTTGCTCCTGGAGAGAAGGGTTTAGATGTTCAAAAAGGAACTACAGGAATCAGCTATAAATGGATGCCCAATTTGTATTCTAATAGTTGAAAGACTATTGAAACATTACATTAATAACCAGTGAGCTCTGCACTCTCGTTCACAGCGAGACTGTTAAAGGGTATCTCATTCAATATTCCGCCAGAACTCTTTGGAGGAGTTATATGAATTTTTAGGAGAGAAACTTGCAGATCGGAATGAATTCTAAAGAGGAAATCCAAAATGCAAAGAGAGCAATCATTTAAGTAATAAGTCAGGTTGTTGCTTTCTCTTACTCCAGATCCTTTATTTTTTATTTTTATTTATTTTGCCCTGGGCGATGGACTCTACATCTCCAAGGAGACTCAGGACAGAGAATGACCTTTCATTTATCTCTGCAGTTTTGTGCTATTTCACAGACTTGTTCCATTGTTTCTTTTGCCTCTTCTTGGACTGGAATTCTAAGTATGTTCTCTCATGATAATGCTGCACATTGTCATGGAAATGATGGAGACCACAAATGAGAAATTGACACCCTATCTCATCATCACACTGACCCATGGAGGAACTTGAGCAATTAGGCTCACTTTCCAACATCAAAGAAGTTCAGGAGCTTTGGAAAGCATTAGTCCTGGCCTGGACATCAAAACAGACCAGCACAAAGGACCCAATGTCTGGTGTAAAACTTTATTTATTTTTTATTATTATTATTTTTTTTTTACTGATTTCCAATCTTTTCCAAAGAAGCTTTAAAAGTTATTTGCAAAATACATATAACTTAATAAATTTAAAAATAAGTAAGCCAGAAATCAGGTCAAAGAATAAAAAGGGAATTCAAGAAAATGTAAGCAGGAAAAAATACCCTAATTCATGCTCAAAGAACTTGCCTGAAACAGGCCATCACCTTCCCGACAACCAGAGCAAAGTGAGAAACACGATCAGCCTTATGTATGGTTCAGGATCAACATGGGAAAAAAAAAATCAGTTGTTTGGGAAAAGCATGATTATTCCTGGTACTGAAGCCAGAAGAAAATTTCTCCCACTAGGTTCTTACAAAGATGGCACTTTGTATTGTGGCAAACAATGATCTACATAAAATAGCTCTACACAGGGTAACACGTTTAACAGGGATTTTTTTTTTTTTTTTGTATGATATGCTTCAAGATATATGGAAGACTTCAAAGTCCCAACCTATAAAAGCAGTGTTATGCGGGGGCAAGGAAAGTGATCTGGTGTCATGTTCACGGATGAGCTTTCTCAATGAAAAGATAAATTTAGAGAACACCTGGTGAATGCCCTCAGGGACCATGTCACAAATGTGAGCTCACCCACACCCCCACAAATAGAAGGTTTCTACCACACATCGGCCCCATGTCAGAAGCTGGGACTCGGTGGAAGTGGTTGACCTAAATGGTTTGCCTAAGTTTGGGGCAATCAGAAAGAGGCTGGAGTTTGGTATCATGTGCCATAACAAGTACCCTGGATAATCCACTGCTTATTGGAGCTTCTTTTTTGTCTGGCCTCCACTCCTCACAGAGACCAGGATCTCCCATTGGCCTGAGAGCGACTCTCCCAGCCTCTCTCCACGGCCTCACTCCCATGCAGGGAGCAGAAGTGACCTGTCTGATGAGCTATTTGGAAGGAGTTGCCAATGTACTCAGCTCAGCCCCTTCTGGGTCCCACTGGGCTTCCGGATTGTTCACAGAGGGCTTGTACTCAGTCCACTCCCTGCCAAGGCTAGGGGCCTGCTCCAGTGGGGATGAGGCTTGCAGGTGAGCCCATATCCTCAGGGTGATTCCATTTCAAAGCCAAAGTGTTAGCAAGCTCTTTTGGATGTAGAACTAAAGCCAAGTTTTTCAATCAACTGTGTCTGCTACAATGCTGATATTTTTACTTCCATGGGTCTGAGTCCCGTGGCATCTCTAGAGTGGTCCCAAACTCAGGTGGGAAGGAGGGGTGCTCTCCACAGACCTCCCATCATTCCTCAACACTTAACCTATTTAACCATGCGAGTCAAGCAATATGTCCCTTATTTTTCCAATGGAGGAAACCAAGGCCAAGAGAGGCTGACTTGTCCCCAGTCCAGGTGAGACCCCTTATTCAATAACACATTGTGTCCTTTAGAACCAACCTCAGGAGGCTTTCACACTTAAGGCCAGCCATGTTATCCATATGTGGGACGATACATGAGCACGTATGACCGAGGTACTGTGTCCAGGGGGAAGTCCAAGTCAGCACACCTGCCCCAGCTCCCCCTTACTTCATCTCACCTTGCTTACGCCTGGTGCCAGGAAACTGCCAGCCAACCATATATTGTCTGTCAGTGGTAGGGGAGGCGTGGGAAGGAAAGGACACCTCATGCAGGAAATCAGAAACCTTTCTTAATCTCCAGCAGCTTGGAACCATTCAGTCATTCAAAACACATGCCTTTCACCCCTTTTCTTCCCTAGGCGAAAGAAGCCAAGCCAGGAGATGCCCTGTGGGTTAGTCTTCTGGAAGCCCCGGCACCTGGAACAAGCCACGTGTCTCCAACATTCACCTCCTGTGTCCTTATTGTGGGGCACCTGCCGGGACAAGGAGCTGAGCATCTCTCAGACCATTTCCTGTGCAATCCAATCTCCAAGGGGGAGCAGACAGAGAGGAGGGCTCGCTCACCACGCTCACTGCCAGTGATTCTCAGAAATTGAACATGCTGCAACAGAACAGCTAAAAATACTCCCTTAGGCTCAGAAATCCAATAATGGGATGCTGGGCCTTCCGTCAGCTCATATTGTGCAAATAACAAGGAACTTATCAAACCTGAATTGTGCTTGATACATAGAAGTCTTTAATAACATTTGCAATAATAATCTTTTTAAAAAATATGAATTGAGCCACAGAAGTGTTCAAGCCATTCACACAGCCTGGCCCTCATTGTTCTCCACATCAGGCTGATTCTGTCCTTGTCACCTTCCCAGAAGTCAGCATTGCTGATTGGCTGCCATCTGCCTCCTGCAAGCCAAGTGTCAGCAAGGGGATACTCTCAAATACCATCCTGCTCTCCAGGCCCAGGCAGTTTGGGGGTAGGAGCACTTGTGGGACCATGCAAAGGTGAACTGCAAGCTCAGCTTTTCCGCCACCTACTGCTCTGCAGCAGGGCTTTGCAGACTGTAAAGTGTATCAATCTCTGCAAATGCAGAACATAGTTCCTGTGGCTTAACGATTTTATTTAATTTATATCCTGCATGCCTCTAAAGATTTTGCAATGGCTAACTAAGACTGATGGAAAAGACAGAGAGGAAAAGTGTGGAATAATGGAGAAGTTCATGTACCCATTCACCTGGACAAACTGTGAGCAAGGAATGGCAGCTCTGACCTTCCCAGTTCAAGCAAGCAGTGGGCAGAGCAGGGTGGACAACCCAGTATGCACATGTGGGCACATGAGATGAAGCCAAACCTCCCCTCCTTGGGCTGAATTCCAAAATAAATGTATAACTTGCATTTTTTTTTTTAAAGGAGACATTGAGTAGAAGAATGGGAAGTGAATCATGGTCATTCACACTGTGGAGGGCTCTCTGTATACATCTGTATTCATGAGAAATATTGATCTGTAGTTCTCTTACTGTACTACCCTCATCTGCTTTTGGTGTCCAAGTAATTCACATTCCATAAAATGAACTGGGAAACATTTATTTCTCTTCTGTTTTCTGGAAGAGATTGTATAAAAAAAAAAATTGGTGTTAGGGGCACCTGGGTGGCTCAGTGGTTGAGCGTTTGCTTTCCGCTCAGGGTGTGATCCTGGGGTCCTGGGATCAAGTTCCACCTCAGGCTCCCTGCAGGGAACCTGCTTCTCCCTCTGCCTTTCTTTATGTGTCTCTCATAAATAAATAAAAATCTTTTAAAAATTGGTGGTAATTCCTTAAATATTTGATATAATTCTCCAGGGAAACCATCTGGGCATGGAATTTTGTTTTCAGGAGATTTTAAATTATGAATTCCTCTTTTTAACAGTTGTAGGATTATTTGGGTTAGTTTTTTTTTTTTTTTTTTGGTCCAGTTTTGGTAGTCTGTGGGGTTTGAGGAATTGGTCTATTTCTTCTAAGTTGTCAAATTTATGAGTATGAAATTGTTCACAGTACTCCCTTATTATTCTTTTAATGGCTGCAGGATCTGGAGCGATAGCCTCTGTTTTATTTCTGATATGCATGACTTGTGTTTTCTTTCAGCTTCTATTTGTCAGTCTTGCCAGAAGCTTATCAGACTTTCTAATTTTTTTTTGAATAACCAGCTGACTGTTTCATTGATTTTTTTTTTCTATTGCTCTCCCATTTCCAATATCATTTATTCCACTCTTGATTATTTCTTTCTTTCTGCTTGCTTTGGGTTTATTTTTCTCTTCATTTTTTTAGTTTCTTGAGATCAAAATTAGATTATTAATTTAAGACCTTTCCCCTTTCCTAACGCAAGCATTTACTATCAACACCATCATCACTGCTTTAGCTGAATTACACAAACTTTGATATGTTGTGTTTTCCTTTTCATTCATGTATTTATCTTTATTTCTTTTGAGTATTCTTCTTTGACCCAAGAATTGTTAGAAATTTGTGCTTATTCTCTATGTATTTGGAGATTTTTCTTATCTTTCTGTTATTTATTTCCACTTTGTTTCTGTTATGTGCAGAGAACATGCTTTGTCATGGTTTCATTTTTAAAAATTTGTTGAGGCTTGTTTTGTGACCCAGGAATTGGTATATCTGTATGAATGTTCCATGGGCATTTGGAAAACAAGTACATCCTGCTGTTACTGGGTGAGATGATCTGTAAATGTCAGTTAGATGTTATTGGTTGATCATGTTTCAGTTCTTATATCTTCACTGACTTTCTATCTAAAAGTTCTATCAATGGTGGCTAGTAATAATTGTCAAAGTCCTCAGTGATAATTGTGGGGTTTTTTGTTTGTTTGTTTCTCCTTTCAGCTCTTATCAGTTTGTGCTTCATGTATTTGGAAGCTGTGATGTTTGACTCATTTATACCTCATTATTATTTGAACCATTTTTAATATGTCATCCTATGTCACATTACCATGTATAAATTGCTTTTTCCTCATTATAAGTAATAGTGCAATGAGGCTCTCAATATATTTCTTCTTGTGCTTACATGAACAAGGTAATTTATTATACAAATATTCACTGAGCAACAACTATATGTCAGATGCTAGTCTAGATGCTTTGGATAATGCACATAAAGAACAGAATCCAAGTTCCTGTCTCCATGGGATCACCTAAAGTGAACTGAGCAACTAGTATAGTGGATAGCAACATAGGAGACTTTAAGCATACTGATTATGAGAATGAGTGAATAATGAATAAAGCTAGCATTCTTATAGCAAACATAGAGTGATTCACATATACCACATGCTTACTCTTATAATCCTTATATTAACTCCAGAGGTACACACAGTTATACCTATTTCACTAGAGATCAAACAGTCACCAAAAATTTTAGCTTACTGAAAGGCAGGTACTATACTTATTTTTTTTAAAAGGAGGAGGGTCATTTTAACTTGTGTCAAGTGGAAGGTCTTCTTAGTAAATGGTTTTATATCAACTGGAACTGGATATCCATATGGGAAAAAGTGAATTCTGACAAACATCACATATCATACATAAATACCAATTTCAAATGGATTATAGATCTAAATGTGCAATGTAAAAACACTGAAACTTCTAGAAAAAAGTAGATCTTCATGACTTCAGGGTAGACAAAGATTTCTACACAGGATATTAAAAGCATTATTCATAAGAGTGCATTGGTAAATTGGACTTGATTAAAATTGAGAACTTCAGTTCTCAAAAAATGCACAGAGAATAAAAATGGGATAAGATTTCCACAATTTGAGGATACATTTAAAACACATATACAATTCTTCATAATATTTTTGCAGTTTCTGTAACTTTGAAACTAAATCAAAACAAAAATTGCCAACACACACATATGGAACTATTTTCATTTAAAATATTATTAATTTTATGGTAACCCAAAGAAAATAACTAAAAAATATAGGAAAAGAAATGACAGGAAAAAATGTAAAATATACTAGAAAATATTTGTATTACATAGACGACAGCAGGAATGGAGGAATGAAAGGGAAAAATCATAGGATATAAAGAAAAAGTAGCAAAATGGCACATATAAATACTATCTTACCAGTAATTAAATTAATGTAAATAGACTAAACAATGCAGTTAAAAGGGCAAAGATTGGTGTGCTGGATTTTAAAAAATGATCCATCTGTATGCTGTTTACAAGAGGCACACTTTATTTGTTTATTATTATTATTTAAAGATTTTATTTATTCATTCATGAGAGACACACACACAGAGAGAGAGGCAGAGACACAGGCAGAGGGAGAAGCAGGCTCCACGAGGGGAGCCAGATGCAGACTCAATCCCCGGGATCCAGGATCACGCCCCGGGCCAAAGGCAGATGCCCAACCGCTGAGCCACCCAGGCATCCCAGCATTACTTATTATAACCGAGGGAAAAAATTAGCTGTAAGATAAATTCAACACTATTCATAGTACATCAACACTATGAATTTGTGTTTTACTTTATTTTTTAGAAGAGGCAGATCTATAGTTACTAATATGAGACGATGTTGATGACCTGCTAAATGAAAAGAGCAAATGGTAGAACTTCTCTTGAAAAACATGCACTTAAAAAAAATACAAGGGAGTGGGGCACCTGAAGGAGGCACACTTTAAATTCAAAGAAATAATTAAGCTTCAAGTAAAATGATGGGAAAATATTTAACATCCAAATAGTAACTAAAAGAGAGCTATAGTGACTATACTATATCAAACAAAATAGACTTTAAGATAAAAATTGTTACTAGAAATATATATATATATTTACAATGATGAAGGGCTACTCATTCAGTAAGATACAGCAATTTTAAGTATCTATGTACCTAAAAGCAGTCTGAAAACATAAAAAGCAAAAACTGACAGATCTGAAGAAAGAAATTGGCAAACGAACAGTCATAGTTGAAGACTACAGCACCCCAGTTTCAACAGTGGATAAGAAAGTAGGAAAAAGACAAAGAAATAGAAGACTTTAACTGCATTTGATCCCAAAGGACAAAGGCAAAAGCTCACACTACCATCAACAGAACACCCAACCAATAATAATAGCCAAATACACATCCTTCTGAGTACACATGAAACATCCTTCAGGATAGACCATGTGTTAGACCATAAAACAGGTCTCAGTAAACTTAAAATGACTGAAATCATATGAAGTATGTTCCATGATGACAATGAAATGAAAGCAGGTATCAACAAGAGAAGAAAATTTTGGAAAGTCACAAATTCGTGGAAATTAAACAACACAATCTTAAATAGCCAGTGGTCAATGAAGAAATGGTGAAAATTATTTTTAAACAGAAAATATTTTGAGATGAATGGAAACAAAACTGCTAAATAAAAAGTGGAATGCAGCTCAAGCACTGTTTATTTTTTTTAATAATAAATTTATTTTTTATTTGTGTTCAAATTGCCAACATACAGAACAACACCCGCACTGTTTAGTTATAAACATTTATGAATGGACAAAGAAGATGTGATATATATATGTGTGTGTGTGTGTGTGTGTGTGTGTATGTGTGTGTGTATACACACACACAAGGGAATATTACTCAGCCATTAGAAATGACGAATACCCACCATTTGCTTTGATGTGGATGGAACTGGAGGGTATTATGCTGAGTGAAGTAAGTCAATCGGAGAAGGACAATCATTATATGGCAAATTTAATTTTTTGACACTAAAAGTCCCCAAGTGGTTGCCTTTGAGGAAGGGGACAATAACTATAAGGGCAAAGACGACCTTGGAGGACTGGTGTTCTAAGTGCAGAATTAAGGTGCATTCACATGTGAACATCCATGTAGACATAATTAGTGTACTTCTTCCCAGATCTTATACCTCAATAAAATTTACATTAAATTCTCTGCTTTCCCACATCTTACAAATCACTTGATGTCATTTAAGTGTTGCAGTTGTGATGCAATCTTTTGGTTGTGAAATGGTTCTCAGTATAATTTTAATTAGCATTTCATGGTTAAGAGTGTATTCATTTGTAGGGCTACCAGAACAAAATGCTGCACGCTGGTGGCATAACCAATGGAAATGTATTCTTTGACAATTTGGAAGGCTAGATGTCTGAGATCAAGGTGCGGGCAGAACTAGGTTCCTCTGGAGCCTCTCTCCTTTGCATGTAGATGGCCACATTCTTTCTATGTCCTTGTGTGTCCACCCCTTTATACATGTTTGTTCCCAGATTTCCTCATCTTATCAGATTACCACCCCAAACTAATAACCTAATTGAACCTTAATTACTTCTTCAAAGGCCCTATCTCCATATACAGTCACATCCTGAGATAATGGGGTTAAGACTTTAACACATTAATTTTGAGTGGACACAATTCAGCCTATAACAATGAGTGAAGCTGATATCTATCCAGTCATTTGTCACTTGGGTCTTGTCCTCTGTGCACTGTCTTGTCTTTATTTGTTGTCCATTTATTTACAGGGCTTTTTGACCTTTCCTTTGCTATTTGCAAAAGCTATTTATATATTGGAGACTAACCCTGTGACATGTATATACACTGAGAGTGCCTTCTTCCATCCAGTACTCTGACTCTTCATTTTGTCTCCTGTGGGGTTCCTTTTATCCTTATCGACTTAACTTGTTGATTGTGTCTTACTTACTATCCCTTTGATCCATCCACCAATGAGAGAGGTGAGTTAAAAAACCTCACCAGGGATCCCTGGGTGGCACAGCGGTTTGGCGCCTGCCTTTGGCCCAGGGCGCGATCCTGGAGACCCGGGATCGAATCCCACATCGGGCTCCCGGTGCATGGAGCCTGCTTCTCCCTCTGCCTGTGTCTCTGCCTCTTTCTCTCTCTCTCTCTCTCTGTTACTATCATAAATAAATAAAAATTAAAAAAAAAAAGATTTAAAAAAAAAAAAAAAAACCTCACCAAATACTTGATTTGTTATTTTTCCTTGTAACTCCAGAAATTTTTGCTTCATATATTTTTTACTTTTATATCAGGAGCACACAAGTTCAGAAACATAACTTTTTTTACATTTTATAGTTATATTCTCATTATCCTGAAGAAATGCTTTTAAAAAATTGATTGATTGCTGGGACATCAATTTTGTCCTATATTCTTTTCCTGGTCTGTCTTTTTACATGTTATTATGTTCAAATTTTTACTATCTTCATTTTTTTTCTGTGACTCTTATAAGTAGACTACACATAGAACTTTAAAATATCCAAACAGAGAGTATGGGAATCCTTTAGAAAATTGAGCATGCTTATACCTATAGAGGAAACGGATATGTTAATTATTGTGATCTTTTTATATAATACTCCCATCTACCATGCTTTTTTCTTACTTTTCTTCCTCTTCATATCTGCATTGAACTTTATTGATTGAATTTCCTTATTTCCCCTTTGGCTATATAGCCTATTTCTAAACTTTAAGTGCTTACATTTAAATTCAACATCCTGCAATACAAAACTGAACATGTTTGTTATACTCTATTTTTTAATATTATTTATATTATTTATTTATTAGAGAGAGAGAGAGAGAGAGAGAGAGAGAGAGAGAGAAACAGGCAGAGGGAGAAGCAGGCTCCATGCAGGGAGCCCGACGTGGGACTTGATCCCCGGTCTCCAGGATCATGCCCTGGGCGGAAGGTGGCGCTAAACCGCTAAGCCACCAGGGCTGCCCTATACTCCATTTAAAAAAAAAAACAAAAACAGGTAGAGCTACTGGCTTTCAAAGCCCTGTGTTTATTATAAGGATTTGGATTTGGAAAGAAGGAATTCAGTGAGATAAAAGTTTGTCTGGAGAAACCTATGCTAGTTCCAAAGTCTGGCACTGGTATTCAGTGGGAACTAGTCCAAATGCTTGGCAATTAAGCAAGTATTTATAGAGTGTCCTCTATAGGAGTCAATTAACAAGGAAATTGGAAAACCCCACAGGCTCCTGTTCTCACTGTGAGGCAGTTTGGTGCTGCAGAAAAACACAAGAGCTGGGTGTCTGGACAGAGCAGAAATGGAGACCACATCTTGCTATTTGCCAACTGTGCTTCTCTGGGCAAATACGTCAAGTCTTTGAGCTCTATTTCCCTTCTTTGTAGTATGATTATTGTTAAAAATATTAATAAATCACAGTGTGGTTATGAGAAACCTATGAGAGACAGTTTGAAAAATATATGAAACTACTATTCCATTAAAATAATAAATGAAAGATAAAAGAATGTTTTAAGTCCTTTGGTCTTCTCAGCAAAAAGCATGATGTATAACAATCTTTTCACTGAGTTCCTCCAAGATTTGACATAGAAGACTCTGGAAACATCAAATCCTCTGTCTTTAAGCTGAAGCCCCAGGGAAGTGCTCAAAATGGAACCCTTGTAGACAAGACAGCATATTAAGAGAGGGTCCCTAGCTGAACTCCCCAAAGTAGGACATGAATTTTAACAAGTGTGTTCAATTTTTTAAAGGCATCAAAACTTGATAAAAATTAAAAATATCTTTTAAAATGTAGGCTGACTGTGTTCTCACTTTGTTCTTAGATGAAAAGAGATGTTTTTGGACCACTACAACAGATGACAGACTGTGGTATGTTGGAGCACCCAGAAGAGGTACATGGCCACAAAACAGGTCCCGTTTAAAATGCTGGAAATCCTTTGTATAGCCCTTGTTGACTTCCTGAATGTGAGCCCTGACTTCTCATTCTCACTCCACCAATGGCCTGGGCCCCAGCTATCTTCAAAGTGAACTGCTCACATGGTGGTGCTTCCTTCTCACAGGAAAGGGCTTCAAATTAGCCCTCGAGCCCCATCCATTCCTCCATCCACTCTTCCAGTGTCTTCAAAGCACCCTCTGTGCATTACTGCTGCAGAAATGGATGGAGGGACGATGACTGCAGTCACTGAAACAATATCAGAGCTAAGATTTGAAAAGTGAACATGAGTTAGCAAACAAAGGATTCATGGGGGTTCAGGAGGTGGGAAAAGGATAAAACAATTCTCGAAGAGAGTGCACCTCCTTTGAGAAGGCATCTTCACATTCTCCTCCACAGGCTGCATTAGACACTGCTCAGACACCAAGTAAGAAGTATTTGCAGTAAGAAGATATTTACATCAAAATTGATTCGTGGTAGTTTGTTCTTTTTTTCTTTCTTTCTTTCTTTCTTTCTTTCTTTCTTTCTTTCTTTCTTTCTTTCTTTTTAGATTTAGTTAATTAACATATAGTATATTATTAGTTTCAGAGTAGAGTTCAGTGATGCATCAGTTGCATAGAACAGCCAGGGCTCATTACATCAAATGTCCTCCTTAAATAAAATGAAAACAACAGACTCTTGAAATCATAACTAGAAAGCTTACCATAAAATATGATCTGACAAATTGGAACAGAATCAATTACTCTATCTCTTTGTGATAATTGGAAGAACATGAAGGCTAGGTAGGAAGTGACTAACCTGAGCCTATATTGCCACTTAATATCACCTAAACTATTTATTTCTTTTATCTGAATATTGTTCCTCCTCACCCACTGAAAATTAGTTCCATGAGGGCGAGGGCCTTTTACAAAATTCAATTGACCAAATATTTGTGTATATACTTTTCGACTCTTGATCCTGTTCCATTGATCTGTTTGTCAATCTTGATGCCAACACTGTCTTGATTATTATATGTTTATAATAAGTCTTGAAATCAAGTAGTATTAGTTCTGTAACTATGTTAAGTTTTAAAGTTATTTTCACTATCCTAAGTGCTTTCTTTGCATTTCCACATGTATTTTAGAAACAGCTTGTCTATTCCTACATAAGAGTTTGCTGGAATTTTTACTGAGATTGTGTGTTATCTATGCATCGATTTGGAAAGAACTGACACCTTAGTAATACTGAATCTTAAGTTCCATGAACAAGGTACATCTGCACTTATTTAAGTCTTCTCTCTTTTCTCTTAGCAGTGTTTTGTGCTATTTGGTATTGCAGACCTTTTACATGTTTATTTAGAATCATACCTAAGTACTCCATATTTTTGACATTATCATACAATTTTTAAATTCAATTTTTGATTATTTACTGCTAGCATATAGAAATATAGTCACTAATATATTGATCTTGTCTGAAACCTTGCTATAATCAATTATTCTAGATTTTTTTTGTAGATTCTAACAGATTTTCTATGTAAAAAATATAATCACACCATCTGCTAATAGAGACTTTTATTCATCCTTTCCAAACTCAATGTTTTTCAAATGTTTTTCTTGCCTTATTGCACTGCTAAAATCTCTAGTATGATGCTTGATAGAAGAAGTGACAGTGGATTTTTTTTGTCTTGTCCCAGTTTTCAAAGGGAAACATTTAATTATTCTCCATGAAATAAGATACCTGTAGGTTTTCTGTAGATGACCTTTATTGAGTTGATGAAACCCAATTTGTCAGAGCACTATATATATATATATGTATACACATATATATACATGTATACATATATACACTATATATATATATATATATATATATATACATAGTCTCTTTTTTCTGTTTTCTCTTCTTATAATGTCTTTGTCTGGTTTTCATATCATGGTAATGTTGGACTCAGAATGAACTGGGGAGTAGTCTTCTACTGCTATGTCTTGAAGTTCACTGATCTTTTTTTCCTGCAAGGACTAATTGCCATTTGTTCTGCCCAGTGTATTTTCCACATAAATATTGAAGTTTTGATCTTTAAAAGCTTGAATTAGGTTTTTAAAAAATATCTTCTATTTTTCTACTTTTTGGGCATATTGAATACAATTATAATAACTTTTAATGCCCTTCTATTCTTTATGTAATTTTTCCTATCTTTGATTGTTTCAGGTAAGAGTAAATCTGGTCTCTGTTACTCCACTTTGGCCAAGAGCCCTTAGTCTAATATCTGATAAAACAGATTTTCCCAAAGAAATGTTTATGGGATTAATATGTGTAGAATGCTCTAGGTGCCAGGAAGGTGGAAGGTATAGTGAACAGGACAGAAAGAGTCCTGTACTCATGGAACTTATAGCCTGGTTGGTCATGACAGCCAATCAAAATGAAAAAAAAATTATGTGAATGAGACAACTTCAGATAATATTAGGCAAATGAGAGTGATATATTAGGGACTGGAAGGGAGTGGGGAAAACCATCTCATAGATATTGGTCAGGGATACATCCCTGAGGTAGAGGGACTTGAGCTAAGTGTTGAGGAGGAGGTGACCATGCAGAGGTGCCGGGAAGAGAAATCCAGGCAGAGAGTCTGTAAGTACAAAAGTCCTGGGTGGGGAATGAGCCTAGCATGTTGCCGTACAGAATGAGGGTCAGAAGGGCTGGCATGTAGTGAGAGACATGGGGCAGGCAGGGGCCAGATCAGCTGCAGTCTTACACATCAGGAAGAGAAGTGTGGAGTGGAGTGCTCCAGGACACAAAGAGATATCAAAGTGAAGCTTTCTTTATATTCCTCTCTAATGAACAGAAAACAACAGAGAAATTGGCTCACTCTTCCTTGTGGCCGCAGAGCATTTTCAGCCCACAGACTGCTGGCAGTCAGGATAGATTGGCTCCTAAAGCAACTGCTGTCCTGCACCTTGTCTAAGGCATCCTCTCAATGTATACTCCAAGCATGGCTGGCAAGCTGTTCCCATAGAGGCCATTCACCACTCTCTTATTCTTCCCAGAAGGGAAGTAGCAGAGATGCAAGCTGTTTGGTAGCTGCCACATTTCCTTCCAAAGATGATGGAGTTTAGGGTGGATGAAGTATTCAAGCGTTCTCTTTTCATTAGGAAAAGTGGTACAAACGGTGTCTCTTCAGAGTGGGTTGCTGTTTACAATAACAAGCAGAACCACTTTCCAGTTTCCTTCCCCCACACTCTGGTGTAATTTGTTCTTTCTCTCCACTTTGGCTATGAAAATGGATGAGACATCAAGAGAACTACACAACCAGAATATATGAATAAACTTGATTTTAATCCCAGTTGTGTGACTAGTAAGTCCCAGTTGTGTGCTCTGTGACCTTGAGCAAGTCATTTAATCTGAGAATTTTCTTCCTTTCCTGAGATATGAAGATGCTCACATCTTCCCACACTCTCTCTAGGGAGGTGTTATTAACAATGTTAAAGGTACAGGAGTCCTTTCCTGCTCAGACAGAAGGCTTAGGCACACACAATTTTCCATGTAAGATAATGTGCTGCTAAGCTAAGAAAACTAGGGACTACAGGGTGGGGACAGGGATGGGATCAAAGTCACAGTCTGTAATAAAAAATTTTTTCCTTTCATTCAATTCTTAAAAGATAAAGACTGACTTGAATTTAAGAGAGTATCAAAAGCACTGCATCCCTGACTCACGCATAACAGATACTGAGCACTTCTTTCCCATTTACCATCCACTGCTCCCTAGGAATCTTTGAGATTTTCCTTACTCCATTTTAACAAAATGATTAAAAATGTGGTTTGCTCTTTTGCAAACAAGATATAATTTATCTGTGTAAATTCCTCCACCCAAGCGTTTGATGTCTTCCTCGTTTCATGATTCAGAAACCCATTCCCTAAGTTCTATCTCAGCCTCCAGGAGTTTGGGTGCTTGAGATCGGGAGTCCTATAGCTGGGCTTTATTTAATCTGCTCTGCAGTGGGCAAAATTATATTTAAAAGTATATGAGACTCTGGAAAACAGTGTGGAGATTCCTCAGAAAGAGGAATAAAGCTATCCTATGACCCAGAAATTGTTCTACTAGGAATTTACCCAAAAGATACAAACATAGTGAATCCAAAAGGGCACCTGCACCCCACGGTTTATAGCAGCAATGTCCATAATAACCAAACTGTGGAAAGAGCTGAGATGTCCATCGACAGATGAATGGGTAAATAAGTTGTGGTGAGTATGTGTATGTATATACATATTATATACACATATTATACATACACATATATTATATTATATGTTACATATAATATAACATGCATATATGTACATATACATATATGTAATATATGTGTATATGTATGTATATTACTACAGGCATCAGAAAGAATAAAATCTTGCCATTCACAATGACATGGCTGGAACTAGAGGGTATTATCCTAAGCGAAATAAGTCAGTCAGAGAAAGGCAAATACCATATGATTTCACTCATATGTGGAATTTAAGAAACAAAACAGAGGAGTACAGGGGAAGGGAGGGAAAAATAAAATGAAATCAGAGAGAGAGAGACAAACCATAAGAGACTCCTAACTCTAGGGAACAAACTGATGGTTTCTGGAAGAGAAGTGGGTGGGGGAACAGGGTAACTGGGTGATGGGCAATAAGGAGGGCATGTGGGGCAGTCCCAGTGGCTCAGCGGTTTAGCGCCACCTTCAGCCCAGAGCAGGATCCTGGAGACCCGGGACCCAGTCCCACATCAGGCTCCCTGCATGGAGCCTGCTTCTCTCTCTGCCTATGTCTCTGCCTCTCTCGGTGTGTGTCTCTCATGAATAAATAAATAAAACCTTAAAAAAAAGGAGGGCACGTGATGGAATGAACAGTGGGTGTTATATGCAACTGATGAATCACTAAATACTACTTGTGAAACTAATACTACATCATATGTGAAGTAACTTGAATTTAAATAAAAAATTTTCTTAAGATTTTATTTATTTATTTGATAGACAGAGAGGGAGAGCCCAGACAGAGAGGGAGAGGGAGAAGCAGACTCCCTGCTGAGCAGAAAGCCCAATGTGGAGCTGGATCCCAGGACCCCAAAATCATGACCTGAGCCAAAGGCAGACGCTTAACCAACTGAGCCACCCAGTTGCCCTTAAATAAAATTTTGGGGAAAAAAGTATATATATGATCCAAGTTCAGGCAAAAGATGCTAGAAGTTGAAAGATTTGCAAGGAAAGTAACTTTATTTAAAAAAAATTTATTTGAGTGTAGCTAACATACAGCATAATATTAGTTTTAGGTATAAAATATAATGATTCAACAAGGAAAGTAACTAGATCTGGCCAAGCATTTTCACCCTCTTCTTCTTATTTCACTTTGCAAAGTTAGTATAATTATTACTCCCAATCTACAGACAGAAACTGAGCCTCAGAGAGATCAAGAGAAATTGTGGAAGGTCACAAAGATGGAGGGAAAGGCTTACACCCAGACCATCATTCCAAGCTCAATGCTCCTTTAAGCAAATCATATGAGGAGTGAGCTGTGACTGAGGTAGAATGCTGGATTAATAGGAAACTGAGTTATTTTGATTCAGAGTACTGAAAATTTTCACTTTCACTTTGTGTTCCTCAGTGATTACAACAGAGTTCTTTATCTAAATTCTTCACCTTTCCCCAGAGTTCACACCACCTCTCAGTGGAGTCCCATCTGTGAATTTAATTAACCAGCTGCTGTCCCGATCCTCCAGATCATTAAGATCTTCTTTGAAACCAGACCTTTACCCTCAGCCATCCCCCAGAGACTTTCATACA
Source organism: Vulpes lagopus (assembly GCF_018345385.1). Classification (NCBI taxonomy): domain Eukaryota; kingdom Metazoa; phylum Chordata; class Mammalia; order Carnivora; family Canidae; genus Vulpes; species Vulpes lagopus. The sequence continues at coordinate 130,961,579 of NC_054827.1, read as the reverse complement.
ACTCTGAAGATAACTGTTTATTTTAACCCCACATTATATGCTCAGTTTGCAAAAGAGAGTTTTATAAGTGCACTATCTCCAAAAGTTAATTTCTCCAGGGACAGATTGTGAGCTAGCTCTGAATATATTTTGTCAAAATCCAAACACAAGAAATTGTCTCCAAATATTTTTGATGCTTTTGTTATTATTAATTATAGGTAATTAGGAAAACTGTTAAGTCATTCACTGTAGCATCATCTTGGTTTGAACCCCAAACCTATTCAATGCATATGTATTATCAGAAGATTACATATATATTAGTAGACTAAAAATATCTAGTCACCCATCCCTTTCCCATGGCAATCTAAGATACAGAAAGTTACCTTAAAGAACCAAGTCAAAATAAGGGGAAAGTGTTTATGTACAAAGATGTTCACCATTTTATATATTACCAGATATTGGACTGATCCTATTATCTAACAATAAGATAATGCATTTTGGTACATTCATATTGTGGAAAGTTATCCTATTAAAATCAGTGCTATGTAATTACAGGGAAGACACTTGGGATATAATACCAAGTGGAAAATAAAGATAACAAAAGAATGCAAAATCTACTACAATTATGTTATATAGAAATAGGCCAGTATGAACAAAGACTGAGATGACCAGAAGCAAAAAAAAAAAAAAAAAAGTAACAGTTAATTTAACTTACAAGATTGTGGAAAGCCTTCACACATGTTTAATTTTAAGTTATATATATACAACAAATAAAAGTAATACCTCCCTAGCTCCAATTATTTTAGAAGCATCTTAGTGTTCATGGTATGATTCAGGATGTTTGTACCAGCAGTTCTCAATAGCAAAGGTGTCAATGTATGCCTATAAACCTTGGAGGAACCATTTCAATTAGCTCTGAGATATTTCTAATCGCCAGTATCCACATTTCTGTGCCAAAAAACATTGATCTGGATTTGCAGAAGGCCATGTATGCAGCAGGGGGGAAGAATGAAAGAGTTTCCCTTCCTGAAATATCAGGAAGGGAGACAGAACATAAAGACTCCTAACTCTGGGAAACGAACTAGGGGTGGTAGAAGGGGAGGAGGGCGGGGGGTGGGGAATGGGTGATGGGCACTGAGGGGGACACTAGATGGGATGAGCACTGGGTGTTTTTCTGTATGTTGATAAATTGAACACCAATAAAAATTAATTTATAATAAAAAATGTATTAAATGCTCATCATGTGCCAAGCATACTCCAGTGATGTATGTGAGCTAAAGGGCACACTTTGCACAAAGTCTGTCCCATAATAAATATCCAAATTCACATTAAAAAAAAAAAAGAAACAAAAGCAAAAATGAACTATTGGGACTTCATCAAGATAAGCAGCTTTTGCACAGCAAAGGATACAGTCAACAAAACTAAAAGACAACCTACCGAATGGGAGAAGATATTTGCAAATGATATATCAGATAAAGGGCTAGTTTCCAAAATCTATAAAGAACTTATTAAACTCAACACCAAAGAAACAACAATCCAATCATGAAATGGGCAAAATACATGAAGAGAAATCTCACAGAGGAAGACATGGACATGGCCAATATGCACATGAGAAAATGCTCTGCACCACTTGCCATCAGGGAAATACAAATCAAAATCACAATGAGATACCACCTCACACCAGTGAGAATGGGGAAAATTAACAAGGCAGGAAACAACAAATGTTGGAGAGGATGCGGAGAAAAGGGAACCCTCTTACACTGTTGGTGGGAATATGAACTGGTGCAGCCACTCTGGAAAACTGTGTGGAGGTTCCTCAAAGAGTTAAAAATAGACCTGCCCTACGACCCAGCAATTGCACTGTTGGGGATTTACCCCAAAGATTCAGATGCAATGAAACGTCGGGACACCTGCACCCCGATGTTTCTAGCAGCAATGGCCACAATAGCCAAACTGTGGAAGGAGCCTCGGTGTCCATCGAAAGATGAATGGATAAAGAAGATGTGGTTTATGTATACAATGGAATATTACTCAGCCATTAGAAACGACAAATACCCACCATTTGCTTCAACGTGGATGGAACTGGAGGGTATTATGCTGAGTGCAGTAAGTCAATCAGAGAAGGACAAACAGTGTATGTCCTCATTCATTTGGGGAATATAAATAATAGTGAAAGGGAATATAAAGGAAGGGAGAAGAAATGTGTGGGAAATATCAGGAAGGGAGACAGAACATAAAGACTCCTAACTCGGGGAAACGAACTAGGGGTGGTGGAAGGGGACGAGGGTGGGGGGTGGGGGTGAATGCGTGATGGGCACTGAGGCCGACACTTGACGGGATGAGCACTGGGTGTTATTCTGTATGTGGGTAAATTGAACACCAATAAAAATTAATTTATTAAAAAAAAAAAAAAAGAATGAAAGAGTTTAACACTTTCCTAGAAGCAGCCCTCGATTACTCTTAGAAGTCCTATAAACACCCAAACGTTCTCGCCTCTCAAGTGGCATAATTCTGAGATGGCTGTTTTGCATCATTCCTCAGATTCTAACAAAGGACAAAAAGAAAGTCATTGGAGAAAGTAAAATTTTTCTAACACTTAGAACTGGTTATCCATATGGGATAGAAAAAATACCAATCACTACCTCAAACCATACACAAAAGATAATTTGAGACAGATAATAGTTCTATGAGTTGAATACATTCCATAAAAGAAACACAGAAGCCTCCCACTTGTGATCGGGAATAGGTAAAACTTCTTAGAGAGGGGACAGGAAGAAACAAACGTAAAAAAAGAAAACTTGGTAAATGGCAGTTGGTCCAAATTAAATTTTACACATCAAAGATACCATAAAGAAAATGAAAAGTAAGCTACACACTGGTATGAAACAGTCACAAAAGATATTGACTAACAAAGAACTTTCACCAAGAATTTAGAAAGGAGATTCCTATAATGCAACAGCTTTAAAAATATCCTAATTTTAGAAATAGGCAAAAGACTTGGCCAGGCACTTCTCAAAGACAGATATACAAAAGCTAGTAAGTAGACAAAAAGTTCCCAGCATCATAATTTATCGGAGGAAAGGAAATTAAAACCACAAAGAAATACCAATGCACATTGACTAGAATGGTTATAATTAAAAAGACTGAGGGTTGCTGAGGGGAGGTGGGGGGAGATGAGGTTAGTAGGTGATGGACATTAAGAGGGCGTGTGATGTGATGAGCACTGAGTGCTACATGCACTGATGAATTATTGAAAACTACGTCTGAAACTAATTATGTACTATATGTTGGCAAATTGAATTTAAATAAAAAATAAGAAAATAATAAAGACTGATGACTCTAGATGTGAATAAGGATGTGGAGCAACCAGACCTCTCTTAAATTGCCATTAGGAGTATAAAATTTTTGGCAGCCTGGGTGGCTCAGTGGTTTAGTGCCGCCTTCAGTCCAGGGCATGATCCCAGAGACCCGAGATCGAGTCCCACATCAGGCTCCCTGCATGGAGCCTATTTCTCCCTCTGCCTGCGTCTCTGCCTCTTTCTCTCTTTGTGTCTCTCATGAATAAATAAATAAATAAATCTTTTAAAAAAAGGAGTATAAAATTTTGTAACTTTAGAAAACTCTTTGACAGTTTCTTGCAAAGTTAACCACATACCTACTATATACCTCAGTGATTCAACTTCTGAGTGTTTACCTAATAGAAACAAAAGCATGTGTTCACAAAAAGACTTATACATGTTCTCTGTAGCCCAAATGACTATTAACAGGAGAACTGACTATCAAGCGTGGTATTTTCATACAGTAGAGCACTACACAGAACAAGAAAGAATGAACTAAAGATGCACACACTGATATGCTTGAATCTCAAAAATACTAATATTGCCTGAAAAAAAGCCAGGTGCTATCTTTCTACTCATAAGAAATTCTGGAATAGGCAAAACTAATCTATAGTGGCAGAGATAAGAAGAGCAGTTTACTGGAAAGCAGTGATGGGGATTGACACGGGAGGTACAAAAAAGAAATTTTGGGGTGATAGAAATGTTCTATATCTTGATAAAAGTGTGGATTACATGGGTACCCTTCTCAAAACTGATCAAACTAATTCATGTGTCAAAGTAGAGCGGCACTCCTAAGATGTGTGCATATATCAGATGTAAGATGTACTCTCTGGAAAAAGAACCAACCCATCCCATACAGAGACATGCTCCCCTGATCACTCTTCACTCTCCATCATGCGGTGACTGGCTAGGCCAGATTTTGCACAGATGGATAGGGGTAGTTCTGAGGTACTTCTGTGTTGAGGATAATAAGTGGAACATCATCTGTACTCTGAAGAGATATACATCGACACCACTCCAACAGCATGTTGACATTTCACAGATATCTGTAGTGAGAGACTGATAGGCACACACACATCAGCTAGGACACCTGCCATGGCTTTAGGAAGCTGGCCAGAATGTGACCTTGTCATCAGCTGGGACCACTGCCTGGAGGAAGCCAAAACCAAGTCTGAGACACTCCGTGCTGATGTATATGAAATAGATGAGCCTGAATTGATCCCCACGGACCCTCCTCTGGTGAGAGGTTCCCTTCTTCACTGCCTTAATGAACATCAATTCACATCAGCAAATATTTTCTGACCTTTACTGATTCTGGCACTGTCCTATAAGAGCATGTCGCCCGGTGGAAAGAGAGCTCTACAAACCAATTTCATGGGATAAGTGCTAACACAGAGGTATGGGCAGGAGGCTATCAACAATTTAGGGAAGGTGGAATGATCGGGGAAGGCTTCAGGGAAAAATTGATCTTTGTGTTAGGTCTTCACAAGGGTACAATTCAATGGATTTACCCTGATTACTTAACTACCAGAGGTTCATTGTGAAAAAAAAAATTAGAAAATGGGAGAGCACCTAGTATTAAGTGAACATTAACCTAGATCCTGTAATTTAGAGATAAGCTCTGACATATTATGATTGTGTCTTTCTTGTGAGACTTTCCCATGCTACATGCTCTGTGTTTCATGTGAAAATGGGATCATACTATACAGATTTTTTCAAATACCTAGCCAGATATTCCTGCTAGCTCTTCATGCCTCTGTGAGTCCAAAGGCCTATCTTTGGCTGTGTTGAATTCCACTCTGGAAGCTGTGTCCTGTGTTCAACTAAATTTCTGGGTCATTTACAACTCTTCTAAGTAATTTATAATCACTTATAAGTGTTACAAGTATTTAGCTTGGTCTTGGAGAAAGAGAGGCTTCCATGAAGATGTGTGAGGGGAAGAGCAGAAAGGACATGCAAAGCCATGGAAAAGGTACTGGACAGGCATTTGGGGGAACACTAGGCATCCTGTGAGACTGGGGCACAAGATGCCAGTGGAGTGAAAATGCCAAGATGGGAGAGGTAAACATGGTCAAAATACAAAGGGCGTTAGTGACCAGTCTAAGGATTTGTACCAGATCCTAAAAGCCATGGGGAGTGAATCAAAAGTCTGAATCAGTGGAGTGACACCACCATATTTGGGTTTTAAAAGGTCACCCTTTCCTCACTAAGCATTTTGTTGCCTTATGTACTAATTAAAGTCCTGGATATCTATTCTCATCAGTTTAGGAAACACCTCCCACTCAAGACCACAGGCACTGAATATAAGCCAGAGGCAGCCAACAATTCCTTTCATTGAGCTTTATTCCCTACGGACACATTGGCTTTTGGATAGTTTTGGGGCTTGGCTCAGCTTTCTGCTTTTTCCCATAGGCCTGAGCACCTGGCTCCTGGATGGACTTCTTGGCTCAGGGACATATTGCAGGTTTGGGCTTATGTGGTTTTGGCTGACACTCTCTGCTCTAGGGGACAACTGTAAGGAGTAAGACCAATAGGAAGAGAGTCCAGAGGACTGAAGTGACATGGGGCGAATGCTCTCCCACTCCAAGGATATGTACATTCTGAATAAAAAATAACCAGAGGTTCTAAATAATCTCTACAAGCTCAAGAGGAAGAAAGTTAAAGAAGACAAGTGCCAGAAATCGACTGGAATCTCCACATCAGAGAGCTGAGTGGGAGATGAAGTCAAAGGCATGCAAAGTCAGAATAGACCTTCAAGGCAAGGTAGAATTAGCCCACATGGGAGGAAGGAGACAAGGTGTTAGGTCCAGGTTAAGTGTAGGAAAAGAAGATGGAGTGCTCCATGAGGAAGCCTTGAAGGGTTGTATGATCTATGAAAAGGGTAACACCTCCCAAATACTCAGGGAAATATAAGAAAACCATGCCATCCACTCTTAAAAAGTGGGTGAGGTTTTCTGCAACAGATTAAAAAAGTCTGTATAAAATATACTTGGAAGATTAAACTCATTCTACTCATCTTATAGAAATTTAACATAAAAACTAGTCTTGAACAAGTGAAAACTCTGAGAAACCAGCAGAAATAGTGTAACATTCCAGGGAAAAATCTGCTGAAGATCAATTCCCTACCAGAAACCTCAGCCACACCTCTGATTGAAAAAAAATTAGCACCTCAGAAAATGGAGAGAAAGGAACAATCTGAAAAGGAGTTGACAATAGATATTTTCAAAATATTTAAAGAAACAAAAGAAAGAAGCCATAAATCCAAAAATAAAAGAAACCGAGAGTTTTTAGAAGCCAAATTAATTGGAAAGACAAAGAAATAGCCCAAACTCTATACCGGTCACTGTTCTCAACAATGGGAATACATCCAGGAGCAGAAGAGACAAAACTCTGTCCTAAGGGAACCTTCATTTAGGAGGGGGAGACCACAAATAAATAAATAAACATAAATTTCCGCAGTGCTCAATGTTGCTGCATTATGCCATGATCGGTGGACATGCACATTGACCAAACACACAGCTAACCACATGATACATCTAGAGCTCATGAAAGGAAAGAGTGAGGACATTTGGTCTCATGTGTATGGCACAGGGCAGCTGTACCGAGCAGGCATGCAAGGGAAGTGCTTGTTTCACGGTAATTTCATTAAGATTAAGAAGCAGCGGGATCCCTGGGTGGCGCGGTGGTTTGGTGCTTGCCTTTGGCCCAGGGCGCAATCCTGGAGACCCGGGATCGAATCCCACATCAGGCTCCCGGTGCATGGAGCCTGCTTCTCCCTCTGCCTATGTCTCTGCCTCTCTCTCTCTCTCTCTCTCTGTGACTATCATAAATAAATAAAAATTTAAAAAAATTTAAAAAAAAAGATTAAGAAGGAGCTAAAACAGTCACATCGTAAGCAAAGCCTCCATCCTTAATGTTCCAAACTCCTCTGTTCTTAAATTGAAATAGCTCCTCTTGATACAACACAAACCCGGAGTCCTCTCCAGAGCTTTCTATTTCTATCATTAGGTAATGTCTGCAATTTTTAAAGTTTATTGAAATAATTTTAGATTTACATGACGTTCTAAGGAATAATACAGAGATCCCATGTGCCCCTTGCTCAATTTCCCCTCAATAGTAGTGTTTTACAAAACTACAGTGCAATATTACAATCTGATAGAGACATTGGTATAAACTAGCTATTTTTATTCAGATTCCCCAGCTTTACTTGTTTTACTCATCATCTGTGTGTGCATTTGGGTCTTTTTAAAGATATTGTATTTATTTATTTGAGAGAGAGAAAGACTGCACAAGCAGGGGGACAGACAGAAGGAGAGGAGAAGCAGGCCCCTCACTGAGCAGGGAGCCCTACTCGGGGCCTCATCCCAGGACCCTGAGATCATGATCTGAGCCAAAGGCAGATGCTTAACCAACTGAGCCACCCAAGCGCCCCTGTATTTAGTTCTACACGCTTTTATTCTATGTGTGGGTTCCTGATTCCACATTTCCATAGGTTTGGTGTTAGACATTGGTTTTTTTGTGAATGCTCTTTATCAAGTAGTTTCTCTTTATTCCTAACCTGTTGATTGTTTTTATTAAGAACAAATATAAGATTTTTCTTAAATGATTTTTTGTATCAATTAATAAGATCATATAATTTTTCTTTAGGTTGCTTATATGGTAAGGCACAGTGACTAATTGACTAATTTAATGCAGCATGCTGAATCCTGCATACCTGGGAGCGATTCCACTTAGTCACAGTGTATGGTTCTTTCTAGACATTGCTGGATTCAATCTGCTACTATTTTGCTGAGGCCATCTGAGTCTACATTCATGAATCATAGTGATCTGTAGTTTATCTGTAGTTTTCTTTGTATTGCCTTTGTCTAGTTTTGGTATCAGGGTAATACTGGCCTCATAAAGTGACTCTTTTTTTTTTCTGATAAATTGTTTAAAGTTGGTGCTAGTTTTTCTTTACTGTTTGGTAGAATTCTCCAGTGAAACTCTTTGGACCTGGGGACTTCTTCTTTAAGAGCTTTTAAATTACATATTCAATTTCATTAATGGTTGTAGGACTTTTCAGATTATCTATACCATTTTAGTTGAGTCTTGATAGCTTGTGGGTTTTCCAAGGGACTGTTCCATTACTTCTAGAATTTGAGCATAAAGTTGATTGAAGTATCCCTTTATCACCCTGGTAATGACTGCAAGATCTGTTTCATTCTTAATATTTGTGATTTGTGTCTTCTCTCTTATTGTCGGTCTTGCTAGAGGTTTTCAATTTCATTGTTTTGAAGGATCGGCTTCTTGTTTTATTGATTTTCTCTACTGTTTTCATATTTTTAATATAATTCATTTCTACTCTTATGTATTATTTCCTTCCTTCTGTTTGTTTTGAATTTAGTCTGTTTTACTTTTTTCTTTTTAATTTTTGGAGAGAAAACAAGAGAGGGTGCATGAGTGGAGGTTGGAGGGGCAGAGGGAGAGGGAGGGAGAATCTTAAGCAGGCTCTACACTCAGCATGGAGCCCAATGTGGGGCTCAATTTCTCCACCTGAGATCATGACCTGATCCAAAATCATGAGTTGGATGCTTGACCGACTAAGCCAGCCAGGTGCCTCTGTTCTTCTTTTTCTATTTTCTTGAGGTGGGAACTGAGATTATTAATTTGAGATCTTTCTTTGTTTCTCATGTAAGCATTTACCTTTCAATCCTGCCTTAATTGCTTCCCATATGCTCTGATATACTGTATTTTCACTTCCATTCAGTTAAATATACTCTAAAAGCTGTCTCAGAGCACTGAGTGTTATACCATATGTTGGCAAATTGGATTTAAATAAAATTTCAAAAACAAGTTTTAAAAAAGCTGTCCCAGAGACCCACTAATTGATCCAGGGGTTATATAGGAGTTTGCTGTTTAATTTCCAAGTGTCTGAGACTTTTTTTGTGTGCTTCTGTTATTGATTTCTGGTTTGATTCCATTACAATCAAATTATTCTCTAAATGACTGTAATTCTTTTTTGTTTGTTGAGATTTGTCTTATTGTCCTGAGTATAGTTTATCTTGGTAAATTTTCCAGGAGTGCTTGAAAAAATATGTATTTTATTGTTGTTGGGTGATGGGAGTGTTCTATATGCATCAACTGGATTCTGTTGATTAAATGCATTGTTCACATTTCTATGTCCTTCTTGATTTTCTAAGAGGGGTGTTATACTGAGAGAGGGATGTGGAAGTCCCCAACAGATTTGTCTGTTTCTCCTTCCAGTTCCATTAGGTTCAATTCCATGGTTTGGTGCATATACATTTAAGTTTATTATATGTTCCTGTTGGGCTGATTCTTTTATATTTATGTCATGCCCCTCCTTGACTTTAAAAACGTTCTCTGTCCCAAAGTCTACTTTATCATATGTTAATATAATCATTCTTTTTTTAAATTAATGTTTTCTAGATACATCTTTTCCATCCTTTTACTTTCAACCAACCTCTGCTGTATTTGAAATTAGTCTCTTATAAATAGCATATGGTTGAATTGTGTTTTATTTTTTTTGTTTTGAATTGTGTTTTAATACACACACTGTCATTCTTTGCTTTTTGAGTGCTGTACTCAAAGTACTTACAATTAAGGTAATTACTAATATGTTAGTGCTTAAATCTGCATTTTTATTTGTTTTCAGTTTGCTTCTTCTGTTTCTTGTTTCTTTTTTTCTTGCCTATCTGTGGCTTATCTGAACATTTTAAATATTCTACCTTTATTTATATTTATGATTTTTATGAATGTATCTCTTTGCATAGTTTCTTAGTGGTTGCTCTGGCCAGTACAAAGTACATATTTAACTTTTCACAGTCTACTGGTATCATAATTTTACTACTGCAATAGAGGGTGGAAACCTCATTTTTTTTCATTTAGGTGCCTTTATCTTCCCCATTTAAATATCATTGTACTGAGTGTTAGATGGTGTTACAATTTTTGCTATAATCACCAAATATGATTTATAAACATCCTGTAGAAAGGGCAATCTATTATACATACCTGTATTTCTGCATTATTAATTCTTTCTTCCTGGTTCTCAAAAACAAACTAAAAAAGACTCTTCACTCTAGGAAACAAACTGAGGGTTGCTGGAGGGGAGGTGGGTAGAAGGATGGGGTAATGGGTAATGGGCATTAAGGAGGGCACTTGATGTAATGACCACTGGGTGTTATGTGCAACTGATGAATCACTAAACTCTACTTCTGAAATTAATAATGTACTATATGTTGATTTTAAATCAAGTAAGATAAAAAACAAATATTCTTTTTAATTTTTTATTTAAATTTTGTTAACATATAGTGTATTATTTGTTTTAGGGGTAGAATTTAGTGATTCATCAATAGCATATATCACACAGTGCTCATTCAGATTCTTTTATCATTTCCTTTTTGTTTGGAGAATTTCTTAAGCTAACATTCAAGAGCATGCCTGCTCATTGACAATTATTTTGGTTTTCCAAAAAGTCTTTATTTCCCTCTCATTCCTGAAAGACAGTTTCATTGACTTAGAACTGGCTGTGACAGTTTTTTCCTTTCACCACTTGGACAAACTTGTGTCCCTTCCTTCTCACCTCCATCCCTCCAGAGGACAAACCGGCCAAACATTGTGATTGGTGCTTCCTATGGGTAATGCATCATTTCTTTCTCACTGTTTTCAAGATTTTTACTTTGTCTTTAGTTTCAGAAGTCTATAATGTGTCTTGATGTGGGTTTCTGTAGGCTTATCCTATTTGGAAGTTTTTGCAGTTTCTTAAATAATTTATTTAGGTCTTCTGTCAAATTTTGGAAAAAAATCAACCATTTTTTTTCCCTTCAATTTATTCTTTCAAGCTCATTCTCCTTGTCTTTTCCTCCTGGAACTCTAGTACACAAATATCCATGGGGTGCCATCATTTTTCTTTAAAAATTTTTTAGTCCATTTTCTCTTGATGTTCTGAGTGAATTCTACTGATTTATCCTCAAGTTCGCTGATTCTAATCTCTGTCATCTTGAGTCTACCCAGTGATTTTATAGTTTGTGTTACTGTATTTTTCAGTTCTATAATTTATTTTGGTTCTTCTTCATAACTTCTGATTCCTAGCTAAGTCTTTTTTTTTTTTCATTTGTTTCAAAAGAATCTGTATTTGATTGCTGAAGCATTTTTGAGAGAACTGCCTTAATATCCCTATCAAATAATGCCAACATCTGATTCATCTCACTATTGGCATCAGTTGATTGTCTTTTTTTAAAAATTTATTTATTTGAGGGAGAGAGAGAGAGTGCATGCGCAAGCATGAGCAGGGGAAGGGTCAGAGGGAGGGAGAAGCAGACTCCTTGCTGAGCAGGGAGCCTGACACCCAGCTGGATTCCAGGACTCTGAAATCATGACCTGAGCCAAAGGCAGACGGTTCTCACTGGTGTGAGGTGGTATCTCATTGTGGTTTTGATTTGTATTTCCCTGATGGCAAGTGATGCAGAGCATTTTCTCATGTGCATGTTGGCCATGTCCATGTCTTCCTCTGTGAGATTTCTCTTCATGTCTTTTGCCCATTTCATGATCGGATTGTTTGTTTCTTTGGTGTTGAGTTTAATAAGTTCTTTATAGATTTTGGAAACTAGCCCTTTATCTGATATGTCATTTGCAAATATCTTCTCCCATTCTGTAGGTTGTCTTTGAGTTTTGTTGACTGTATCCTTTGCTGTGCAAAAGCTTCTTATCTTGATGAAGTCCCAATAGTTCATTTTTGCTTTTGTTTCTTTTGCCTTTGTGGATGTATCTTGCAAGAAGTTACTGTGGCCAAGTTCAAAAAAGGTGTTGCCTGTGTTCTCCTCTAGGATTTTGATGGAATCTTGTCTCACATTTAGATCTCTCATCCATTTTGAGTTTATCTTTGTGTATGGTGAAAGAGAGTGGTCCAGTTTCATTCTTCTGCATGTGGATGTCCAATTTTCCCAACACCATTTATTGAAGAGACTGTCTTTCTTCCAATGGATAGTCTTTCCTCCTTTATCGAATATTAGTTGACCATACAGTTCAGGGTCCACTTCTGGTGAGAATGGGGAAAATTAACAAGGCAGGAAACAACAAATGTTGGAGAGGATGCGGAGAAAAGGGAACCCTCTTACACTGTTGGTGGGAATGTGAACTGGTGCAGCCACTCTGGAAAACTGTGTGGAGGTTCCTCAAAGAGTTAAAAATAGATCTGCCCTACGACCCAGCAATTGCACTGTTGGGGATTTACCCCAAAGACTCAGATGCAATGAAACGCCGGGACACCTGCACCCCGATGTTTCTAGCAGCAATGGCCACAATAGCCAAACTGTGGAAGGAGCCTCGGTGTCCATCGAAAGATGAATGGATAAAGAAGATGTGGTCTAGGTATACAATAGAATATTACTCAGCCATTAGAAACGACAAATACCCACCATTTGCTTCGACATGGCGACAAATACCCACCATTTGCTTCGACGTGGATGGAACTGGAGGGTATTATGCTGAGTGAAGTAAATCAATCGGAGAAGGACAAGCAGTGTATGTTCTCATTCATTTGGGGAATATAAATAATAGTGAAAGGGAATATAAGGGAAGGGAGAAGAAATGTGTGGGAAATATCAGGAAGGGAGACAGAACATAGACTCCTAACTCTGGGAAACGAACTAGGGGTGGTGAAAGGGGAGGAGGGCGGGGGGTGGGGGGAAATGGGTGACGGGCACTGAGGGGGACACTTGATGGGATGAACACTGGGTGTTTTTCTGTATGTTGGTAAATTGAACACCAATAAAAATTAATTTATTAAAAAAAAAAACAAAGGCAGACGGTTAACTGACTGAGCCACCCAAATGCCCTAGTTGTCTTTCTTTCTTTCTTTCTTTCTTTCTTTCTTTCTTTCTTTCTTTCTTTCTTTCTTTCTTTCTTTTTTTAAATTTTATTTATTCATTCATGAGAAACACAGAGAGAGAGAGGCAGAGACATAGGCAGAGGGAGAAGCAGGGTCCATGCAGGGAGCCCGATGTGGCACTCGATCCCAGGACCCTGGGATCATGTCCTGAGCCAAAGGCAGACACTCAACCACTGAGCCATCTAGGCATCCCATTGATTGTCTTTCTTTTCTTTTCTTTTCTTTTCTTTTCTTTTCTTTTCTTTTCTTTTCTTTTCTTTTCTTTTCTTTTCTTTTCTTTTCTTTTCTTTCTTTTCTTTTCTTTTCTTTTCTTTCTTTTCTTTCTTTTCTTTCCTTTCCTTTTCTTTTTTCTTTTCTTCTTTTCTTTCTTTTCTTTTCTTTTCTTTTCTTTCTTTCTTTCTTTCTTTCTTTCTTTCTTTCTTTCTTCTTCTTTTTCTCTTTCTTTTTATTGCCTTTCTTATTCAAGTTGTGATTTTCCTGGTTCTTGGTACAAAGGGTGATTTCTTATTGTATCATGGACATGTCTTATACTAGGAGATGCTGGGTTGTATTTAAATCTTTTATTCTGGTAGACAGTCACACTGTTTAGACTTAGCATATAGTTCTTGGTCTCTTTTTGTAGACTGTGATTCCAGAGACACTTGGGTTTTCAGAGCCTTTTCATTGATTCATCTGATGCTGTTGGGGCTCCCAAGGTTCCTCAATGTGTTGGCTGAGGAGGGCAAAAGGAGCTTCTCTAGGCCAGATGCTGAGTGTCTCTTGGTGAGGGAAGTAACCTCAAATACACAAGGACAAAGAAACTTACTGGACCAGCCAACTGCTCCAAGGTACTTCATTTTTTCTCCTCCAATGATGAGTCTCAAGCCTTGCAGAGAAGGGGAGCATCTCCATTGGCCACTTATTGTTAGTGGTGCTTCTGATCCATGATTGATTCCCCTTTGCTAGTTCTGCTGGTGTTACGGTGTATATTCAGCCCAGGAAAGAAAGGAGGCTGGGATGCCTGCTATTTCTAGGTTGGAGGTCAGGAGACAGAGTCTGGGTAACCTTGTTTCATTGGATGGGGGATATAAGACATTCTGCTGCTTTGTTGTGCCTTCATCCTGGCCCCCAACCAGTTTTCCTTCTTCTTTCCACTTTTCAGAGATAACTTTTAATTATCTTGTGTGATTTCAAGGACCTATAGCTGTACTTAGTCCTTGCTCAGTGGGAATAAATAAGTCTATTCTATCTTTTTTTAAAAAAGATTTATTTATTTATTCATGAGAGACACAGACTGAGAGAGAGAGGCAGATACATAGGCAGAAGGAGAAGCAGGCTCCTCACAGGGAGCCCGATGCGGGACTTGATCTCGGATCCCAGGATCACGACCTGAGCTGAAGGCAGGTGCTCAACCGCTGAGCCACCCATGTGTCCTGAGTTTATGACATCTTATCTGGAACAAAAGTCTTGACTTGGATCCTTATAATGTGTTTTTTTTTTCTTTTGTAATTATGTTCAGCCAAAGACATACAAAAACCTCATGGCAGTGCTATTTGTAATAGTCTAACTCTGGAAATCATCTATAGAATTTTCGTAGTAAAATAATTGTGGCATGTTCACACAGGGAACATTCCTCAACAATGAGAATGCACAAAATAGAACTAACGCAGTGATATAGGTGAATCTTCCAATGTGATGTTAAACAAAAAAAGCAAGAGACTGAACAGAACATGCTTTGTGTTTCCATTTTATATAAAGTGCACGAACAAGTAGAAGTTATATAGGCTTTGGACATCAAGCTAATGGTGCTCTTGGGAAAGGGTCAATGATTGCAAGGGGCATATGAGGGACTCCTACAGTGCTGGTAATATCCTGCTTGTGATCTGAATGCTGGTTACACGAATGTATTCAATTAATCAATCCATATATTTACAATAGGTGCAATTATATATATATATGATATTTCTCGAAAAACATTTTAACAAGTTATAGGTCTGCTGGAGACTATAGATTTTAAGATAAAACATATAATGGATTTCCCAACTAGCCCTGAGCTGGGAAAGAAGCTCTGGCTTAGAAATCAGGCACTGGGGAGCTATTATGAACTCCATCAGCTCTTTGGACCTCAGTTCCTTTATGTGCAAAGCTATTGTCAGTTTAAACAGACTTAGACTGAGAGCCTAAGCTGAGCACAGTCAGGCACTGTGCTGGGTGCTTTGTGTATAACATCCGTCCTTCTAACATCCCTGCAAAGAAGATGCAATTGATTGTCATCATTCATGGTAGTTATGTTCTATGAAGTTTCTGTGAATGTGGAATTAATGAATACCAAACCACTGATTTTAGAGGGTTAGGTTCCTGTGAGCCTCTGGTCATAGCATTTTCTGTAGCCAGTGAGGACATAACCATGCTTTGTGTGTTTCTGCTTAAAGACACTTTTCAAATGTGCAATGTTGATTCATTAACATTGAATGCACAGCTAACTGCACTGTACTTCATGCCTGAACAATGTTTCTCTAACCCAGGGATGTTCTGTGTCAGTCACATCTCAGCCTCCTTGTGATTAGAAACAGTGAATAGCATTGCAGCAGCAGACTGGGGTCCATCTAAAATAGCAACAGTGGGACACCTGGGTGGCTCAGTTGGTTAAGCATCTGCCATTGGTTCAGGTCATGATCTTAGGGTCCTGGGATTGAGTCCCATGTCAGGCTCCCTGCTCATCCAGGAAGTCTGCCTCTCCCTCTCAAATAAATAAATGAAACCTTTTAAAAATAAAATAGCAACAGCAGCAATAAAAAGCATACCTATGTGACAAATATGGCCCTAAGTAGACTACAAAAAGGATACTTATCTACAGTGTGGGTGCTTGAAG
This sequence comes from Vulpes lagopus, assembly GCF_018345385.1. Taxonomy (NCBI): domain Eukaryota; kingdom Metazoa; phylum Chordata; class Mammalia; order Carnivora; family Canidae; genus Vulpes; species Vulpes lagopus. Next base: position 130,945,525 of record NC_054827.1, on the reverse strand, counting down.
CAAAGCAGAGTGTACCTTTGTTTAACCTCAGCTGGGAACATGCATGTCAGGTGACTCATTTTTTTTTACCCCCTGCTCTGTGCATGTCCATGAATAACCATGAAAGTGCCACGAATATTGATTTTGGGGTTTCAAATACATTTTAGTGAGAAGGCAAATTTGCAAATACTGGATCCATGAATAATGAGGATTGCCTGTATTCTCCACCCACACTTTACAAATGCAAAAAATGTGGGTCAAATCGCTTAAGACCTCATCCAGTAAGTGGCAGAGCAAATTCCTTCCACAAAACAAGCTCAATTCATCATCTTCTCTCAGATGTTCTCTTGCCTTTTGGAGCTCAGTAACTCCTGAGGGTGGAGATGCAGCCCTTCCCTCCTCTGAGTTCCAAGAGTAGCAATAAGGACATTTACTGAGCACTTGTCATGTGCTATGTGCTTTGTGAGTAGTGACTCATTTAATCTTCACACCCACCTTTGTGAGTCAGTTCTGTTGATATCACTACTGTAAACGTGCAAAGTAAGCAATGTGGCCACTGTCACCCAGTTTGTATGAGGAAGTTCTAGGTCCTATCACAGGCAGGCCACGCCTTTGGCAAGCACACGACACATACAGCCTTAGTACCTACCTAACTCTAACTTCTACTGTGCACATAACATGCTGTGTAGAAGTTACCTATCTGCTTCTCTGTTTTCCTCCAAAAGACCGTGAGTTCCCCAAAAATATCACCCTTATTTCATTCCTCTCCGTGTCCCACCACCTGGTCTAGATGCTGACATGCACCAGGTGGTCAGCAGATAATTAGCAGATAAACAAAAGCGTGAACCAATGCACTTCTGTCTTCCTGGTACCCAGGATGGGGTCTGGCACAAACGGGTTGTTCAGCAATTTTTTGCTCCAAAAGATGGTAAACGTTTTCCAAGAGCAACATTATTTTCCAGCACGAGAGGGAAGATATTAAGTTCTCCAATTGCTTCTGCCCACTGGCCCCAGGCCTGCAGTGGTGCCAGCTCCTCCTCTGATCTGCAAAGGGATGTTTCCTGGCTCTGAAAGAGTCCAGCTAATTAGACTCATGTCTGCCAACAGAGAGAGTGGACAAACACGGAGAGGAAATTGTTAGCAGAGAAGAGGAGGGTAAGGCAGGAGGGGGGACGGGGAATCAGCAATTTGTTAGAGGCAATGAAAAGGATTGAGTTGTGCCTCCCGCTAAATTACCACATGTGCTAATTGTATATGCACCAGTAATTGTTGGTGCTGCTCATTTACATTTGATTATTATATTTGTAGTTTTTAATTGCATTTGAATATGTCTGCAGCTAATACCATCAAGATCATCATTGGCTGTCAGCAATCCTCAGTACTTTTTCTGCTAATGAAATGCAGATCTGCTACCAAGGCCTTCATTTTATCCAGATAATGATGGCAAGAGCAGTGATACAAATGATACAATGATGACTACCATTCTGAGTGTCCACTGTGCTTCAGAAGCTGTCCTGGGTGCTGGTTCATACTAAATAGTGCAGAATTTTAAGCTTGGTATAAAATTGGGCTTCTTTCCTGGCTTGGTTCTTTACTACTGTGTGATATTAGGAAAGTTACTGAATCTCTCTGATCCCTAATGTCATCTTGTGTGAAAATGCATATTTTGCATAATTAGCGTGAAAGCTGATAACAGGTTAAAGAGCCTGATGTGTAGCAGGCCCTTAACAGAGGGTGACTGTTATTATTCCCATTTACCCAGAAGCCCTCTGTGTCCCGATTGTCACGATCTTTGCCAAGGGTATCATCAGCACTCATCTAAATGAATGCTATACATTTTCAACTGGTCTCACTGCCTCTTTCCTCTTTCTTCCTGCTGAGACACACCAGTCTCCTAACAAACAAATCTGGAAGCATGTCTTCCCATGTTAACAGGCTGCTGATGGCTCTCTGCAGCCTGCAAGACATGTCGCAAGCCTCATTAAAAGACACACTGAGTCTTCATGTGCAAGACCAGGCTGCAGTGAGAGTCCGCGACACAGACTCCCTCAAAGGACTGCAGTCTCACCCCCCAGCTCCTGGTGTCTGCCATAAGCCACCAGCTGTTTTTAGAATTGCCTCAGCTAAAAAGAGCTGCCTTGACCAAGGTCGTCCCCCCTGAGGGAGCCCACAGCCACTGACTGGACAAAGTAGGGTTATAAAAACCTGGCCCTGTCACCCCAACTTGGGATAACTGTGAGGAGCTGACCAGCTTCAGAATGCCCATGGGGCCATCTGAGGCTTCATTATGACCACACCAAGGCCAGCTGTTCCTCTGCTCAATCCTGCTTCCTTCCTTCTGTTCCCCTCCCCAGAACCTGATCCCCGGAGCACCCCCTAATAAGGTGTTCCCTAATAAAATCTTTACTTGCTAATCTCTATCTCAAAGTCTATGTCCCAAGAAACCAACTTGCAACATAGGCTACCTCTCTCAATTTGTGCCTTACCTCTCCTATCTCAATGTGTCAAACATCTTTCCTTCCAAATAAGTCATTTGCTTCCTCAGCTCTCTGCTGCTACTCATGCTGCTCATCCCCTCCAGAGGCCCCTTGAAACTGGGAGCCTAGAGAGCTCTTACTTCTCCAGCAGCTTCAGAATGAATGGCACCTCCTCTGAGAAGCCTCTCCTGATTGTCACAGTCAGAGTTAAGTTCTGGGTCTACAAGCCTTTTTGTCAGCTGCCTACTGCTTTCAAAAGAATCTGTTCCAGTAGAGGTTCAAGAGTTTAGCTTATATATGTGAAGTTTGAGACAGGGAGAAGGCAGCAAGTCCTGTAAGCCCTGATAGGATATGGAAGTTAATAAAACAGACACACATCTGCAACATTTATTGAGAGTTAGGTGTATGTCGGTCACTGTTCAAATTACATAATTCTCTCAAAACCTGCAGGATATGAGCTATGATTCTTCTAATGTCCGATGAGGAAACTAAGACTCAGAAAGTTTACACAACCTGCTCAATGTCACACAGCAGGTAAGTGCAGACCAGGACTTGAGCACGGCACTGTATGGCCTGCATTTTAACCCTGAAGCTCGTCACTGCTCAACAATGTCACCATTTTTGTTTCTCTGACCTAATCCTCACAACACTAATAACTATAGTTATTAAGCACTAACTATGCCATGGTACTGTTCTAAGTGCTTCCTGTTTATTGACTCACTCAGTATTCTCAATGAGCTCATCAGTGGCACAGAGAGGCAAAGTGAGCACAGCCACACAGCTAATAGAGAGAAGCAGGAACTTGGACTCAAAATTCTGACCCAATGGCCCACATTCTTCCTCATTATTTTGTTTAAATGACATGGGAGCCACTGAAGGATTCTGAGCAGAAGAGTGATATAATGAGGTAAAAAGGTCCCACTGGTTGCTGTGGTTGGTGAGAGGCTGCAGGAGGCCATGGGCAGAAGTAAGGAGACCACTAAGGGCTTTAGTGATGGTGCCTGGAAGAGAATGGTAATGGTAGACTGGAGAGGAGTTGCCATGTTCTGGGCAGCACTCTATATTCATTCATTCACTCACTCATTCCTTGGGTGTCTGTCGTGTGCCATTTACAGAGGCAACTCCATTCTCTCCTATGGGAGGCTCTGTACTAGGGTTCAAGGATTGAAGGGTGTCAAGATAGGCACAAGCCATACCCTCACAGATATCATCACCTCACTGGGAAGGAGATAAGAAACAAATGACTACATGCATATGTATTCTGAAGAAGAAGGTCAGGTTCAATGGAGCAGGTATCAGAGGAGCCAATCCACTGTGTGTCCAAGTTGAGTTCAGCTAGTACAGGGCTGTAGGAACCCAATAAGGGAGTCACTTACTTAGGAGACAGCATGTCTGACCTTAACGTTAGGAAAGTAGTGAGTGAGCACTCAGAGAGCAGCTTAGCAGCCAGAGAACACATGATACTACTCTAAGTCAGCACCAAAGGCCACCACTGGAGGATTTGGTGGGGAGGTGGGAATGAATAATTGGGGAGGGAAGGAGGGCCTCTGTGGATGCTCAGCATGGGTCTGCTTTTTTATGCATCAAACTCTTCTGCTTCATGCCTCTACCTCCCTAGAAAACCCTAGGTCCTCCTCCTAGAAGTCCAAGCTTGGATACTCTGTCAAGAGTATTCAGTCTATAAAACTTTCTGTCAGATAAATTTCATACATGTCTATGAAAGACAGTCTCTGGCATAAAAGACACTGAGTTTGTGAGGTGAATCATTGTAAATTCCTGTGTGTGCCCAGGGGTGTCACATCCTCTCCTTGGCTCAGTAACTGCACTTATAACATGGATGGAGTCCTGATGAGGTCAAATGTCACCTCTAGAGCTCAGTTTCTTTCTTCTAATCTCATAGTAATAGACAACCACCATAATATTCATACAACAGCATAGTACACAGAAGTAGGAAAGAACTTCTGTGATAATGGCACATGAATCTCAAAGATATTATTTAAGAGGGGAAAAAAAACAAACGTAAAAAAATATTTATTCGGGACGCTTGGGTGGCTCAGAAATTGAGCGTCTGCCTTAGGGTCAGGGCATGATCCCAGAGTCCTGGGATTGAGTTCCACATCGGGCTCCCTGCATGGAGCCTGCTTCTCCCTCTGCCTGTGTCTCTGCCTCTCTCTGTGTGTGTCTCTCATGAATAAATAAATAAAAAATCTTAAAAAAATATTTATTCCATGATTCCATCATATGTTTTAAAAAGAGGCCACACAAACATGAAATGATACAGACTAGAAAACCAATAACCTCTTAGCGGGGTTTTGATAGGGAGGGAGCATGAAGGAATCTTCCTGATGGTGATAATCCTCCACTTCATGATTTGGGTGGTTGTCCCTTAAGTACACACATATGTAAAAATTCATTGAGCTGTACGGTTAAGATTAATGTAGTTTGCTTTGCGTATGTTATACATTAATTTAAGAATACATTTTTAAAAATCCAGTGAGATGAGTGTTAATTAACAGAAGAAGAAAATCAGATGGTTGTCATGGTCTCAAAATAATACAAAAGCTTTGCTGATGTAAGCTATTAATGTCCTTTATATACCAAATCCCATTAGTTTTTCCACATACAATGACAACATGATATGTGAGTAATAGACCTGCCCCCTCTCCCAGCCAACCCTGAACAGGCAAGATTCCTTCGGTATATAATCTCAGAGAACTGTGCTCATTTTCCTCAGAGCATTTACCTCAGCTTAAAGTAGCACACCATTATGCTGATTATTTAATTAATGTCAGTCTGCCCCACTGGGCTGTGAAATCTGGGATGATGTCTGATTTTACTCACTGGAATCTCCAACATTTAGTTAAGTGCCTGGGGTGCAGAAAGTACACAATAAATATGTTTCTAGTGAATGATGGCAACTAGTAATAAACTGAGAATACTATATATGGAACACTTAATGAGGCTTAAATATAATATTAAAGAAAAAACAAGATCATAATATCTACTTCATTTCATGAGTATTTTTTTACCTTTTTTTCCTCATCTTTAAAAAATGGGGGAAAATCTGAAAAACTGTATCAGAGAACATAGCATATATGTGAGGTCAGAAGATAAGACCTAACTCTGGTTAAGTCCACTGAAATAACAGACATTACATTCTAGTTACAGTTAAATTAAGCTAGATTTTTTAAAATATGTATGTATGTATGTATGTATGTATTTATGTATTTGAGATAGAGAGAGAGGGAGAGAGAGGGAGGGAGAGAGAAAGAGAGAGGCAGAGACACAAGCAGGCTCCATACAAGGAGCCTGACGTGGGACTCGAACCTGGGTCTCCAGGATCACGCCCTGGACTGAAGGTGGCGCTAAACCACTAAGCCACCAGGACTGCCCTAAGCTAGATCTTAATAAGAAAATGTTAACTAAAAAAATCCCCAGATGTTTGGAAATTTAAAAATATACTTCTCAAAAACTCATGAGTCAAGGTGGAAATTAACATGGAAATTGTAATTTAAACTGAATAATAATGGTAATATGATGTATTAAAGCTTGTGTGGGAGGGAAGGGCTCAAGATGGTGGCACAGGAAGCTCCTGCCCTCACCTCCTCCCATGGACACAACAATGTGACACTACATATGAAATAATTCCTTCTGAAGGGGACATAGAAACCAGATGAACAGCTTCCAGCACAAGGAGCAGACCAACATGGATAGAAGAGGCAGAGATACAACTGTACTAAGGAGAAAAAAATCACACTGAAGACCTAGAATTATGTGGCTAGGAGGGATCTCAATGGTATAGAACTTTTCTCTAAGGAATGGGAGATGTGAACACCACAGCAGGTACCCCAAACCTTAGATGCACAGGAGAGACAAACCCCCAAAACAGCTGGCTTTGAAAACCAGTGGGGAATATGTCCAGGAAAACTATGGAATGGAAGGGATAGCAAAGAGACTCACTTGACCTGAAAACACCAGAAACACCAGATCATAAATACACCAGATCAAAAAATGCATAGGGTATACCTGAAGGAGACCTACCTACTAATTTTGGAGTGCCTGCTGAAGTGACAGAAAGCAGGTAGGCCTCTCCCTGGGGACTGAGACTCTGGAGGTAGGGATTTTAGCAGCCACTTTTGCTATCTCGTTGTATCTTGCTGATCTTGGAACTGGCACATGCCAATTCAAATCCTCCCTCTATACTGCTAATGCCTGCTGAGAACTCTGCATGATCTTGTGCCTTGGCCAGGCCTTGTAACCAAAAGGATGATAACCCCACACACCAGCATGCCTGTAGCAGTCACAGCTGGGCCTTGCAGCCAGCCCGGTCATGGGCCACCCCTGCCCACCAGCATACTCACAGCAGTCATGACTCCACTGCAACTGGAGGGCTCATGTGGACCACACAAGGGACATGCTTGGAGCCCTGGTGGACAGAGGGGATGGTGCTTCGGGGCCCCTATATAAGACCACTTGTTCTTGATTGGAAGATGTAGCTGAACTACCACTACATAAAAACACAGGAAGTTTGCTGAAATGAGAAGATACAGGAATGTGTTCCAAATGAAAGAATAAAACAAAGCATCAGAAAAAGAACTAAAGGAAATGGAGATAAGCAATCTATCCAAGACAGAGTTCAAAGCAATGGTTGTGGAGATGCTTACTGAAGCTGGGAGAAGAATGAATGAACACAGTGAAAACTTCAAGCAAAGAGATAGAAAATATAAGAAAGTACCAATCAGAGGTGAAGAATATAATAGCAGGAATGGAAAATACACTACAGGGAATCAACAGAAGATTAAATGATATAGAAGAATGGATCAACAAACTAGAAGACAGGGTGGTGTAAATCACCTAAATTGAACAGCTAAAGAAATAGCAATTTAGAAGATATCCAACATAGGAATGCCTATATATGTAAAGTAAATATTAATGAACACAAAAGGAGAAATTAACAGTAATAGTAGGAAATTTAATATCCCACTTACATCATATAAATAGATAATCCAGACAGAAAATTAATAAGGAAACATTGGCATTAAATGACATATTAAGTGATATATGACACATATATATGTAACATTCCATCCAAAAACAACAGAACACACATTCTTCTCAAGTTCACAAGGAACATTCTCCAGGATAGATCATATGTTAAACCACAAAATAAGTATCAATAAATTTATGAATACTGAAATCATATCAAGGATCTTTTCTGGCAACAAATGTATAAAACTAGAAACCAATTACAAGAAGAAACCTGAAAAAAACCACAAACACATGATGACTGAACAACATACTATTAACAACCAATGGGTCAAGAAAATAATTAAAAAGGAATTCAAAAAAATACCTTGAGAAAACTGAAAGTGAAAACACAACATTCCAGAATCTATGGGACTCAGCAAAAGCAGTTCTAAGAGGGATGTTTATAGCAGTACAGGCCCATCTCAATGAATACGAAAAATCTCAACAAACACTTTAAACTAAAAACTCACAAAAAATTAAAGAAAGAAAAAGGACAAAGGCCATAGAAAGAAGGAAATAATAAAGATCAAAGTGTAAATAAATGAAATAGAGACTAAAAGAAAAAAAAAAGAGGAAAGATCAGTGAAACTATGATCTGGTTAAAACAATGAACAAAACAATAAACAAAATTTACAAACCTTTAGCCAGGCTCATTATGACAAAAGAGAGAGGGCCCAAATAAATAAAATCAAAAATAAAGGATAAGTTGTAACCAATACCACAGAAATAGAATCATGAGACTGCTATGGACAATTATGTGTTAACAATTTGGACAACCTAGAAAAAATGTATAAATTCCTAAAAACATACAATCTTCCAAGAATGATTCAGGAAGAAATAGAAAATCTGAACAGATTGATTACAAGTAATGAAATTGAATTAGTAATTTAATAAAATTCCCAACAAACAAAAGTTCAGGGCCACATGGCTTCACAGGTAAGTTCTACCAAACATTTTTAAAAGAGTTAATACCTATCCTCCTCAAACTATTCAAAAAAATTCTTGAGAAAGAATATAGTGGCAGTATCGTATTCCCAGATTTCAAATGATCCTACAAGCAAGAATAATCAAAGCCATATGGTACTAACACAAAAACAGACACACAGATCAACAGAACAGAACACACAGCCCAGAAATAAACCCCTGATTATATGATTAATGAATCTATGACAAAGGAGGCCATAATATACAATGGAGAAAAATAGTATCTTCAATAAATGGTCCTGGGAAAACTGGACAGCAACATGCTAAAGAATAAAACTGGACCACTTTCGTACATATATACAAAAATTAAACCAAAATGAATTAATGACTTAAATGTAAGAACCCCAAATCATAAAACTCATGGATGAAAATATAGGCCATAATATCTTAGTGACTTTTTGGGTATATCTTCTCAGGCAAGGAGAACAAAAGCAAAAACAAACAACTGGGATTACATCAAATTAAAAAGCTTGGGATCCCTGGGTGGTGCAGTGGTTTAGCGCTTGCCTTTGGCCCAGGGCGCAATCCTGGAGACCTGGGATCGAGTCCTACGTTGGGCTCCCGGTGCATGGAGCCTGCTTCTCCCTCTACCTGTGTCTCTGCCTCTCTCTCTCTCTCTGTGTGACTATCATAAATAAATAAAAATTTAAAAAGAAAATAAAAAATAAAAAAACAAACTAAAAAGCTTTTGCACAGCAAAGGAAACCACTAACAAAATGAAAAAGCAACCTGCTGAATGGGAGAAGAAATTTGCGAATGATATACTCTATAAGACATTAACATTAAAAGGACTCCTACAGCTCAATATAAAAAAGACCCAAACAATCTGAAAAATGGGCATAGGACATGAATAGACATTTTTCCACAGAAGACACAACAGATTGCCAACAGGCACATGAAAAGATGCTTGTATCACTAATCATCAGGGAAACGCAAATCAAATATCATCTCACATCTGTCATAATCACTGGTATCCAAGAGATGAGAAATAACAAGTGTTGACGAGGTTGTGGAGAAAAATGAAACCCTCATGCACTGTTGGTGGAAATGTAAATTGGTGCAGCCACTGTGGGAAACAGTATGTAGGTTCCTCAAAAAATTAAGAATAGAACAACCATACAACGCAGGAATTCTATTCCTAGGTATTTATCCTAAGAAAATGAAAATACTAATTTGAAGAGGCATATTTATCTCTATGTTAATCACAGCATTATTTAAAATAGCCGAGATATAGAAGCAACATAAGTGTCCATCAAGAGGTAAATAAATAAAGATGTGGTATATATGTGCAAGGGAATATTACTTAGCCACAAAAAGAGCAAGAGCTTATTATCTGCAACAATATGGATGGACCTAGAGAGTATTATGCTAAGTGAAATAAGTTGTACAGAAAAAGGCAAATTCCATATGATCTCATTTATATATGGAATCTAAAAACAAAACAAATGAACAAATGAAACAAAATAGAAGCAGACTCATAGGATATAGAGAACAAAATGATGGTTGCCAGACAGAATGGGTAAAATAGGTGAAGGGGATTAAGAGGTTCAATCTTCCAGTTATAAGAATATGTTGGGATTTAATGTACAGCATAGATAATATAATCAATATCATAAACAACTTTGTATAACGACATGATAACTGGTCTTATTATGGTGATCATTTCATACTATATATAAATATAGAACCACTATGTTGTACACCTGAAGCTAATACATTATTATCAATTATTCTTCAATAAAAATAATAAAATTTATGTGGTAGCAATAAATCAATGCTTAGAAAAAAATTGCAGCCTTATGTGTGTTGTTAGAAAGGGAAACAAATGCTAAAAAAATTAATGATATATTATACATCTAAAGAAATGAGAAAAAGGACTTGAACATTATAATCATAAAATGATTTTTTTAAAAGTGCAGAATCAGTGAAATAGAAACAAATGCACAATATTAAAGATGAATAAAGCTAAAATTTAGTTCTAGGAAACCACATAAAATTGATAAGCCCCTGGTGATACTAATTTTAAAAACAAGAAAAGACACAAACAACATAAGGCATGAAAGAGACATCATTGCAGACCCTTCACACATTAGAAATATAATAAAGAGGTTTCATAAATTAACTTGTGAAGATAAACTTGAAAATCTTAGATGAATTTAAAACTCTAGAGGAACATAGATTATCAAAACTAACACATGAGGAAATGGAAAATCTGAGTGGTTCTATATCTATGAAAGAAATTATAAGATTTTTTAAATTATTTATTCACGACACACACACACACACAGAGACATAGACATAGGCACAGAGAGAAGCAGGCTCCATGCAGGGAGCCTGATGTGGGATTCCATCCCAGGACTCCAGAATCGCACCCTGGGGCTGAAGGCAGATGCTCAACTGCTAAGCCACCCAGGCATCCCTATGAAAGAAATTATAAACATTTTGCCAGGTTCAGAGGATTCCAGATGAAAAAGCCAGTGCCCTTGTCCCAGAGAAACAGTCTCAAATAAAATAGAGTTGGAGGAACAGGCCTAGTTTTATGAAAGGCTTTCTTTGGGCAGAGGTGGAGGGGAGGAGACTCTAAAGCAGAGGGAACAACATAACTATCCAAGAAGAAACAGCAAGTGGATAAATCCTGAGTTACCAGAATCCTGGCACCCCAGGGGATTTCCAGGAGATAGCATTGGAAAGGGATATTAAGGTCAAATTTTGACCTTTTGTAGATCTTAACAAGTTAGAATGAAGAGCTTCTAATTACTTTGGTAGGTGTTTCAGAGCCAAGGCACAGTACAAGGAGAAGTCCTTAGGAAGACTAAGGTGGAAGAAGGATTAAAAGGAACAAATGATTAGAGAGAAAAAGGAATTGGTGATCAGTCACCAGGTTACAACAGTCAGGGTGAGATAGAATGAAAACTCACATTAATTCAGCCCCTACTAAAAGCCCGGCAATATACCAGGCACTGCATTAGTCACTGCATGTGGCTCTCACACTGATTCTATGATATTACTGCTTCTGTTTTGCAGATGGGAAGACCGTGGCATAGGCTAAAAATAGCTTGCTTAACGTCAGACAGGTTAGAAGTGATTCTACTGGGATGTGTATCGGGTGTGGCTCCAGCCCAGGTTCTTTCTCTTTATTCTCTTCTCTCCTAAAAGTGAATGAGTGACACTGATATCCTAGGGTAGAGCCCACAGGCAGAGTATAGCAGAGCAGACAGGCTAGGAAATAGATCAGCTAAGGCCTAGGGACAAAGAAAGACACAGGGCTGAAGAAGATACACGGATGGGGCTATGCATCATCCACCTGCCCAGTGTCATTCTCTGAGATGATGAACAAGAGCACTGGTAGTTGTTATCATGGGTCAGAAGGTGATCCAGCTTCTTCTAGTGGGAACAGATAATGGGAGGCTGTGCCCACGAGTTCAGTTTATTTTAGAACTGATTTCATAGTATTCTTGTAAGAATCAGATTCCTTGTCCAGCATGTCTAGTACAGGTCCTGGCACATAGTATATACTCACAAAATGGTTCCATTATGATTAATAATAATAAATGTCCAAGAGGAATTTATGTGAGGGAGGAAAGGGATAAAGAGCAGTGACTCTGAACATAGAAAAGCAACTCATCACAGAAACTCTTCCCTTCCTGTCCTGTTTCTGGAAGTGCCTCAACTGAGATATCTGAAGAGGGGGCACGGCAGCCTATAATGACCTGGGCTAGGCTTTGCCGTAGACTAGTTGGAGACCTCTGTATTGAAGAAGTTTAGGAATGTGAGTTTCCTAACATAAGACTTAAACATATTAATTTACAATTTGTACCTTCCTGGGAGTTTTCATGAATGTCACCCACCCTCTGTACAACCTACCAAGAAGCAGCAAGGGCAGGATTATTATTCTTTTAAGATTTTATTTATTGATGAGAGAGAGAGAGAGAGCACACCAGTGGGGGAGGGCAGAGAGACTGATGTGGCCTCGATCACAGGACCCTGAGATCATGACCTGAGCCGAAAACAGACACTTAACCAGAGACCCCTGGATTATCAGTCTTATATCCCAGGTAAGGAAACTAGTGCCTACATGAGGTTTCACATCTTATCAAATGCCACAAAACAAGTTAATGGGAGAGCCAGGCTGAGAACTCAGGTGTTCAGACCCCGGGAAACAAGGCTTTTAGCCTGCCCCTGTGCTTAATATCTAGATCAAAGAAAAGTGAAATCATGCTGAGAAAATTATTTTAATAAACACTACACCTATGATTTATTATGAATGTTATGTCGCTCTGGGCTTTTGCTAGCCACTGAAGATACACACAGATATACTTCCCCTCACTTCAATAAAATAACTGCTGTCTTAGCACCTTGCAATTTTGTAATTAATTTTTTTTCTCGCTCCCTCTCACTAGGCTGTAGGCTCCATAAGAGCAAGGACCACATTTAATTGTGGTCACCACTGTGTCCCTGATGTTCAACATAGTGTTTGACACACAGTATCCAGTGAATAGTTTTAGAAGAAAGGAAAGAAAAAGGGAGAGAGGAAGGAAGGAAGGAAGGAAGGAGGGAGGAAGGAGGGAAGGAGAAAGGAGAGTTATTAGAGTCTGGGTTCTAGAATCAGAATGCCTGAGTTTGAGTTCCATTTCTCACCAATGGGGAACTTGGGAAAGTCACTTGATCTGTCTAAACAATCTAGACATCCAGGAACCAACTTCCCACCAGCACTGTAGATGTGCTCCACTGAATGTACCTTGCAGATGAGGACACAGGCTTGTAGGGTTCAGGAACATGCTGAGGTTTTATGGTGAGGATGTGACGGAACCTGGCTCCAAAGCCCGTGGCTCCCCCATCTCGGCCTACAGCCTCCTCAGTTATGGTAGAAAACAGACAGACCTTTTTCCTATTAACTGCACTTAGGGGAGGCAGGTTTTCCATGGCGACCAAACCCCCAGTGAGCAGCACTGACTGCAGGATATTTGGCATGCTGTGAAGGCACCACACAATTTAGCATGAAGGTCTTCAGTGACTCATTTTAGCTAAGATGGCAAAGTGCTTGCTTCTATCAGCTGGGATTAGGAAAAGGAATCAGAGAGGACAGTCCTGGGAACAAAATGATAGCACATGAAATACTGGTGGTGCCTTTATTCCTGACCACGGACAGAAGCGCAGTATTTGTTCATGCAGATCCATCCTTTGAAAATGGATAATGAGGCTGAGGAGTCTTTGAGTGTGACAATGACATTTGCTTCTTCCACCCTTCCCATCAATTACAATAAGAAATCTTTTAATTAGCTCTAATAAACAGAAGTTTCATACAAATTGGAACCAACACTCTTTTCTGTTTCCTTACTTAAAAAATAAACCATGCTCTTTGCTGCCCAAGACATGTCCCATACCACAATGAACATCATGGGCTGGGAAGCCATGGGTTGGACTCTACTTTAGAGAAGGATGAGTCATTCATTCTATTATTCATTATTGGTCCCTGCCCTCAAGGAGCTCAGAGACTGACGGACACTTCAGATAGGTAAACTGGTAATTTTTAAAAAGTGTGATAAATGACATGACAGAGGCTAACCTTGGGAATTCTGAGAGTTCAATGGAAGCAATGATGCAAACAAGAGTTAGTGGAGTTGGGGTGGCAGTAAGGAAGGGCTTCCTGGAGGAAGTGAGGGACAGATGATTAGGAGTTGACTAGGAAACAAACAAAGGCAAGGCACTTCAGGTGAAGGAAGAGTATACCCAAAGGCAAGAATTTCAGCCTTGTTACACTACAGGGTGTGTGGGGGATGGGTCAGAGCTCAAGATGTTGTGCCCAAGATTGCGAATCTGAGAAACCACCAAGGAGCCAACACCGATGTAAGCGCACGAGGGTTTATTAGCAAGCTCGAGCTTGGGTCCAAGTATACCCGACACAGCGGAGCAGGGACGTGGACCCCGAAGTGGGTTACAGCTGGGTTTTTTATAGGCTGATCTAGGGGATTTTCAGAAGGGGTGGAGGAATTTCTCAAGTTCTGTTTACATTCTGAATATGGGGCTTAAGGGCATTGAGCTCTGTTCTCATTCTAATATGGGAATTTGTGGGCTCTGTTGTCTTTCTGATATGGGATTACCTGCTGAGGTATATCTATGATATCTATGATATAGATATCATATATATAGTTTATTCATTCATCCAGGAATGGGCATTTGTGTTGCTTCCACATTTTGGCTATTGTGAATGCTACGAACATGGATATACAAATATCTCTTTGAGATCCTGCTTTCACTTCTTTTGGATATAAATCCATAAGTGGAGTTTCTGGATTGTATGGTAGTTCTACTTTTAATTTTTTGAAGGATCTCCATTCTGTTTTCTACAGCAGTCATACATTTTACATTCCCACCAACAAGACACAGAACTGTGATTTCTCCACACAGTCACTAACACTTATTATTATGTCTCTTTTTTTAACTGAACTATTACTGACAGGCAATGTTACATGAGTTTCAAGTGTACAATATAGTAATTCAATAATTCTGTACATTATGAAATGCTCGCCACAAGTGTAGTTACCACCTGTCACCATACAACAGTATTACGATATTATTAACTATGTTCCCTATGCTGTACTTTTCATCCCCCTCACCCATTTGATGGTAGCCATCCTAAAAGGCATAAGATAGTATCTCATGGGGTTTTCATTTGCATTTATGCTAACCTTTTGCAGGCATTTTCTTTAAACCCTACAACAATTCTGTTCACTAGCTATTTCCATTTACATATTATATTTAAGGAAAGGATAGAATGTTTAACTGACATGCTTGGGGTCATACGGGTATTAAGTGGGAGAATCAGAATTTTAAACCAGGTCAATCTGACTCTCTAGGCTGCCGCCTCTCCCTTACCTGTCAAAATATTAAAAACACATGCTGTTGTGTGTCATTTCACAAATAACCCCTGTATGGGTTATTTTACACACTTTGATCTTCTTTATTTCTCTACACAGTTTCTCTGTGTAAAGATTATTGTGATTGTTATTATCATTATTACTTATATTCTATTTTCCACACAAGACAACTGAGGCTGAAGGAGCAGATGTGATTTCTATGAAATCCCACAATTACTGAGCACTGACTGTGTTCCAGGCCCTAGGAATGCAGAGAGACAGGCATCCTACAGACCACAACATGTGGGGATGTGATCAGATTTTATGATTTTTAGATTCTTAGGGAAATAATCAAATTATTTATGGGCTTGGAAGTAGCTCTGTTGGAGGAGATGCAGAGCTTTGCTTGGGTTTAGTCAGCATGCAGAGAAAAGCCCAACTCTTGGAGCAGCTTTCATATCCAGAGGCTCCATGTGCTTTTCAGGAGCTACAATCCATGATCCACAACCTACAATCCATGACTCACACAATTCACAAACCTTGAGCCACTGGGCATTGTCTCTGCAGGCAAAATAAGCCCCAGGCAGAGTAGATAAAATTTTCTCAAATGAGGGGAATGTTGTCCCTGTCAGACAACTAGATTGCTTCTCAAAACACTGGAGAAACTCCTTCCAAAGTGAAATTTTATCTGGAATGTCAAATGGTAGGGGAGGATTTTCCTTTGACTCAAAATCTATATTCTTTGGCAGTTTAGAACTTTCAACCAGCTGAGATTCACCAGCAACTGAGTGTGTAGGAGTTAACTGCAGAACAACCCGCTGCAAAACAGCTAGGGCTTAAAACAACTACCATTTGTTTATTAGCTCATGATTCTGTGGATCAGAATTTGGGGCTGACTTGACTGCGCTGTTTCTCTAGGGTTCCTAACTGGGCTCTCTCATGTATTTGCACTCAGCTACTAGCTAGGTGGCTCTGCTTCTGGGGGTTGTATGGCTGTTGGCTGAGGAGACTGGGCTATGTGTCCGCCACCCTCCAGCTGACTAGCTCAGGATCACTCCTAGGGCAGAGAGCAGCTGGAGGGTGAGCACCAACATGGGAGCAGGTTGCAAGCCCCACACCTTCATGTGTGCTGTTGTCCTCTTGGCCAGGGCATATCACATGACTGGAGGTCAGTGTAGGGAGTCATGAGGTGGGGAGAGGAGTGTGTACACAAATTGGGGCGTTGCTGCAATCAGCCCATTATAAAGTGTCTTTTTGCCTGTGGCAATGCCTTAAGGGATGAAGAACAGACTTCCAATCACACAAACCTTTGCTTGGTCCTGGCTCTGGGGCTTGCTCAGCCAGTGGCTTTTGCCACCTCTCTAAGCTTTATTTTTCTTCTCTGAGAAATAGTAAAGCTTAACCTCAGTCAGTTATGCATCTACCTTCAGCTCAGGTCATGATCCCAGGGTCCTGGGATCTAGTCCTGCGCTGGGCTCCCTGCTCAGCAGGGAGTCTGCTTCTCCCTCTCTCTCTGCTCCACCCCCTGCTTGTGTTCTCTCATGCTTACCCTTGCTGTCTCTCTAATAAATAATAAAATCTTTTTTTAAAAAAGTAAAGCATCATGGACAGTTTACTGATTAAATGAAATTGGTAAGCTAGCATAGAGGAAAGCGCCTAGACTGTGACCATAAATCGTGTTTTCATTTCTTCCTACTAGCCTTGGTTTGTAAACATCTAAAGCTAGATTGATTGTGTCTAACTTTTTTGAGTCATTTTTTACTTTTGTGCATTATGGGAAGCTCCTTTACTGATATTGCCTCTGCTCTATTCCATATAATCCTTAATAAACAGTTTTGCAGATACTGGGACACAATCTTTCTATTTCTGCATAACATCCTTGTTGTGCCCAAGATTGCGAATCCGAGAAACCACCAAGGAGCCGACACCGATGCAAGCACATGAGGGTTTATTACCAAGCTCGAACTTGGGTCCAAGTATATCCGACACAGTGGAGCAGGACTTGGACCCCCAAGTGGGTTACAGCTGGGTTTTTTATAGGCTGGTCTAGGGGATTTTCAGAAGGGGTGGAAGAATTTCTCAAGTTCTCTTTACATTCTGATATGGGGCTTTCAAGGGCATTGAGCTCTTTTCTCATTCTAATATGGGACTTTCTACCATGTGTATATATATATACAATACACACTAAAATATTATTCAGCCTTTAAAAGTAAGGAAATTCTAAAATATGCTATTGCATGGATTAATCTTAAGGATATCATGTTAAGAGAAATAAATGAATCACAAAAATACAAATACTGTGTGACTGCATATGTATGAAGTCCCTAGATATGAAGTCCCTAGAATAATCAAATTCATAGAGGGAAAGTAGACTTGGGGTTGCCAGGACAGAGGAGAAGGGGAATCAGGAGTTATTGTTTAATGGGAACAGAGTTTCAATTCCAGTTTCATAGGACAAGGCAAACTACTGAGTGGGAGAAGATATTTGCAAATGATATACCCCATAAGGGGTTAATATCTAAAATACACAAAAAACTCATATAACTCAATATCAAAAACAATCTGATTAATAAATGGACAGAGGGACCGAGTAGACATTTCGTCAAAGAAGATATATATATATATATATATATATATATATATATATAAAGATATTTTATGTCACTGAACATTAGAGAAATGCAAATCAGAACCATAATATCATTTTACACCTGTCAGAATGGCTATTATCAAAAGGATAAGACATAACAAGTGTTGGAGAGGATGTGGAGCAAAGGGACGACTGTACGCTATTGGTGGGAATGCAAAATGCAGCCACTATGGAAAACTGTATGGAAGTTCTTCAAAATAGAGAAACCATGTGATGCAGAAATTCCACTTTGGGATATTTATCTAAAGAAAACAAAAACATGAACTCAAAAAGATATGTGCACTCCTGATGAATCACTAAACTCTACCTCTGAAGCTAATAATACACACTATGTGTTAATTAAGTAAATTTAAATTAAAAAAATTTATTCCTCAAAAAAACGATATGTGCACCCTTTTGTTTACTGCAACATTATTTACAATAGTCAAGATATGGAAGCAACCTAAGTGTCCATCATAGAGGAATGGATAAAGAAGATGTAGTACACATACACACTGGAATTCTCAGCCATAAAAACATGAAATCTTGTCATTTGCAACAACATAGATGGGTCTAGAGGGTATTATGCTAAGTATGATAAATCAGATAGAGAGACAAATACTATATGACTTCACTTACATGTGAAATCCAAACAAACAAACAAAGCAGAAGAAAAACACGGATACAGAGAACCATCTGGTGGTTGCCAGAGGGGAGGTGGGTGGGAATTTGGCGAAATAAGGGAAGGGGATTAAAAGGTACAAACTTCTAGTTTTAAAATAAAAAAGACACAGGATATAATATATATCATAGGGAATACAGTTAGTAGTATCATAATAACTTTATATGGTGATATGATAGCTAGATTGTCTATGATACATTTATATGGTGATCACTTCATAGTGTATATAAATGTCAAATTACTATGTATATATCTGGAATGAATATAATATTGTACATCAGTTATACTTCAATATAAATAAATAAATAAATGTAAAAAAATATTGTGATAATGGTTGCACAACTATGCATCAAAAACCATTGAATTGGGTACTTTAAATGGGTGAATTAATATCTCAATGATGCTATTATAAAACAAACAACCACAACAAAATCCACCAATGTAATATCTCATAGTAACAGAATAAAGGAGAAAAACGATGATACAGTTTTAATAGATGTAGGAATCTGTGATGAGATTCGATATTCATAGTAACAAGCCATATACTAGGAATTTATCTGATAAAGGTTTTTTTTTTTTTTTCTGAAAAGTCATGGCAAAAAATTATATTAGAGTCACTCTATTTAAGATCAGGACTAAGACAGGGATCCCTGGGTGGCTCAGCGGTTTGGCGCCTGCCTTTCGCCCAGGGCACGATCCTGGAGTCCCGGGATCGAGTTCCGCGTCGAGCTCCTGTCATGGAGCCTGCTTCTCCCTCCTCCTGTGTCTCTGCCTCTCTCTCTCTATGTCTATCATAAAATAAATAAGTAAATCTTAAAAAAAAAAGATCAGGACTAAGACAGTGTACAGAGATCCCAGCCAAGAACAAAATGTTGAAAAAAGTGAAAACTAGAAGAACTATTGAGAGAGAAACAAAATCATTATCTTCAGGTAATGTTTATTTACCTAGAAAAACCCAAAAGAAAAAAAAATAAAAGAAAATAAAAATTAAAAAAATAGAAAAATCCAAAAGAATTGAATACAGAATGGTTCTGCCTATAGGATAAATAAAGGAAAATAAATTGCTTTCTAGTCATCAGTAACAAAGAATTAGAATATATAGTTTTTTAAAAATACACAAATATAAGACACCGAGGAATAAATTCCACAATTGACCTGCAACTATTTAGGGAGGAAATTGTTTGCAGAAAAAATTATAACACTTAATGAAAGGCATTATAAAAGACATAAATAAATGGAGAGAAATAACATGTTCACGGATTCAATAACATAAAAATGTCAGCTCTCTTCAAATCAATCTATAAATTCAATGTGTTTCCTGCCAAAACTCGATAGTTTTAATGGAACTTGACAAATTGATTGTAAAGCCTGTATAGAATAACAAAGAGTGACGATATCCAAGATAAAATTTGAAGATACACAGGATGGAAAATCTTTACCAACCAGAACCTAAAGCATATTATAAATAAAGCTATATTTAGAAAGAGTGAGCAGTTGGTGGAGGGACAAATAAATAGACCAGAGGAAGAGACCCAAGCACATATGGAGACATGACAAGTGACAAAGATGGCATTTATAGATCAGTGAAGACTGATGTAAAAAAGCACTACCCACAAAGGAGAAGACTGATAACTGTACTGTATTAAAACTGAAACTTCTATGGGTCAAAATGCATGATAAAAAAGTAAAAAAATAAAATAAGCTACAGACTTGAGGAATATATTTGCAATGTCCCTGACTGACAGAAGATTCATATCCAGGTTGCCTTAAAGAGCTCCACATGTTAATAAGGAAACACAAAAACAATGGTCTGGAAAGAATTTCAAAGTGTAAAATGGTAGAATTTGTGGGCACACCACAAATAAACCTAAGAAGTCCTTCTTCAGGTAGGATAGAGAAAGTCCCAAGAGACTTCCCTCAACTGGAATATCAAAACCCAGGAATACTGTAACACCGTAGCTTTTCCAAACCATGAGAAAGAGCTGAGGTGTAAAGAAACATATGTGAGCTACATTCCAGAAAGTGATGAGCCAGCTCAGGACAGGAAACCAGCACAGCTGTGCTCATGTCTGGTGGAACACTGGAAGGAGAACTCCACCACGGATGGGAACAGGGAGAAATTCATTAAGGTTTTAGTGAACTTGGAACAGCCGTGTGTGAGCTGGTCCAATGGATTATAACCTAAGGAACACCAGCCACAGAGCGTGTCTGCATCTACCCACCAACTGTGTCCCAGGGGTTTATATCAAAGGCTCAGGGGACACCAAAGGATGAGGGCTGAGAGGCACTTCTTCTATGAGGCACATGGGGCCTTCCCCACGTTCATTACAGTTTTTCTCTGAAAGTGGCAGGACGGGAGAGCTGACAGAGACAAATCACAGGTGTGCCAGACATGAGGCACTGGGGCAGGAGAAACCCCTCTGAGGCACTCAGGATGGAGGGGTATCTCCCTTGACACCTCCCTAGGCACAGGATGGAGGGACATCTCCCTAGACACCTCCCTGGTGGAGGAAGAGAATCTCTCCATGATTCTCTAGGCGCTAGGCTGTAAAACAGAGAAATCTCCCATGGTCCAGAGAACTGGCAGTTGAGGGTAAGTGGAAAGAGGTTTCTAGAATCTCACCAGTGCTCAGTCTCTGAACACAACAGAAAGGAAAGAGTCAAAACATTTGAGGCCAGGGTGCACTGGGTCAAATTAAATTCCAAGACAGCTGAGATCCCACCCAGTTAGAGACCAGATTACTTCAGTCTATAATTCTTATAGCCTGACTTAAGACCATATACTTTTTTTACACATAAATATTACTTAATTCAGTGTCTTCTGTTCTTGTACAGAATTGCTTTGGATGCAATAAAATACTACAAAACATACAAAAGTTTTTTTTAAATTATGGTTGAGGAAATAGTCTACGGCAGCACATAAAGACATGGCCCAAAAGGTGGATTTATCAGAGGGACACTTTAAAATAATTATAGTAAAAGTGCCAAGTGATTTCAGGTAAAAGACAGACAACATGTGTGAGGGGATGGAAAATTTCAATAGAAGTATGAGTATAAAAAGAACCAAATGGAAAAGTTAGATATAACTGATACCACATCAGAAATAAAGGGCCATTAGATGGGCTTAAGAACAAACTTGATTAAAATCATGCAATTTTAAGTCAGGGAAATGGGAAGACCCAAAGTGAATTACACACACACACACACACACACACACACGCAGGATAAAAAAAAACCCAGAAGCTCCAAGACCAGAGGATGTCATCAGTGAATTAACGTACATGTAGTAGGGGTCATGGAAAAAGAGGGGAGAGATTAAGGAAGAACTATGTGAAAGGCAAGTGAATAAGAATTCCATGAATCCCAAGAAGGGTAAATACTATGAAATCAGGTCTAGGACATAAGAGTCAAACATCTCACAGCCCAAGATAAAGAGAAACATGTAAGAGAGGATGGGGAAGTGGACAGGATAGCAGTTAGATACAGGTAATTCTCTCCCATGAGTGCAGCTGAATTCTCACTAACAGAGACCAGAAGACAGCAGAGCATTTTTGATGTGCCAAAAAACCCAGTAAGTTAATTGAAACCACATCCAATAAAAATATCATTCATAAAAAAGGTGGAATAAAAATATTCCCAGGAAAAAAAGATGAAAGAATTAATCTTCAGCATACCTACATCTAAGAAATACTAAAAGGAGCTGAGCTTAAAAAAAAAAAAAAAAAGGCTGTAGAGAAATGACACCAGTTTGAAGACCAGATCTGTAAGAAAGAATGAAGAGCATCAAAAAGAATGACATACTGGTAAATATAAAATGTATAAAAGAAAAAATTCAAAAAATATAACTACCTGTTTATGTAATATAACACTCATCTTTTAAAAGTCATCAAATTTTTTTAATTAATTTTCATTGGTGTTCAATTTACCAACATACAGAAAAACACCCAGTGCTCATCCCGTCAAGTGTCCACCTCAGTGCCCGTCACCCATTCCCCTCCAACACCCGCCCTCCTCCCCTTCCACCACCCCTAGTTCGTTTCCCCGAGTTAGGAGTCTTTATGTTCTGTCTCCCTTCCTGATATTTCCCAACATTTCTTTTCCCTTCCTTTATATTCCCTTTCACTATTATTTATATTCCCCAAATGAATGAGAACATACACTGTTTGTCCTTCTCCGATTGACTTATTTCACTCAGCATAATACCCTCCAGTTCCATCCACGTTGAAGCAAATGGTGGGTATTTGTCGTTTCTAATGGCTGAGTAATATTCCATTGTATACATAAACCACATCTTCTTTATTCATTCATCTTTCGATGGACACCGAGGCTCCTTCCACAGTTTGGCTATTGTGGCCATTGCTGCTAGAAACATCGGGGTGCAAGTGTCCCGACGTTTCATTGCATCTGAATCTTTGGGGTAAATCCCCAACAGTGCAATTGTTGGGTCGTAGGGCAGGTCTATTTTTAACTCTTTGAGGAACCTCCACACAGTTTTCCAGAGTGGCTGCACCAGTTCACATTCCCACCAACAGTGTAAGAGGGTTCCCTTTTCTCCGCATCCTCTCCAACATTTGTGGTTTCCTGCCTTGTTAATTTTCCCCATTCTCACTGGTGTGAGGTGGTATCTTGCAAGATACATCCACAAAGGCAAAAGAAACAAAAGCAAAAATGAACTATTGGGACTTCATCAAGATAAGAAGCTTTTGCACAGCAAAGGATACAGTCAACAAAACTAAAAGACAACCTACAGAATGGGAGAAGATATTTGCAAATGACATATTAGATAAAGGGTTAGTTTCCAAAATCTATAAAGAACTTATAAAACTCAACACCAAAGAAACAAACAATCCAATCATGAAATGGGCAAAAGACATGAAGAGAAATCTCACAGAGGAAGACATGGACATTGCCAACATGCACATGAGAAAATGCTCTGCATCACTTGCCATCAGGGAAATACAAATCAAAAGTCATCAAATATTTAAAATGAAATAATGACTGTGGGACTTAAGAGCATGTATAGAAGCAAGCATGCCTGTGTAGCTCAGTCAGTTAAGCATCTGGTCATGATCTCAGGGTCCTGAGATTGAGCCCCATGTCAGGTTCCGTGCCTGGCATGGAGCCTGCTTAAGATTTTCTTTCTCTCTCTATCTCTTTGCCCCTCTCTCATCTCTCTCTCTTTAAAAAAACGAGCATATTTGGGAACATACTATCAGACAACAAAGGTCAAGGGGAGGAGTGGGGAGTGATATGTTAATAGTGTAAGGATCTTACATTGTTAATTCAGACTATAATAAAATTTGAAGGCATATTGTGATAATTTAAAGACATATAAATTAATCTCTATACATTAAAAAGAACTATAGATAAAAAGTCAAAACAGATGATAGAGTGGAATAAAAAAACTATGTTATTCACTCAGTAGAAAGCAGAAGATAATAATGAATGGGATAAATATTAGTTTATGTCAAATTATCCCAAAATGGAAGACTTAAATCCAACCATATGAATATCTACCTTAAGTGAAAATTGTACTAAATATTCCAGTCAAAAGGAATAAATTGTCAGAATGAATAACAAAGCAAAACCCAACTACCTGGTGATTATAACAAATACGCTTTATATGAAAAACCAAGAAAAGTTTAAAAGTAGAAAAATATGTATAATGAAAAATCTCACCTTAAAATAAATGAAACAGATATAATCATATCAGACAAAGCAGACATTTAAGATAAAGAGTATTACCTGGGATGAAGATGACATTTCATGAAAATAAAAAGATAAATTCTTCAGAATGGCAATTCTGAGTCTGTATGCACCTAATAAAAGAGCTTCAAAATGCATGAGACAATCGGATAAAATTAAAGAGGAAAAACAGACAAATTCACAAATACGTGTGGAAACTCTAAGAGGCTCTCTCAATGATTTCTGAAACAAACAGACCAAAGAACCAAAGATTAAGAAGCCTTGAACAAAATAATTAACCAACTTGACCTGATAGCCATTTGTGGAATGCTATATTCAATAACTCAGAACACTTCTTCATTCCAAGTGCAGATGGAATATCCATCAAGATGGACCACATCATGGGTCAGAAAACAAGCCTAAATAAATATCAAAGGGTTGAAATTAAATAGGCTATACTCTGCTAATTTCTTGACTGGATTAGTTTATTGGGTAATGAGTTTGATAAGTTCTTTATAGATTTGGTCCAGTTTCATTCCTCTACATGTGGCTGTCCAATTTTCCCAGCAAAATAGCACCACCACCACCACTACAACTATTTCAATAAAATTTAAAATACACAGATTGGGGAAAAAAAGTAGTAGAGTGTCCTTAGTGACAGATGACTTGTATGTAGAAAACCACATAGATTTTATAAAGAATGAAAACAAACACTAGAACTAACACGTTAATTCAGCAAGCTTGTAAGATACAAGGACGTTATTAAAATGTCAGGTGTATTCCATAGGGGAAAGAGTTAAAAATAGATTTGCCCTACGACCCAGCAATTGCACTGCTGGGGATTTACCCCAAAGATACAGATGCAATGAGGGGATCCCTGGGTGGCTCAGCGGTTTCACGCCTGCCTTTGGCCCAGGGCGCGATCCTGGAGTCCCGGGATCAAGTCCCGCGTCGAGCTCCTGGCATGGAGCCTGCTTCTCCCTCTCCTCTGCCTGTGTCTCTGCCTCTCTCTCTGTCTATCATAAATAAATAAAAATAAGTTAAAAAAAATAAAGATACAGATGCAATGAAACGCCAGGACACCTGCACCCTGATGTTTCTAGCAGCGATGTCCACAATAGCCAAACTGTGGAAGGAGCCTCGGTGTCCATTGAAAGATGAATGGATAAAGAAGATGTGGTTTATGTATACAATGGAATATTACTCAGCCATTAGAAACGACAAATACCCACCATATGCTTTGACGTGGATGGAACTGGAGGGTATTATGCTGAGTGAAGTGGGTCAACTGGAGAAGGACAAACACTATATGGTCTCATTCATTTGGGGAATATAAAAAATAGTGAAAGGGAATAAAGGGGAAAGGAGAAAAAATGAGTGGGAAATATCAGAAAGGGAGACAGAACATGAAAGACTCCTAACTCTAGGAAACAAACTAGGGGTGGTGGAAGGGGAGGTGGGCGGGGGGGGGGGGGGGGCGGTGACTGGGTGACGGGCACTGAGGTGGGCACTTGACGGGATAAGCACTGGGTGTTATGCTATATGTTGGCAAATTGAACACCAATAAAAAATAAATTTACAAAAAAATAAAATAAAGATTTTATTTATTTATCCATGAGAGGCACACACACACAGAGAGAGAGAGGCAGAGATACAGATAAAGAGAGAAGCAGGCTCCATGTAGGGAGCCTGATTTGGGACTTGATCCTGGGATGCCAGGATCCACCCTGGGCTGAAGGCAGATGCTTAACCACTGAGCCATGCAGGCATCCCTGATGCATGGATTTTATGCAATTCCAGCATATATAAAGGACTCCTACAAGTCAACAAAAACAAAATATAACTTCACAAGTAATGGTTGAGTGCAATTTAAAACAATAACAATATTTCACACTATCATATTGGCAAAAAAATTAAGATTTGACAATAGCATGTGTTGTCAAGAATCGGGAGTAAGAGGAATTATCAGCATTCTAGAAGTAATACAAACTAGTAAAACTACTTTAGGGGCAGCTGGCATTTGATAATGCTAAATGTTGCTGTACCGTAGGACCTAGCAATCTTACTTTCTGTCATAAATATATAAACATAGAGAAATACACAAGTAGAATATATAAAATTCAGAATAGCATTATTTATAACAACAGAAACTGGAAACAATACAAATATTTTCCAGTAGGAGAATGGATAAATATGTTGTGATAGTTTCATGACAAAATCTTAATGGCAATAAAAACTAATAAAACTCCAAACACAAAACAACAACAAAGCAAGTTGAAAAGTTTCTTACTTATGATATCATTTAAATACATTTAAAAACACGCAAACCATACCACATGTTGGTTTGTGATACACCCATATGTAGAAAAGTAATGTAAACTTTACAGTTGGGTGGGTCTGTAATCATCTTTTACTCTGCCATTCTCAATGATTTCTTAAGGAAGGTGAAGGGGATACTGGTGTTTCTGTTTTGGTTTGGTTTGGTTTTTTTTTTTTTGTAGGTCTGAATTGGAATAATGTATATTTCTTGTGGTATTTGTTTCCAAGTTTAACTAAGAAAATATATGAAAAAGCACAAAGCACATATAAGTATCCAATAGATATTTGTTGATTTAATAATTGAGTCTTAAAATAACTACAAATTCAGACTTTCAGGATAAAAATTTCTTCAATTTATCTTTTAATAAGGTTAACATGTTAAAATCTATGATAAATATAAAAATATGATTGCTTATTATACATAAAATTATGAGATAGGAATTAATTTGTGCCACAAGATGTTCAATAGATGAGCAAAATTTCTCCATTTCATTGTTTTCTTGATGGATAGAGTTACAAATTAATTTCTTTTTTATTCAAGTATAATTCACCTACAGGGTTATATTAGTTTTATGTGTACAATATAATGATTCAACAATTGTATACATTACTCAGTGCTCATCATAATAAGTGTATTCTTCATCTCTGTCACCTACTTCATCCTACCCACCCTCTCATCCACATCTCCCCTGGTAATCACCAGTTTGTTCTCTGTATTTAAGAGACTGTTTTCTGATTTGTCTCCCTTTTTTGTTGTTGTTCATTGGTTCTGTTTCTTAAATTCCTGTAAAAATTTGTCCATATCCACACAATGGAATATTACTCAGCCATAAAATGAATGAAATCTTGCCATTTGCAACAACATGGATGGATCTAGGGTCTAAAGTTAAGTGAAATTAAGTTAGAGAAAGAGAAGTACAGGATTTCACAAATTAACTTTTCTTAATCTCATTATTTATAAATTTCAATAAAGTGTCATTCCAACAAATAATATAACCCAATTCCTGACTTGACTCATTTTGCAAATAAATAGCCTAAGGGAATTTATAGTTAAAAATGGAAGTTAGTAGTCTTGCTAATTTGTCTCCCATTCAAGGCAGAAACTCACTGTCTGATGATCATCCAGCCTACAGTTAACATCCTCCAGATATGGAAAGTCCTTTCCCACCTTAGCAGTCTATTTGTTCCCTGAACAGATGTACCTGAGAGGAGTTTTTTTTTTTAATTTGAGGCCTTTATATTTTTTAATTTCAATTCAATTTGCCAACATATAGTACATTGTTAGTTTCAGAGGTAGTTTTCAGTAATTCATCAGTTGCATATAACACCCAGTGCTCACTACATTACATGCCCTCTTTCATGCCCATCACCTAGTTACCCCATTCTCCCACCCACCTCCCCTCCAGCAACCCTGAGTTTGTTCCCTAGAGTTAAGAGTCTCTCATGATTTGTTTTCCTCTCTGATTTTTCCCCACTCAGTTTCCCTTCCTTCCCTTATGGACCCTTGTACTATTTCTTATATTCCACATATGAGTGAGACCATATGATATTTGTCTTTCTTTGATTGACTTATTTCACTTAGCATAATGAAATCCATCCATGTCGATGTAAATAGTAGGTATTCATCCTTTTTGATGATTGAGTAATATTCCATTGCATACATATACCACATGTTCTTTATCCATTCATTTGTCAAAGGACATCACAACTCCTTCCACAGTTTGGCTATTGTGGACAATGCTGCTATGAAGTTCGAGCCTCAGCGGTCAGATAACAAAAAGGCATTCAAATTGGCAAAGAAGGAGTCAAGCTCTCACTCTTCACAGATGACATGATACTGTATGTGGAAAACTCAAAAGACTCCATCTCAAAATTGCTAGAATTCATATAGGAATTCAGCAACATGGCAGGATATCAAATAAATGCACAGAAGTCAGTTGCATTTCTATACACTAACAATGAGACACAAGAAAGATAAATTAAGGAATCAATCCCATTTACAATTCCACCAAAAACTGTAAGATACCTAGGAATAAGTCTAACCAAAGAGGAAAAGGATTTGTACTCTAAAAACTATAGACACTTATGAAAGAAATTGAGGAAGTACAAAGAAATGGAAAAACTCCATGCTCATGGAGTAGAAGAACAAATACCGTTAAAATGTCTATGCTACCTAGAATAATCTACACATTCAATGGAATCTCTATCAAAATACCACCAGCATTTTTCACAGAGCATGAACAAATAATCCTAAGACTTGTATGGAACCAGGAAACACCTCAAATAGCCAGAGGAAAGTCGAAAAGAAGAAAACCAAAAACCAAAAACCAAAAACCCAAAGCTGGGGGTATCACAATACCTGACTTCAAGCTCTATTACAAAGCTGTGACCATTAAAACAGCATGGTACTGGCACAAAAAAAAAAAACAAACAGACATATAGATCAATGGAACAGCAGAGAATCTAGAAATGGACCCTCAACTCTATGGTCAACTATTCTTCAACAAAGCAGGAAAGACTATTTAATAGAAAAAAGTCAGTCACTTCAATAATTAGTGCTGGGAAAATTGGATGGCTACATGCAGAAGAACGAAACTAGACCATTCTATCACACCATTCTATTACACCATACACAAAGATAAACTCAAAATGGGAAAGACCTAAATGTTAGACAGGAACCCATTACAATCCTAGAGAACACAGGCAGCAACCTTTTTGACCTTGGCCACAGCAACTTCTTGCTAGACACATCTTTAAAGGCAAGAGAAGCTTCCTTATTAATCTGAGAAGAAAGGTGCCTCCTTATAGTAGAATGTCATCATTGCTTCTGGTGTTATTCATTCACTTACACCTTTACTTGTTCACTCCATATCCACTCACACAACATCTATAAGATCCTATGCTGAAATCACTGCTTCAGCCACAAAAGTAGGTGAGCCACGGCTCCTGTCTCCAGTGAGCTTCTAGTCTAGCAGTTACAGAGAAGTAGACAAACAATTGCAATGACACCTGCGAAGTGCGGTGAAGGAGATGAAACACAGATCGAGATGAGGGCAGAAATGCATCGGGCAGCCTCATGGAAATCAAGCCTCAGGAAGAGGTGAAGAGTGGGCAGGTGAGCCATACAGGGATTGGGGAGTCCAGTAAGAGGGAAGACACAGGAAAAGGTCATGGAAGTGTGAAAGAGCGTGATACACTGGAACAGACACACGTTCATATTGCTGGGACCAGATGGACAGTTCAGAAGTGAAGTTGGAGAAAGAGACCAGAGTCTGACCTTCAGTGTCACCCAAAAAAGAAAACCCTGCCTCTGATTTATTACAGCCATATAAATAAAGTTGATAGTCAACACCCAACTTTCTTTACGCTGTAGCATAATATTTATTTTTGACCCATTTCATATTAAATATTTTAAATAGGTATGCATGTAGGTATACAGACAAAGGTCTATAATTATAAAACAATCTGTTAACAGTGTTTATTCCCTAGGGATTCAATCGCAGGGTAATTCTGATTTCTACTTTGTGTATTTCTTTACTATTTTGTATATATTATCTATTTTTTATTATATATTATGTATTTTGTATATACTTTCTTACATGTTAACAGAAATGGAATATTTTATTTAAAAACAAACCCTATCTTCCAAAATAAAAAAACTAACAAGGGGTAGTGGAAAGGGAGGTGGGCAGGGGGGTGGGGTGACTGGGTGATAGGCACAGAGAGGGGCACTTGACGGGATGAGCACTGGGTGTTATGCTATATGTTGGCAAATTGAACTCCAATAAAAAAATATACAGAACCCCCCCCCCAAAAAAAACAAAATAAAACAATGTAGTGAAAAGATTGGATCGTCTCAACATTTTGCATTTTTGCAAGTTGCTTTCTTGTCTGTCTCATAAGAAGATCGCTGGATTTTCGTATCTCCTCATATTTAATTTGTTATTTTGGTTGAAGTATTTGAAAGGAATCCAGCTTACCATAAATATGTATGAATATTTTAAAGTATCTTTCAGATAATTGTGGATATTCATCTATATATTAAACAAACTATACAATTGAATATACTTTATAAAAATCTGAGTATAGTTGACACACAATGTTACATTAGTTTCAGGTGTACAACATAGTGACTCAGCTTCTCTATATGTTATGCTGTGCTCACCCCAAGTGTAGCTGCCACCCTTTACCGTACAATGCTATTACAGTATCATTGACTATGTTACCTGTGCTGCGCCGTTTGTTCCCAGGATTTATTCATCCCATAACTGGAAGCCTGTCTCTCTTACTCCTCTTCACTCATCTCGCCATTGCCCAACCCCCTTCCCCTTTGGCAATCATCTGCACGTCCTCTCTATTATGGATCTGTTTTTGCTTTTTGTTTGTTTGTTCATTTGTTTTATTTTTTAAATTCCACAAATGAGTGAAATCATATGGCATTTGTCTTTTTTTAATAATAAATTTATTTTTTATTGGTGTTCAATTTACCAACATACAGAATAACACCCAGTGCTCATCCCGTCAAGTGCCCCCCTCAGTGCCCTTCACCCATTCACCCCCACCCCCCACCCTCCTCCCCTTCTATCACCCCTAGTTCGTTTCTCAGAGTTAGGAGTCTTTTTTTTTTTTTTAATTTTTTTTATTATTTATTTATGATAGTCACAGAGAGAGAGAGAGAGAGAGAGAGAGGCAGAGACACAGGCAGAGGGAGAAGCAGGCTCCATGCACCGGGAGCCCGATGTGGAATTCGATCCCGGGTCTACAGGATCGCGCCCTGGGCCAAAGGCAGGCGCCGAACCGCTGCACCACCCAGGGATCCCCAGAGTTAGGAGTCTTTATGTTCTGTCTCCCTTTCTGATATTTCCCACACATTTCTTCTCCCTCCTCTTATATTCCCTTTCACTATTATTCATATTCCCCAAATGAATGAGAACATACACTGTCCTTCTCCGATTGACTTACTTCACTCAGCATAATACCTTCCAGTTCCATCCACGTTGAAGCAAATGGTGGGTATTT
Organism: Vulpes lagopus; assembly: GCF_018345385.1. Classification (NCBI taxonomy): domain Eukaryota; kingdom Metazoa; phylum Chordata; class Mammalia; order Carnivora; family Canidae; genus Vulpes; species Vulpes lagopus. Next base: position 130,913,866 of record NC_054827.1, on the reverse strand, counting down.
GTCGCTTCTAATTGCTGAGTAATATTCCATTGTATACATAAACCACATCTTCTTTATCCATTCGTCTTTCGATGGACACCGAGGCTCCTTCCACAGTTTGGCTATTGTGGACATTGCTGCTAGAAACATCGGGGTGCAGGTGTCCCGGCGTTTGATTGCATCTGTATCTTTGGGGTAAATCCCCAGCAGTGCAATTGCTGGGTCGTAGGGCAGATCTGTTTTGAACTCTTTGAGGAACCTCCACACAGTTTTCCAGAGTGGCTGCACCAGTTCACATTCCCATCAACAGTGCAGGAGGGTTCCCCTTTCTCCACATCCTCTTCAACATTTGTGGTTTCCTGCTTTGTTAATTTTCCCCATTCTTACTGGTGTGAGGTGGTATCTCATTGTGGCTTTGATTTGTATTTCCCTGATGGCAAGTGATGCAGAGCATTTTCTCATGTGCATGTTGGCCATGTCTAAGTCTTCCTCTGTGAGATTTCTGTTCATGTCTTTTGCCCATTTCATGATTGGATTGTTTGTTTCTTTGCTGTTGAGTTTAATAAGTTCTTGACAGATCTTGGAAACTAGCCCTTAATCTGATACGTCATTTGCAAATATCTTCTCCCATTCTGTAGGTTGTCTTTGAGTTTTGTTGATGGTATCTTTTGCTGTGCAAAAGCTTCTTAGCTTCTTAACTTGCTTTTGAGTCTCTTTCCTAGAGCACCTGCACCACCCCTCTGGACGGACTGAGAATGGGTGGCACCGCAGGCTCAGCCCTGCCTGGCACCTGAGCGGGCTGGAGGTTTCTGCATATGCTCTGGGTATCTCTATCTGGAGAGTCTTAATATCAGTCTCTCTTTCCAGGCCTCTGATCTCCATACTTAGCAGGACTCAGAGCCTGATACTTTACTATGCCAAACTTCCCCACAGGACTGAGTCCTGTTACCCATAACCATCCCCTCATCCTCAGGCTATAAGCCCAGCTCTTCTGGAAAGAAAAAGAAATGCTGCCTTCCTGCCACTGTCACTTGACATTTGTCCCCCAGTAAACCTATCTTTAATCCCAACTCACTCTAATCCATTATTCACCCAGCAGCCAGAGAAAGGTGTTTAAAGGAAAAAACGATCTCTCTTTGCGAGTTAAAACCCTCCAATGGTTTTCCAGAATAAAATCCAGACACCTGTCTCTTGCTCACCTCTCCTGTTTCTGCCTCCTTCTCTCTATCCTCAGTGCTTGGCTTCAGTAACAGCAACCCTTCACTATGCTCTCATCTTGGTTCTTCTACATGCTGTTCTTAAAGCTTAAAATGTATTCTCACACCAGAATGGCTCCTTTGATTAATCTCTATCCCTCATCCTTCAAGACTAAGGATAAACACCATGTCTTCTAGATAACCTCCAACACTTCCCCCAAAGCATTAAGCAGTTGTTTCTCTATTTTCCATAGTATCGTTGTCATTTTCTGTTGTAACACTCAATTTATTGCTTATAATTATTCATTCATTTTCCCAATAGGCTTTGAACTTCTTGAGATCAGGGACACTGGCATATTCCTATCTGCATCCTATGATGCTGACACAAGCCCTGACATACATTTGGAGCCTAGTACACACTTGTTGAGTGAATAAATAAATAAATAAATAAATAAATAAATAAATAAATAAATAAATTTCTGTGGGCCACCTTTTAGATGCTACCTCCTTCCACTTAAGTCATGTCTGAATCTATGACATAAAGTGGACATTCACTGGGTACTACCAGGACCAGTGATGGATGTGTGTCCATTTCCCCAACCCCAACCCACCTAGGCTTGCCTTCTTCCCCTCACACTGGCCTGAGAGGTCACTCTGTCCACAGACCAAGTGTTCTGGTCATCTCCATCCCACTATTATGCCATCTAACTCACTTCAGTCTCCCCTTATTAAAAGAGACTTTAACTTCCTTCAGTGCAATGTCCTAACATGAGGATCCCTAGAGTTGACCCCATTTCTGCCATGATGTTCTGTACAGAGCAGAGCTCTATGGCATAGTCATTGACCTTGATTATTTGTCACTTCTCTACCCTTTCCCTGGAGGACTGATGCCTGTCTCATCTGTGAATAGCTGTGAAACTTTACAATGCTTCCTGCAAACATCAACTACAAATGTGTGCTAACCTGTCTGCTGACCTGTCTGCATCCATTACTAGACAAAGCTCCTTAATTTAATATTCAGCCAAAGAGGCTTGTTGACTGCCTGCCTCACCATGGCAGGTAGGGCTCAAATGAAATTCTTCTGTCTCCAGGTTACCAGCACCTGACAGGAGCAGATGTCAGAACATGTCTACTCGGTGAATCAATCAATAAGCACTTACTCAGCAATGACTGTGTGTGGCAATGTTTTTGTTAAATTGAATGTTTTAGGAACTATTGCCAAGTCAGTCTTCTCACCATTTTCTGGGCAATTAATTGCTTGATTCTAAAGGCTGAAATTTATATTTATTACAATGAAATTTTAAATTGCCAGGTTTGACCTAAGATTTAAACCAAACAGACACAAGTGAATCTTGATTTCTCTATCCACAGTTTAAACAATCTTGTTAAAAGGGATGTCACTCAAAGCTCCTATAGGGGGTTGAATTATGGCTCCCTCAAAGGCATGTCCGTGTGGAACCTGTGAATGTGAACTCATTTGGAAAGAAGAGTCTTTGCAGATGTAATTAAGTGAAGAATCTCATGGTGAGATCATCCTGAATTATGATGGGCTCAAAATCCAATAAAGCATCTTCATAAGAAACAAAGAAGAAGAAGAAGAAGAAAAAAAAAACCCAGATACATGTCCATGGGAAGACAGAGGCAGAAACAGGGCTGTGTGACCACAAGCTGAGGAGCACCTGGAGACCCAGAAGCTGGGAGAGGCAGGAGGGAGCCTCTCCTGGGGATTCAGAGGGAGCAGAGACATGCTGACACCTTGATTTCAGATTCAACCCTCCACAACTGTGTGAGAAACATGTATGTCGTTTTACAACATCCGGGCTTGGTATGGCAGCCGTAGGAAACCAGATCAATGTTTTGTGCCTCCTTCTACATTTCTATCAAAGAATCACACAATCACAGAATGTGAACATAAAACAATATTTTAAAATTAAACTCTTCCTCTTATTTAATTCTTTACTTAATCTCAATGTAGTCAACATATACTGTAACTAGTTTCAGGGATAGAATTTAGTGGTTTGTCAGTTGCATACAACACCCAATTCTCATTATATCAAGCACTCTTCTTAATGCTCATCAGCCAGTTACTCCTTCCCTCTACCCACCTCCCCTCTAGCAACCCTCAGTTTGTTTTCTAGAGTTCAGTGTCTCTTACGGTTTGTTTCCCTCTCTGCTTTCATCTTATTTCATTTTTTCCTTCCCTTCCCCTATGTTCATCTGTTTTGTTTCTTAAATTCATCATATGGTATTTGTATTTCTCTGATGTATTTCGCTCAGCATAATACCCTCTCATTCCAACTATATTATTGTAAATGGCAAAATTCCTTTCTTTCTGATGGCTGAGTATTATTCCATCGTCTATATACCACACCTTCTTTATCCACTCATCTATTGAAGGACATCTGGGCTTTTTCCATAGTTTGCCATTGTGGACAATATTGCTATAAATGTTGGGGTGCAGTTGCCCCTTCATATCACTATGTTTGTATCCTTCAAATAAATACCTAGAAGTGCAATTGCTGGTGCATAAGGTAGCTCTACATTAACTTTTTGAGGAACCTCCATGCTGTTTTCCAGACTGACTGCACCAGTTTGCATTCCCACCACCAGCGTTAAGAGGGTTCCCCTTTCTCCACATCCTCACCAACATCTGTTGTTTCCTGATGTTAATTTTAGCCATTCTGACTGATGTGAGGTGGTATCTCACTGTAGTTTGATTTGAATACCCCTGATGCCCATTATGTCTTTCTTTGTGTGTCTCTTGGTCATTTGTATGTCATCTTTGGAGAAAATATCTGTTCATGTCTTCGGCCCATTTCTTGACTGGATTCTTTGTTTTGGGGGTGTTGAGTTTGATAAATTCTTCATAGATCTTGGATACTTGCCCTTTATCCGATATGTCATTTACAAGTATCTTTCCCCATCCCATGGGTTGCCTTCTAGTTTTGTTGACATTTTCCTTTGCTGTGCAGAAGCTTTTTATCCTGATGAAGTCCAAACAGTTCAATTTTGCTTTTGTTTCCCTTGCTTTTGAAGACCTGTCTAGCAAGAAGTTGCTGTGGCCAACATCAAAGAGGTTGCTGCCTGTGTTCTCCTCTAGGATGGTGATGCATTTCTGTCTCACATTTAGGTCTTTCATCCATTTTGAGTTTATCTTTGTGTAAGGGGGAGGAAAATGGGCCAGTTTCATTCTTCTGCATGTGGCTGTCCAATTTTCCAAGCACCATTTATTGAAGAGACTGTCTTTTTTCCACTGGATATTCTTTCCTGCTTTGTTGAAGATTAGTTGACCACAGAGTTGAGGGTCCATTTCTGGGTTCTCTCTTCTGTTCCATTGATCTATGTGTCTGTTTTTGTGCCAGTACCACACTGTCTTGATGATTACAGTTTTGTAATTTGGCTTGAAGTCTGGCATTGTGATGCCACTAGCTTTGGTTTTCTTTTTCAACATTCCTCTGACCCCAACATTTGGGGTCTTTCCTGGTTCCATACAAATTTTAGGATTATTTGTTCTAGCTCTGTAAAAAATGTCAATGGTATTTTGATAGAGATTACATTGAATGTACAGATTGCTCTGAGTAGCATAGACATTTTAGCAATATTTGTTCTTCTAATCCATGAGCATGGAATGTTTTTCCACTTCTTTGTGTCATCCTCAGTTTCTTTCATAGGTGTTCTACAGTTTTTAGAGTACAGATCCTTTACCTCCTTGGTTAGGCTTATTCATAGGTATCTTATTATTTTTGGTGCAATTTCTCTTTCTTCTGCCTCATTGTTAGTGTATACAAATGCAACTGATTTCTGTGCATTGATTTTATATCCTGCCACTTTGCTGAATTCATGTGTGAGTTCTAGCAAATTTCTGCTGGAGTCTTTTCAGTTTTCTCCATAGAGTATCATGTCTTCTGTGACCAGTGCAAGTTTGACTTCCTCTTTGCCAATGTGGATGCCTTTTATTTCTTTTTGTTGTCTGATTGCTGAGGCTAGGACTTCTAACACTATGCTGAACAGTGGTGAAAGTGGACATTCCTGTCACGTTCCTGACCTTAAGGGAAAAGCTTTCAGGTTTCCCCTTTGAGAATGATATTCACTGCAGGCCTTTCATGTATGGCTTTATGATATTGAGGTATGTTCCCTCTATCCCTACATGGCAGAGAGTTTTTATCAAGAAAGTTTGCTGTATTTTGTCAAATCCTCGATCAACAAAACTAGGAGTTGGTTCTTTGAAAGAACTAATAAGATCAATAAACCCCTAGCCATGCTTATCAAAAAGAAAAGAGAAAGGACCCAAGTAAATAAAACCATGAATGAGAGAGATCACAATCAACACTGAAGAAATACAATTATAAGGAATATTATGAGCAATTATATGGCAAAAAATTAGGCAATCTGGAAGAAATGGATGTATTCCTAGAAACATACAAACTACCAAAATGAAACTAGAGGAAATAGAAAACCTGAACAGACCCACAACTAGCAAATAAATTACATCAGTAATCAAATATCTCATAACAAACAAGAGTCCAGGGCCACATGACCTCCCAGTGGAATTCTACCAAACATCTAAGAATTAATATATCTTTTTATGGAAATGTTTCAAAAAATAAAAATGGAAAACTCCTGAACTCATTCTATGAGGCCAGCATTACCTTGATTCCAAAATCAAAGACCCCACTAAAAAGGAGAATTACAGAGCAATATCTCTGATGAACATGGATGCCAAAATTCTCACCAAGATATTAGCCAATAGGATCCAACAGTATAGTAAGAGGATTTTCACCATGACCAAGTGTGATTTATTCCTGGGCTGCAAGAATGGTTCGACATCTACAAGTCAATGTGATACAACACATTAATAAATTAATAAATTAATAATTTATTATTAATATAATAAAAGAAATTAATAAATAATTAATAAAACATTAATAAAAGAAAGGACAAGAACCATATGATCCTCTCATAGATGTAAATTAAACTCTTTCTCTGTCAAATAAGAAAGCCAAGACCTTGAAAAAGAAATCTGTAGGATGTAGACGGAAGACCTCTAACTCTGATTTGTACCTAGGTACTCTGATTCTCTTTCCATCTTATCCAGAAGAGTCCAGTGGCCCTTAACCTGGAAATTCATTTTAAATCTCCGAAGTCATCAAACACACCACCTGGCAATAGGAGTAGGGACACCCAACACAGACCTCACCCTGACATGTTCATCTCTGGGGGCAAAGGTGACTCTGGCATGACACATCCTGAGTGCAAATGTGCTGCTGTCTGTTTCTCTCCAAGGCCACAATCCCGTCTCATTAAACCTCACATTCAGATCTCACACACATTTCCTTTTTTCTTTTTAAGACGTCCTTTCCCTCAGCCTAGATTTGTTGTCTTCATATTTCTAGTAGGGCCTCAGAGAAAACATCTGCACACCCTTCATTCCTCAACAATTAAATCCAGCTGGGTCTGCAGAACTCATTGAAGAAGTCTGGTTCATTCTTATTAATCTCCCAAGTGCAAAAACTCTTCACAGTAATGGATTCATGGAAGGAGTACATTAATAACGAACATCTGCAGATGTTTTCCTTGTGCACGTAGTATTTTCACATCCAATTCTTCACGTGATACTCCCAATGGCCCCCCCCCCCAGGCAGTCTGAAGCAGGTGCTGCAGTATTAGAGCACCCTGGCTCTCTGATATCATGGTAGCTGTGATAGAAAAGGTCTGTCTGCCCAGAACAACTGTTTATTTGCCTCTGGCTAGTTGCTAATGCAGGGGAACAGTCCTCTCTCTTGATGGAGCTGACAACTACAGTGTCCCACCTCTGGCAGAGCAGTAAGGAGCTAGCATGACAGCCTGGCTAGCCAGCCAGATAATGCCATCCCGCTGGTTACAGGGAGTGGTCTAGAGATGGGCATGAGACGAAGCCTGGCCAGAAAACACCCTTCTGGGGGTTGCAAAATTTGGCCTTAATTCAGGCTGGACTTCCCTGATAACTCGTGTAAGTTCTGAAAAATCTCTTTTCTTATTCTTTGTTATGTATTCCGTATCTCCTCCTACAAACCAAGTTCATCCGAGAGCTTCCTGCAGTGCAGTCAGTAACAAGTGGTGTGAAGAAGAGATGATGTTGTCTAGCTGCTTTGGCAAACTGCCTGAGAGTATCTATTTAAACTGAACTGAGTACATTCCACCTGTGTGCCATGACCCAGGGGTTCCATTTCTTTTTTTTTTTTTTTTTTTTTTTTTTTTTTTTAAATCTTTTTATTTTTAAATTTTTTTTTTTTTTTTTAAATTTTTATTTATTTATGATAGTCACAGAGAGAGAGAGAGAGGCAGAGACACAGGCAGAGGGAGAAGCAGGCTCCACGCACCGGGAGCCTGACGTGGGATTCGATCCCGGTTCTCCAGGATCGCGCCCTGGGCCAAAGGCAGGCGCCAAACCGCTGCGCCACCCAGGGATCCCAGGGGTTCCATTTCAAGGTATATATATGCAACAGAAATGTGCGTATGTTGGCACCAAAAGACTTTTGGCAGAAAGTTCACAGAGACACACTATTTGTAATGACCCCCAAGTGGAAATAACTCCAAAAAGCCTATCAACAGTACAATGAATAAATTATGGTGTATTCACAAAGTGAAATACTATATACCAACCCTCAGGTTGCTGGAGGGGAGGTGGGGGGGCATAGGGTAATGGGTGATGGGCATTAAGGAGGGCACTTGATATAATGAGCAATGGGCGTTAGATGCAACTGATGAATCACTAAACTCTACCCCTACAACTAATAATACACTATATGTTAATTAATTGATTTTAAATAAAAATTTTAAAAAAGAAATACTACATAGCAATGAGAACAAGCAATCTACAACTGTCTACGACAATATGGATGAACCTCAAAACACAGTGTTGAACAAAGTAAACCAGACACAAAGGTTCTGGCTCCATCCTTTGTTCCAGTTGTGGTACTGTGTGCACTTTATCTACATCTCACACCTACTACGTGATTGCAGTTATAGAAGGTACAAATGAAGGCAAAGCCAATTTATGCTGTTTCAAGCCAGGATAGTGACTACCTTTGGGGGACAGAGACTGGAAGAGACCCTGGGGATGCTGGTATGTTCTGTTTCTTGTTCTGGGTGCTGATTATGTGGGTGTGTCCAGTTTTGAAAGTACTTTGAGCTATAAACTTCTCGTGTGCACTTTTCTGTATGTATTTAGTTTTTCTAAAAACTAAACAGTTTTTTTAAAGATTTATTTATTTGAAAGAGAGAGATTGAGAGAGAGAGAGAGAGAGAGAGAGAGAGAGAGAATGTGGGGTTGGGGCAGAGGCAGAGGGAGAGAGAATCACAAGCAGACTCCACCCTGACTGTGGAGCCTGACCCAGGGGCTCAATCCCATGACCCGGAGATCATGACCGGAGCCAAAACCACGAGTCAGAGGCTTAACTGCACCACCCAGACACCTCTAAAAGCTAAACAGTTTCAAAGAAAGAACAAAGATTATTCATCCAGAAAAAAAGGGAGACCAGGTGAGGAAGCACAACTGTAGGTCTTTACATTATCTGAGAGAATGCCAGGTGGAAGAGGCATGAGGGCTGAAGACACACTACAGCTGATGTAAAGGTGAGATTCTGAGAATCAAAACTTTCCCAATATAAACGAGGCTGCCTAAGAGGTGGCTCTGTCCACCAACACACCACAGTCAACCACCAGTAAGACTGCAGATGCTTCCACAGTCACCGCACAAGGTCCATGTCTCCCTGGAATCTTCTGTTCTGACTCCTCCTATTGACCTCCCAACTGTCCTGTCAGATGCTCAGTTCTCTCTGCTGTGTGTGACAGGGACAGGACTCCAGCCCATGTCTGCCTGCCGACAGCCCATCTTCTCTTCTCTGTGTCCAGCTGCCTCCCTGTCCTCACTTCCACAGACTCACTTTCAGGAGGAGGAAGTTATAACCAGGACCGGATGTTATTAGTCTTGTTAAGAATCTGAAGTACTGTTGGGTTCAAAGGCTCAAATTGAAGACTCTATTTTTAGCAAAAAGAGACAGGAACAGACTGTTCTTAACAGACTCTCTTCCATGATGACAAATACTTTAGTAAAAAGAACATGTTGTGTTATAACTTGGATTTATCAAATTATGATGCCAACTTTTCAGGTGTGGGCAGATTTCTGACCTCTCTAGCTGAGGTATAACCTTCTATGTATCTTTAATCCACCTCCTGTGAACAAGATAAAGCTTCTAGGGTGTTTGATATGCAATGTAGACTGAATAATCTAAAGAAGGAAAACAACGTTCTTTTTCTACACTAATATTCAACAATTGTTACTATCCTTTGAATGGTCCAGAAGAACACATCTTTACAGTGTTACAGTAAAACCTTTGAGAAGGAAGACATGAGAAACCTATGAGAGTGCCTTCTCCCTGTCTAGCACTGTTCTAAACACCTGCCACAGACGACCTCATTCTATCTCCAGCATAACGCAAAGAAGGGACACATCACTGTCGCTCCCTTTCCAAGGTGAGAAAACCATAAGGAGATTAAGTACCTTACTCCAGGTCACACAACCAATAAATGGTGGACCTGGGATTCGAAATCAGGTACTCAGGTTCCAGAGAACAGGCCCATGACCACTAGGCTGCGCCACCCAGCACCTGCTGCATGCTATGTACACTGCACTTTGCACAATGACCTCACACGACAGGCAGCAAAGTGCTCATTTTATATATGAAAAATCTGAAGTTTATAGAGATTGAGCTTCTTGCCCAAAGCTACTCACTAGTATAAGACTTCTTGTCCAAGTCTACCTCACCTCCAAATCCATGCACAACAGGGACAAATTTCTATCCTTCATCACCCCTTCTCAATCAGCACAAGACCTGTCACATAGCAGGCACTCAGTTAATATTTGATAAATATTCTTATTACGGGAATCCTTCTTCCTTGTGTCTTTGTCTCCTCCCTTTCTCTCTCTTTGCTCTTTTTTTTAATTTTTTTTATTATTATTTATTTATGATAGTCATACAGAGAGAGAGAGAGAGAGGCAGAGACACAGGCAGAGGAGAAGCTGGCTCCATGCACCGGGAGCCCGATGTGGGATTCGATCCCGGGTCTCCAGGATCGCGCCCTGGGCCAAAGGCAGGCACCAAACCGCTGCGCCACCCAGGGATCCCTCTCTTTGCTCTTTTGTCTCAGAATATAATTTTGCTAGTTACTTTCCTCTAAAAAAAAAAATCCTCTCTTGTCCCCTAGGTCTTCATGAGACTATTGATTTGTCTCCCTCCTATTCTTCCCAGTCATGGTTCTTTAAAGATTTATTTATACTTCTTTCCTCTGCTTCTTCCCTAACATTGTAATCTGGCTTCTCTTTTCCACCCCCAGGCATTCCATCAAGGACTACTCTTTCTAAGGTCACAGCCATCCATTCATTTGATCAATCAATACTTATTGAGTGTCTACTGGATGTGGGGCAAGGCAGCTTGAGCATGGAAGAAGTCACTTATGAGCTTTTCACTTCTTGGAGCTCAGAAAGGCACAAATGAGACAAGTCATCACAGTGTGATGAGGAGTATGAAAGAAGGGCATCGAATCCTTGTGAGAGAGAGAGCACAGAGTTTCTGACGCATGTTGAGTCCTCACTCTGGCAAGTGTGCTCATTGCCACGCACCCCAAAGGGAACTCTAGAGGACCTGGAAACTTGTACCTACATCAGCAGACTTCCTTGATTACCTCCTGCTTTTCTTTCTCTGTCTCCACAAGTTTTTACTATCTTTTTCCATAGACTCTAGATATGTCTGTTGGCACTTTTCTGCCCATGATTTTGACAGCCAAACACTCTTTCCCAGTGTTCTCCACTTCCACCACTCCAGAAACGTCTTGCTAATCAACTCCTTAAACACTGGGCATCCAGAAGTTTCCATTCTGAGTACTTTTCTCATTGTCAAGTAATCTCATGGGAAAATTCTCTGTGGCTTCATCTACCCTTTGTAATGACAGCAACTAATGTTTCTTGAGTCCTCTGTACCAGAACCTGCACTCAGTGATTTACGTATATACATATGCAAAGATACTCTTCTAATGCCATATTGCTATCCCAAATAAGCACTTTAAGATTTGCAGCAGTGGTTCTCAAAGTGTGGTCCTCCAAGACCCTTTCAGGGTCTGTATGGGTCAAAACTATTTTCGATGGATTAAGACTTTACAAAACTTTCAAACTCTCATGAGTGTATGGTGGAGTTTTTTTTGGGTGAAATACATGCAATAATGCCAAATCAAAATGAATGTGCACTTGTGCATTCTCGTGTTTTCTAGAACTTTCTAAGGTAGTAGGTTTGGAGTATAAATATGATCCTTTTCAGAAATGATTTCAGTTTGTTCTTAAAATTTCTACTATGTCCTTATTAACCATCTTTGGGTATGCCTGCTTAATATCTATAACCTCATTATCATACAATAAATTATTTGAAATCCTGAAGTTTTCCTTATACTTGGAAACATAAAAACTATACTTTGTTGTGCTGCTTTGTGATAATATATAGAAAATAGTTTCTAGAAAATGAAAAATAAAAAATTACATTAAATTAAACCTTATCTGTAACTATTTTTATTTTGTAAGTTTGTAATATTTTGCTTTAAAACAAATGAACATTAATTTACAAAAGAGTTGACTCTTGAGCAATGCAGAGATCAGGGTGCCAACCCCTGAGCAGCTGAAAAATCCATGTGTAACTTTTGACTCCCTAAAATTAACTATTAATAGTTAATTGTTGACTGGAAGCCTTACTGATAACATAAAGAATTGGTTAACACATATTCGGTATATCATTATATAACTTGTACCTACATCAGCAGACTGATGTATACATACATATATACATATACATATACTGTATTCCTTCAATAAAGGAATATGTATACATATGCATATACTGTATTCCTTCAATAAAGTAAGCTGGAAAAAATGTTAAAAAAAGCATAAAGAAGAGAAAATACAGTGATAGAGGGAAGACAGTGAAGACTAGGGGACCCGCATGCATTTCATCTGCTCCCTTGAATTCAGCTAGATATCTATCAAATCATTCTGAACACCTGGAATTCAACCTGAGATCTAAGAAAAGAATTGCTGCAATTCTACAAATAGAAAAGTGACCACGTTTTGCAAGGTAGGAGGTATGGAGATATGAATCTGAGGGGATATATCAGAAGATAAACCTGGGGGAGGGAGCTTCCATAACCTGGCTGCTGGAAAGTGAAACAGCAGCAAAGTGCAAAATCAGAGCTTTTAGAAGTCTGCTCCTGTGAGGGACATCCCTGCCTGAAAGGTGCTCAGGTGGGGAAGTGGTAGAGAATCTTAGCTCAGACAGTGTGGTCTCAGGATCTCTGGAGTCACAGAAAAAATGGGGATGCCTGAGTGTGGCAGAGTCCCCAAGCACTGGAGCAGGGAAACCGGCTAAGGTCAGTGAGCTCAGGAGTGGCCTGTCAGCTAGGTATTGGCCATAAATTGCAAACCACAGTTTGGTAGGGTGACCACTCTCCAAGTAGGGCCCCAGCAAGCAACAACCTCTGCACTCCTTCTTCCGGGAGGTGCAGCACAGGTGCACATGGGATCAGGCAACTGCTCCCAGAGCAGGGGCCCATAAAGCAGCTGGGTTGTGGGGAGGCCCCTGTCCCTCCCCTAGGAAGATTGGTGAAGAAGTGCATTGCAGGACTGCAGGAGTCTGCAGAGTTTGGCTCACACAAAAGGGGCTGACTGCTTTTCCTTGAAGGTGCACTGAAGAGTGGAAGCCATGATCATTCAGCTATGGAGCAGGATCTGGGCACCTCCATTTTTATTTTTATTTTTTCATCCTGTAAAACAGCTGGAAAAGCCTTCAGGGAACAACATCCTCATCGAGGGATGCCTGGGTGGCTCAGAAACTGAGCCTCTCATTGCTCATTCCCTTTGGCTCAGGACCTGATCCGGAGTCCCAGGATTGAGTACCACCTTGGGCTCCTTGTGAGGAACCTGCTTCTCCCTCTGCCTATGTCTCTGCCTTTCTCTGTGTGTGTCTCTCATGAATAAATAAATAAATAAATAAATAAATAAATAAATAAATAAATAAAATCTGGAGAAAAGAAAAAAGCTTCATTGAGCAACCTGAAGCAGCCTACGCTGAGCTGGGGTCATGGTTGATATTTTTTATTTTGTTCTCTCATTCATTTTACCTTCTCTGGAAAAATGACTAGAAGGAGAAGTTCACAGCAAAAGAAAGAGCCAGTGGTAATACTCTCTATCATAGATTTTTTTTTTCTATCATAGATTTAACTGATATGGATATAAGTGAAATATCAGAACTAGAATGTTCTGAATATAATATACTAGAATTCAGAATAATGGTTATAAAGTTACTAGCTGGGCTTGAAAAAATTCATAAAAGACACACTAGAGAATCCTTAAGTGCAGAAATGAAATCTAATCGGGCCAAAATTAAAACACTTTAACTGAGATGAAGTCTAAAGTGGAAACTGTAGCAGCTAGGTAAATGAGGCAGAAGAGAGATTCAGTGACAAAGACAAGATGATGGAAAGGAAGGAAGCTGAGGAAAAGAGACAAACAACTAATCGACCATGAGGAGAGGCTTTGAGAAATAAGTGATGCCATAAAGAGAAACAAAATTAGAATTACTGGGGTCCCAGAGGAAGAAGAGAGAGACAGAGGGACAGAAGATATGGTTGACCAAATCATAGCTGAGAACCTCCCTAATCTGGGGAAGAAAACAGGCATTCAAGTCTAAGATAAACAGAGAATGCCATTCAAAATCAATAAAAATAGATTAATACCCCAATATATAATAGTGAAGATTCCAATTTCAGACATAAAGAGAAAATCTTGAAAGCAGCTTGAGACAAGAGGTCCTTAACCTACAAGGGTAGAAACGTTAGACTGTCAGCAGACCTATTGACAGAGACCTGGAAGGCCAGAAAGAGCTGGCATGATACATTCAGGGTGCCAAATGAGAAAAACATGCAGCCAAGAATATTTTACCAGCAAGGTTGTCATTCAGAGTGGAAGGGGAGATTAAGAGCTTCCAGGACAAATAGAAACTAAAATGACTTGTGATCACTAAACCAGCCCAGCAAGAAATATTAAAGTGGGATATTGTAAGCAAAGAGAAAGGCCAAAAGTAACACAGAGCAGAAAGAAACAGATAATCAACAGAAATGGGGAATTTACAAGTAATACAATGGCACTAAATTCACTTCTTTGAATAGTTACTCTGAATGTAAATGGGTTAAACACTCCAGCCAAAAGACAGGGTATCAGATTGAATAAAAAAGCAAGACCTACCCATATACTGTCTATAAGAGACTCATTTTAGACCCAAAGGTGCCTCTAGATTGAAAATGAGGGGGTGGAAGAAACTCTTTATCATGCTAATGTACATCAAAAGAAAGCTGGGGCAGCAATCTTCTTATCAGACAAATCAGATTTTAAGCCAAAGATTGTAGTAAAGGATGAAGAGGGACACTATGTCATACTTAAAGGGTCTATCCAACAAGAAGATCTAACAATTATAAATATTTATGCTCCTCACTGGAGAACAGCCAATTAAAAACCAAATTAAAGAAACAAATAATAGTAGAGGACTTATCATGGACAGATCACCTAAGCAGAAGATCATCACGACACAAGAGCTTTGAATGACACCCTGCACTAGATGGACTTCACAGATACATATAGAACATTCCATCCTAGAGCAACAGAATACACATTCTTCTCAAGTGCACATGGAACATTCTCTAGAATAGATCACATTTTGGGTCACAAATCAGGTCTTAACTCATATCAAAAGACTGGTATTATTTGCTTCGACGTGGATGGAACTGGAGGGTATTATGCTGAGTGAAATAAGTCAATCAGAGAAGGACAAACATTATATGGTCTCATTCATTTGGGGAATATAAATAATAGTGAAAGGGAATAGAGGAGAAGGGAGAAGAAATGGGTAGGAAATATCAGAAAGGGAGACAGAACATGGAAGACTCCTAACTCTGGGAAACGAACTAGGGGTGATGGAAGGGGAGGAGGGCGGGGGATGGGGGTGACTGGGTGACGGGCACTGAGGGGGGCACTTGACGGGATGAGCACTGGGTATTATTCTGTATGTTGGCAAATTTCACACCAATAAAAAATAAATTTATTATTACAAAAAAAAGACTGGTATCATTCTTTGCATATTTTCAGGCCACAATGTTTTGAAACTTGAACTGAATCACAGGAGCAAATTTGGAAGGAACTCAAACATTTGGAGGTTAAAGAATATCCTACTAAAGAATAAATGGGTCAAGAAGGAAATTAAAGAAGAATTGAAAAAACTCATGGAAACAAATGAAATTGAAAACACAGCTGTTCAAAACCTTTGGGATGCAGCAAAGGCAGTCCTAAGAGGAAAGTACATAGCAATACAACCCTTTCTTGAGAAACTAGAAAAGTCTCTACTAGACAGCTAACCTTACACCTAGAGGAACTGGAGAAAGAACAGCAAATAAAGCCTAAACCAAGCAGTGGAAGAGAAATAATAAAGATTAGAGCAGAAATCAGTTAAATAGAAATCAAAAGAACAGTTGAACAGATCAATGAAATTAGAAGCTAGTTCTGGAAATAATTAAAATTGAGAAACCCCTAGCCAGACTAATCAAAAAGAAAAGAGGAAGGACTCAAGTAAAGAAAATCATGAATGAAGGAGGAGAGATCATGACCAATACCAAGGAAATACAATTTAAAAAATTATTATGAGCAACTACATGCCAACATATTAGGCAATCTGGAAGAAAAGGATGCATTCCTAGAAACATATAAATTACCAAAACTGAAACAGGAAGAAACAAAAAACGTGAACAGACCCATAACCAACAAGGAAATTGAAGCTGTCATCAATAATCTCCCAACAAACAAGAGTCCTGGGCCAGATGGCCTCCCAGCAGAATTCTACCAAACATTTAAAGAAGACAATACCTGTTCTTCTGAAGCTATTTCAAAAAATAGAAATGGAAAACTTCCAAACCTATTCTGTGATTCCAGCATTACTTTGATCCCCAAACTAGACAAAGACCCCACCAAAAAAGGAGCATCACAGACCAATATCTATGATGAACATGAATGCCAAAATTCTCACCAAGATACTAGCCAATAGGATCCAACAGTACAGTAAAAGGATTATTCACCACAACCAAGTGGGATTTATTCCTGGGCTACAAGGCTGGTTCAACATCTGCAAACTAATCAATGTGATTAATCACATTAATAAAACAAAGGAAAAGAAAAATTATTATCCTCTCAATTGCATCAGATAAAGCATTTGACAAAATATAGCATCATGTCTTGATAAAAATTCTCTGACATGTAGGGACAGAGGGAACATAACCTCAATATCTTAAAAGCCATACATGAAAGCCCAGAGTGAAAACTTTTCCCCTAAGGTCAGGAACATGGCAGGGATGTCCATTCTCACCACTGTTATTCAACATAGTACTGGAAGTTCAAGCCTCAGCAATCAGACAAAAAATAAAAGGCATTCAAGTTGGCAAAGAAGAAGTCAAACTTTCCTTCTTTGCAGATGACATGATATCGTATGTGGATAACCCAAAAGATTCTATCCTAAAATTGCTGGAACTCATAAAGAAATTTAGCAACATGGCAGGATATAAAATCAATGCACAGAAATCAGTTGTATTTGTATACAATAACAATGAGACAGCAGAAAGAGAAATTAAGGAATGAATCCCATTTACAATTGCACCAAAAACCATAAGATACTTAGTAATAAACCTAACCAAAGGGGAAAAGTATCTGTACCCTAAAAACGATAAAACACTTATGAAAGTAACCGAGGATGACACAAAGAAATAGAAAAACATTCCATGATCAATGATGGGAAGGATAAATATTGTGAAAATGTCTATGCTTACCTAGAGTAATTTACACATTCAATGCAATCGCTATCAAAATACCATTGACATTTTTTACAGAGCTAGAACAAATAATCCTAAAATTTGTATGGAACCAGGAAAGACCCCAAATAGCCAGAGGAACGTTGAAAAAGAAAACCAAAGCTAGTGGCATCACAATGCCAGACTTCAAGCCAAATTACAAAACTGTAATCATCCAGACAGTGTACTGCCACAAAACAGAGATCAATGGAACAGGACCCAGAAATGCACCCTCAACTCTGTGGTCAACTAATCTTCAACAAAGCAGGAAAGAATATTCAGTGGAAAAAAAACAGTCTCTTCAATAAATGGTGCTCGGAAACTTGGACAGCCACATGCAGTAGAATGAAACTGGCCCATTTTCTTACACCATACACAAGGATAAACTCAAAATGGATGAAAGACCTAAATGTGAGACAGGAATGCATCACCATCCTAGAGGAGAACACAGGCAGCAACCTCTTTGATGTTGGCCACAGAAACTTCTTGCTAGACATATCTTCAAAGGCAAGGGAAACAAAAGCAAAATTGAACTGTTTGAACTTCATCAAGACAAAAAGCTTCTCTGTGGTATATGTATACAATGGAATATTACTCAGCCATCAGAAATGACAAATACCCACCATTTGCTTCGATGTGGATGTAACTGGAGGGTGTTAGGCTGAGTGAAATAAGTTAATCGGAGAAGGACAAACATTATATGGTCTCATTAATTTGGGGAATATAAAAAAATAGTAAAAGGGAATACAGGGGAAAGGAGAAAAAATAAGCGGGAAATATCAGAAAGGGAGACAGAACATGAAAGACTCCTAACTCCGGGAAACGAACTAGGGGTGGTGGAAGGGGAGGTGGGTGGGGGGTGGGGTGACTGGATGATGGGCACTGAGGGGGGCACTTGATGGGATGAGCACTGGGTGATATGCTGTATGTTGGCAAATTGAACTCCAATAAAAAAAAGATAAAAAGCTTCTGCACAACAAAGGAAAAAGTCAACAAAACTAAAAGGCAACCCATGGGATGGGGAAAGATATTTGTAAATGACATATCAGATAAAGGGCTAGTATCCAAGATCTATGAAGAATTTATTAAACTCAACACCCCAAAAACAAAGAATCCAGTCAAGAAATGGGCCAAAGACATGAACAGATATTTTCTCCAAAGATGACATACAAATGACCAACAGACACATAAAGAAAGACATTAATGGGCAGCAGGGGTATACAAATCAAAACCACAGTGAGATACCACCTCACATCAGTCAGAATGACTAAAACTAACATCAGGAAACAACAGATGTTGGTGAGGATGTGGAGAAAGGGGAACCTCTTAACGCTGGTGGTGGGAATGCAAAATGGTGCAACCACTCTGGAGAATAGTATGGAGGTTCCTCAAAAAATTAAAAATAGAGCTACGCTACAACCCAGTAATTGCAGTACTAAGAATTTACCCCAGATATACAACTGTGGTGATCTTAAGGGGCACCTGCACCCCAGCATTTACAGCAGCAACGTCCACAATAGCCAAACTGTGGAAAAAGCCAAGATGTCCTTTAAGAGATGATTGGATAAAGAAGATTTGGTGTGTATATATACAATGAAATATTACTCAGCAATCAGAAAGGATGAATTCTTACCAGTTGCATCGATGTAGATAGAACTGGAGTGTATTATGCTGAGCAACAAAAGTCAACCAGAAAAAGACAATTATCATATTGTCTCACTCATATGTAGATAATAAGAAACATTGCAGAGGACCATAGGGGAAGGGAGGAAAACTGAATGGGAAGTCATCAGAGGGAGAGAGAAACCATGAGAGACTCTTAATTCTAGGAAACAAACTGTGGGGTTGTTAGAGGGGAGCTGGGTGGGGAGACGGGGATAATTGGGTGGTGGGTATTAAGGAGGGCACGTGATATGATAAGCACTGGGTATTATACACAATTGATGAATCATTGAGCTCTATATCTGAAACCAATGGTGCATTATATGTTGGCTAATTGAAATAACATTTTAAAAAAGAACAGAAAATACTCTTATAGTACCGTGCTGTAAAAATCCACATATGAGTCAACCCACACAGTTCAAATCTGTGTTGTATTAGGGTCAGCTTATATTTTTCTTATGTTTAAGGATAAATAATTAGCTTGGAAAAGTTTAAACTACTCACCCCCTCAATCTCTAGCTGAATCATCTATGTCTGTAGACACCAAAAAAGATGAAACTGTCATTTCAGAGAGCTCTGACTCATGGAGGAAAGAATCTACTGCAAAGGAATGAGGTAAGAATACAAACGGAACTGTAATTAAAAACAAACGAAACTACTTTCTCTCCCTCTATTTCATAGATACCAATCATTTATCTTACTGTGTTTTGTGGAATAGAGTATTTGAGAATAATAGTACTACGGTGCCAGTTAAATTATGGTGTCATTATAGACGAATCATTCAGAGTTTAAAGAAAAAGGACTAATTGTTTTAAAAAGAGATAAAACAACTTCCTTAAAATAAAAAAAAATTGTTTAATATGGTTTTCCCAACTGTAAATGAAAAAAGCCATGGAAGCATGTTATGGAATAAGTTATCATATTTCATTGGCTGGGAAACCATAAATGAGAGCTCAGAGACTAATACAGCCTTATGCTATTGACATTACTGAACACCTGCCAGATGGAAAGTCACAGCATTTCCAGTTTCCAACAATACGGTAACCCTTTGAATTAAAGATGTAGTTGCAAACATGAAGACTGAGTCAACCAATCAACTGTAGGATTGTACTTCTGTCTTACAAATGGATGAATCTGCAGACATGGCTGGACTTGCAGTGTTGCTTGTATTCTTCGGTATTAACACCAACTAATCATCCAAGAAAAAGTTTTATGCAAATACCTTGCAACAGTGGTCCTGAATATTGTTAAGCACTGAAAAATTCTGAATCTTCAAAAGTGTTCTCACTGATAGTGCAAATGTAATGATGTGTAAAACTGATGGTACCTTTGCACAAATGAAAGAAGTAGCACCAAAGTGGACCAGTTTTCATTGTGCTTCTCACTGCCACATACTCATACATAAAAGCCAATTTCGCTTAAGAATGTTCTGATGAAGTAGGGGAAAATATTAACTTTATTAAATGTGTATCTTTGAATATGTCTTCTGAATATTGTGTGACAAATGGGAAGTATGTATAAAACACTTCTTTCAGAAAAACAAAACAGAATACATTTGCAATGAAATTGTAAGTTGAACTAGATGCTCTTTTCTAAAGGACACCATTTTTACTTCAGAGATTGACTTATGACTTACTTACAAGACTGAAGATGAATGAAGCAAGTCTGTCATTTCAAGAAAAAAAATATATCTGACTATATTTGTTGCCAATGATAAAATTTCAGTTTTTGAGTAAAAAATAGACTTTTGAGAAACTTGTGTTTGCTACATGAGTTTGAAAGCTTTCCAACACTCAAAGATGTTACTGATGAGTTAAGTAGTGAAATTAATAAATGTGATTTTTAAATATTGTATAACGGAGTATGCAAATGCTTGGAGAGTCTAAATAAATCAGTGGTGATTTTCCAAATGACCAATGTATCGTGTTACAAAATCATGCATATTTAAAAGAGCCACTTAAAATTCAAGACATACTAAAGGATTTTAAGGTAAAAGAATGCAAAAAGTTCAGTATTCAGCTCAGAGATCTTCACCAGAAAGCCTTCTCTGACCACAGAGTGACCTAGGTGTCCCCTTCCTATATTTTCTCAGTACTTGTTATACCATTCTGGGATTTCTTGCATATTTATGAATCATTACAAAAGAACTGTGAACTTACTGAGAGTGGGAACCATGTCCTATAGGTCTTTATTTTTCCCAATGCTGATCACAGTGCCTGGCACAAAGCCAGAGGTCAGTGGATGAATGAACAATGGAGTGAGCACTTCAGAACTCTGGACAGTTCCCAGGGAGCCTCTCCGCTCTTGAGCTTCTGAATATAGAGGGTTCTGGGGTTAATCCTACATTCTCTTTAGGACTCTCAATTGTCAGGAATCCCTTATATCCCATAGACTGGCCTTTGTAGTTCTTTCTTTCTTTTTTTTTTTTTTTGTAAAAGTAATTTATTTATTTTTAAAATTTCACGTTTTTATTTAAATTTTAGTTTGTTAACATATAGTATAATGTTAGTTTCAGGAGTAGAATTCAATGATTCATCGCTAACACATAACACCCAGTGCTCATCACAAGTATCCTCCTTAGTTCTTAACCTAAAAACTGAATGAATCCATTATCTCCTTCTACATTCAATATGCATCTTACATCCATCTACTCTAAATTTATTTATTACACACCTAATCCAAGACATTATTATCTCTTCCAAAGCCTCCTAAATAGGCTGCTTGCTTTGGCACCCCTATCTGTCTTCCACATAGCACCCAGAGCAATCTTTTTTAAATTTAACTTATTAAAAATTTTTTGTACATATTTTTTATTGGAGTTCAATATGCCAACATATAGCATAAAACCCAGTGCTCATCCCATCAAGTGCCCCCCTCAGTGCCTGTCACCCAGTCACCCCATCCCCCTGCCCACCTCCCTTTCCACCACCTCTTGTTCATTTCCAAGAGTTAGGAATCTCTCATGTTCCATCACCCTCACTGATATTCCCACTCATTTTCTCTCCTTTCCCCTTTATTCCCTTTCACTATTTTTTATACTCCCCAAATTAATGAGACCATATAATGTTTGTCCTTCTCCGACTGACTTACTTCACTCAGCATAATACCCTCCAGTTCCATCCACATTGAAGCAAATGTTGGGGATTTGTCGTTTTTAATGGCTGAGTAATATTCCATTGTATACATATACCACATCTTCTTTATACATTACTTTCAGGGCTCATTTCTATAGTTTGTTACCAGAGCAATCTTTTAAACATACAAATCAGCTTGGTGAATTAAGGATGGACACAAACAATTCTTCACCACTGCCCCCATCAAGAGGTATAATCCATTTCTTCTTGCTTTGAATCTGGGCTGGCCCAGAGGCTTGTGTTAACTAACAGAATGTAATTGAAGCATCTCCATGTAATTTCCAGGGCTAGGTCTTAAAGAACAGTCATATAGAGCAAAGGAAAAAGAGAAGAGAGAGAGAGAATGACACCAAGAAAGAGACTCTTAACTATAGAGGACACACTGATGGTTAGAGAGGGGAGGTGGGTGGGGGATAGAGAAAACAGGTGACAGAGGTAAGGAGTCCACTTGTTGTGATGAGCACCAGGTATTGTAAGGAAGTGTTGAATCACTATATTGTATGCCTGAAACTAATATTAAGTTGTAAGTTAACTATATTGGAATTAAAATAGTAGAAAAAGAACAGTTATATAGATTTAAGCAGCTCACAGAGGCCTGAAAGGTTGGTGATAAGGCACTCAACCCATGATACATCACAGTGAAAAAGATAACAAAAACAATAGCAATAATAATAATAGCTTCCATTTACGAAGGATCCTTAGAAGATCCCAGATCTCCTTAGATATACAAATTTCATTATGTCTTAAAATTATGTGAGGTTGATAGTACAATCATTGTATTTGAAATGTGAAGACTATGTCTCAGTAGACTAATTTTCAAATCCAGGGGGTAGCTGACACTGACACTCTTGCTCCTTCAACCTTCCTTACCTGAAGGAGGAGCCCTCAAGTCATCATTCTTCTCTATTTGGAGGCTGTGGCAATGCTCTTCTCCAAGTCCAGACACAGATATTAAGAGACAAGTCCAAATGTTGATGAGGTCTTATTTTCTCCAAATTATTAAAACCATAATTCAGATGCCACATGGTATTCTTGCGATATCTGCCCTACCCTAGGAAACTCCCGATAAGTACAAGGGCCAAATCCTATAATTAAAGCCATATATTAACCAATGCCCTGAACACACTTGCACATTCTCTCATTCCAAGGTTCATTGCTCTTCAAAATACACTAGTGAGGTAGAAAGGGACTGACATTCCTGTATCACTTCAATAGCAAAATCTGCAGTCAGTGCCACCTTCTTAAATGCTTCCTTCCCCACCGCCCCATGACCTACACTGCTCCTCACACTCTCCTTCTCATAAAATGCAGAATGATCTCCTGGTAAGAGAGAATAAAAAGTATTTCAGTTTTGTAGGTCAGCAATACTGTTATGAACCTTAAATTACACCAGTCAATCATCATTTTGACTTTAAATCTGAAAGAAAGCAAAAGTATGTCTCCTATAATTTGAATTAGTGACTACTTAAGGACACCAGTGCCACGGTATTAATGACAGGGCAATGCAATCAGCCTCAGGAACCTGAGCATTAGCAGCTCTCACTATTACATAGGCTAGTTTTGCTGCATGTAAGCTGTTATTTTACTGTGTCACTGGCACACACATACACAGGGATGTCCTGAATGCACACATGCACGCGCACACATACACACATGCATGCATCCATCTACCACCTGAGGGGAACTAATATCTCTGGATGACTCTCAATACCCAAAGAAAAGAGCATGTAAGCTTCTCCATGCACCTACATTAGGTACTGGAAACAGTACCAAATAAGACTTGATTTTATAAATTAAAACAAACGCCTACTTCACCTGGCTTCAAACTCCATGGCATTTTAATGGCTTTCTGTTTCATTTACCTTAGAATCAAAACTAAGGAAGGAAAAAATAAAATAAGATGAAATCAGAGAGGGAGACAAACCATAAGAGACTATTAATCACAGGAAACAAACTAAGAGTTTGCTGGAGGAGAGGAAGGTGGGGGAAGGGGTAACCGAGTGATGGACATTAAGGAGGGCATATGATGTGATAAGTACTGGGTGTTATATGCAACAGATGAATCACTGAACTTTACATTAGAAATTAATGATACACAGTATATAAACTAATTGGATTTAAATAAAATAAGTTAAAAATTAAACCTTGTAAACTAGTTCAGAAAGTATGTCTAACTCCTATAGCCCTCTCCTTTCCTTCTCCACGTCCAATGTGCTGGCTGTCTACACATCTTGTGTGGATGGTGCTGCCCATCTTCACCCACATTGTGCTTTCTTGTGAGAACCCCTCCTACTCCTGCCCTATCCTCTTCTCTTCAGTCTTACAAGCTCCAACCTATTTTTCAGGTCATAGCTCAAAAATCACCTCTGCAAGGAGGCCTCTCTGACTCTGATCCTTAGGTCAGATAAAGCCCCCTACTTTATATTCTCAGAGTCTCAGAAACCTTCTCTGTCATAACACACACACCTCACCTTACTATTTATATTTCCAGTAGGTCTCACTGGACATAAGCCCTATGAGTGTAAGGGTTGACTCTGTTCTGCTCATTGCTTATCCTTGGCATCTAGTAAGATGCTTAGCACCTAGGGAAAGAGATGCTCTTTATCTTTAAGAAAAGTGGTCCAACTGTGGTTCCCAGACCAGAAGCATTAACATTTCCTGGAGACTTGTTAGGAATGCAAATTCCCTTGTCCCATTCCAGATTTATGAAATCAGAAGTCCGGAGGTGAGAGCCAGCAGTCTCCACCCCAACAAAGCCTCCATGTGACTCTGGTATCTGTGAAGCTTGAGAACTGGGTCGGTAACATGAAGGTGCTCACAATCCAGTGAGTAAGATTCACACTGGCAACCACAAAAGGCAAGACTAGAATCAGTGTGTGGATATTCTGTACAGGCTAAGTTTGGATAATGGACAGGAGGGACTTTCTCACAATTAGGAAAGCTCTGTAACAGAATGCACTTGAGAAAGTGGGCAGGGTACCACAGGCACCTGATTGTGCAGGTGCCTTTTTTTACTTAGAGTTAGCTCTCAATAAATGTTGGCTTGAATGCTGAAGAAGAGATTCCTAAGTTAGATAAGAGAAGCTGCTTTCTGAGTTCCCAGCATCCCTAAGACTCTGGAGACTCTCAGAGACACCACAACTGTGTTCTGAAGGTCTAAAGGAGTCTAACAAAGCCTGGAGTTGTTTGGGTTAAAACAACATCTAATTTTGAATAAATGTCACAAAAACATCAACACTCACCCAACCCACCTCAGGAGAAAACAAGCAATGAGGATTTTACAAATGGCTATAAATAAAAATCCCAATTAAATCCAAGTAGGAAACTATCTGACAGAACAAGAAAGCCTGGAGACAGGAGACCTGAAGGGGAGAAGCTAGCTGCCTCTTTCTGAAATCCCAGAAATCAAAAAGAATGTGTTCCCATGTGAAAGGCTCTCCAAGTTTACACTCCATATCCTAGTTGGAGGTGACCGAATAGATAATCATTTGGAGACAAAATGATGTTGGAAGCCCTGCAGTCAAATTAGGGAAAGATGTAAAATCTGACTAAAGTGAGTGAAGTCCTTAAACTTCTCCCAAATAACAACCAACACATCAACTCTCTGTTTAGAAATCACAGGGATTTCTTGTGTCATTGTTTGTTCCTGAAATAAATAGTGCAATGATGATCCCATACAGCAAATGCTTTGCTTTCACCTAAAGGACTTGAAAGATGTTGCTTAGACTTGAATGCATCCATCATTTCCATATGCCTTCGTGTCACACTTCTGAATGGATGACCCAAGCCTTTCTGTGTATGGTTCTATTTCGTGTGCCAACAAAAAAACTATGTAACTAAGTCTTCAGAGATGCAGTCTCTCTAGATGAAAATACTATCTTGCTTCTTCTTAACACTTGAACCCTTGTTCACATATTTCTCATAATAAAAACATAAATTTGGAGCATTTGCCAATATGCAGCAAAACATAAGGAAAAATGAAAATTCAAATGTTAAAATGAATATTCAAATCTATATATACAGTCTCTCAGAATTTATAAAAATGCATAAGCAACAGACTAAAATGAAATGCCAAAGAACCTAAGCTACAGTCTTTATCTCATGGAATCATGAAAAACATAATTCTTTCTTAATTTTATTGTATTATTATCAGGTTGCAATGATTCATACTGTGTGACTGAGGTAGAGGGTTGGACAAACAGATCATAGGAACAGAAGAGACAACTCAGACACAAACCCACAGGTACAAGGAAATGATATACACACTGTAGGTCACTGGGGGAAAAGGAGACTTCTATCCATGAGGGAATATGATAAACAAAGCTGCAATAGTAGGTTCTCTGTAAGGAACAAAGTAACACAGGATCTAAATACTAGAATATCCCAAATCAACACCCCACACCATACACAGAAACCTCTTGAACAATCTAATGGGGAAAGCCAAACTTCATAGTGTCAGAAGAAAATATAAGGAATCTCATTAGGACCCTGACATTGGGAAATATTTTTCAAAGCAGACATAAAATACATTCACCTTAAAAAGGGAAGACTGGTACTTTAATTGCATTAGAACTAAAATCAATTTTTCAAAAGTCATCATAGCATGTAAATACAAGCTACACATTTTAAGAAGATATTCAACATATGTAACACCCCCCCCACCGTATATCAATAAGGAAATAGCCAATCTTGTTAAAAATGAGCAAATAGTATGAACACAGATGGAAGGGCTGTAGTCTCAAAGGAGACAGAGAAGGTTTTCCTGAGAAGGCAGCCCTATGATTTTTAATGTGGCAGGTTTCTATGAAGGAAGAGAAAGTGAAGCTGAGGGGAGTTGTAGAAGCCCACTCACTGAGCAGACACCAGCTACGTCTTCAACAACAACCTCTTTATCAGTAATAAGCATGATACTTGGATCTCTATGTGTCTTACTTCCTGGACTCATTTCTCAGTTGGTTCTAAGCCAGGGCAGGCAAAAGGGAGGTGGTGGTATTTAAGCTCTTCTTGAATTCCATCCTTATAGCTCTATGGAGAATAGACTGCAATGGGGCAAGCATGGAAGCTAAAAGATCATTAGTCAGCTTTCACCATAACCCAGGACAGGTGTGAGGGTGGCTTGGTGACAGTAGTAGAGGAGTAATAAGCTGTCAGAGCCAACAGGCTTTGCTGGATGAGGGGAGAGGGAGAGGGTGGGGAGGATCAAGGATGAGCCCTAGAAGCAAATCAAAACAAAACAAAATAATAGATATGAAGTATCTGAAGACAGAGGTGCTAAACACACAATAGCTTTTAAATTACATATATTTAAGGAATTAATGGATATTGATCAGATTTTATCTGATTGTCAGAGCTGAAAGATGGAGAGAAAGTATTTTGTAGAGACAGATGAAAGTGCAAAGAGAGGAAGCGCTTGCTTTTAAGAGAACCATGGCAACCTTCTGCCTGCAATAATTCATTTCTATCTGCCTGGATCACCAAAAGCTGCTTTCCTCTGGTTCACCAAGATCTCTGATGGGTCTACTCATCACTTGTGAACATTTTATCCTTACAACAAGCAGCTCCATCCTAGTGCAAATATGACATTTATGTCCAAATTGAATGTGCATAAAATGTCATCCTACCCTCAGCCCAGCACAGCAACTTCCAATTATATCATGTTTTAAGGGACGATGACAAATGTGGGAGAAATCGCCTCGTGGCCTTTACTAAGATAACAAAATTGTAAAGTTTGGATTAAATAACAGGATTGGCATTCTGACTTCAGGGGTGCAGTTAACTTTGATTAAGCAGCCAGTGTGTGGCTTCACCAGAGGGACTGTGGGGAGAGGGCTGGGGTTCACTTACATCTTTTGTACCCTTCATGCCATCTACATCATTACTGCAGAGGAGAAAATTGTGCATCATGTCCCGAGAGCTCTTTATTAACAAGGCTGACAGCAAGGCCACAGGCTGTAGGGAAGGAACATTTGTTTTGTGAGATGTCACATTTGAGCCTTACTTGGGCACATAACCCTGAATGCCTGGGTCTGGATCCTGGTCTGCCATTTGGCAGCTATATCTCATTGGACAAGTTTTTCTGAATCTCATCCCCTCAGTTTCTCTATCTTTTAAATGTCCACACCAATCCAATCTGTGTGCCTACTAATTGTGAGTATTAAAAATGATAACCTTTATAAAACACTACTTTGTTCAAGCTGCTATAACAAACGAGAATCTTTTACTTCTCTCATCTCTAGAGGCTGAAGTCCAAGACCAAGCTGCCAACAAACTCAGTGTCTGGTGAGCATCTGCTTTCTAGTTCATAGACAACTGTCTTCTCACTGTGTCCCCAAGGGCACTAATCCTATTCATAAGGGCCCCACCCTCATGGCCTAATTACCTCCCAGAGGCTCCACCTCCAAACACCATCATACTGGGGATCAGGTCTGAACATACAAACGTTGGAGGGGCACCAACTCTCGTCACAGTACCATAATCCATTCAAACAGTCCCTCATACCCATATATGCAATGGGTGAAATGAAGACTAGTGGTGAATACTTTTAACAAGCTCCACCTAGAGCATCCTCTATACAGTGCCCAGCATACAGTAGGAGACAAGGAATTGTTCATTGCATGGATACCAAATGAATTATCATTGCTTTCTTAGCTTCAGTTTCCTCATTGGTAAAAGGGAGCAGTAATATTAACCCCCAAGGCTGTCAGAAAGAGGAAAAAATATGGCAACTACCAAATAACTGGTGGTTTATGAAATGAACTTTAAAAGCCCCATTCACTGAACTAAAACCAAAATCAGGGAGACGTGCCACTTGGTTATTTTAGAATTTGCTTGATTTGCTGTTTAAAATGTAAGTTTGTTTACTTTCCAAATAACAGAGTTGCATTTTAAACTGTGACACAAGATTGTTTGTTCATTTGTTTTTGCTTATTTCTCCCTAGAAGGGGATGATGCCTACCTCAAGGGGTCATTATACAGAATAAATGAGTGAACACAAAAGAAGCCAGGCAAGTAGGAGATGCTCTGCATCCTTCCCAAAACTAACAAACAAACAAATGAAATGTCCACCAGGGAATTACAGCTGTCGGCTTCCATTGCTCTACCTCTCCTGACTGAGCCCCCACAAGCCAGGGACACAAAGTCCCCTGCTTCTCCTTGGTCCCTCCTGGTGATCTGTGGTCTGAGCTTTGTCACTGAAGGGGAAGTAACTCTTCTGATCATCCCTCTGTTGACTAGGCCACTTCTAGTGGGTACTGATGCTTATCTTTTCACAGGGCAACTCTATTTCCAGAAATCTGAAGTTGAAGGATGCTCTCTCTCTCTCTCTACCAGAATTACAAATCTTCTCCATTAGCATTGGGCAACAAAAGCATTATCTTCTTAATTTCTTACAACATACACAGGGAGGAGGTCTGAAGAGTAATGGACATTTGTGGAAAGGAGATTAATGGGAAAATAATTCTCCTGGTTGGAAAATGAAAGTGGATTTCTTTACTAGAGTACTTCTCAGAGCCTTTGGCATATAACTCTTCACATGGCTCTTCAGGAGTGGGGATATAAGAACTACTTCTAAAACTTACTTGACCAGGCAAACCTCTGCATAGAATACACTTTCACACACTGTGGTGCAACATGTTCCAAGGAACAGATATAAGAATGTATTAAATGCTCATTTATCTGCTGATGAATGCCTACCATGCCTCCAGTTGGCTAGGGACATGACAGTGAACTCCACACCTAGTCCCTGCCTTCATGAAGTCTGAAATCTAGTAACGGCATGACTGACAAGTCAATAAACCCACAAGTGGAGTTCATAACACACACCATTAAGGATGCAAAAGCATCACAGTTCAGGCTTAGTTTGAGGCAAGGGCAGGACAAGTACAGTCTCTATGGAAAGGAAATATTTGTCATCTAGATGAAAGGCTGGCTGAAGTATGAATGTGCAAAGATGGAGAAGCATAAGGAATAGTACAGACAAGGGCAAAAAGGCTGGAGAACACAGAGTCCAGGCTGTTGCTCAGCATGAGGAGGGGCAAGGTATGTACAGTGGGTCACAGGGACCCTAGGGAAAACCTGATGATGGGAGGAGGAGGAGGAACAGCAGCTGATACCCATAATGATAAAAGTGCTTCTACTCCCGTGTGGGAATACCCACTACAGTCTACACCTGTCATAGGTATTTGACAATTTCAGATCTTGTTTAGACCTCTCAAGAACCCTCAGAGCTGGGAATGCTCCCCTGTGGTGGTGAAGAGCACAGGTTTTGGAAACAGAAATACTTGGTTTCAAACCTGGCTCCACCACTTACTGACTGTGATATGGAACAATTTTCTTAGCTTCTCTGAACCTCTGTCTCCACACCTGTTAAGATCAGATCTGTAATCTATCTCATGATATTGTCAGAAGCTGACAGATAATACATGAAAAGTGCTATGCAATGTACCTGATGTTTAGAAAGTCCTAGATCAATATGCATCAATTGAGGAAAGACAGGTCCAAAGAGCATGAATGCGTTGCCTAAGGTCACATAGCTAATCAATGAGACAGTGGACATTCAACCCCAAAGCCATTACTCATCCCATGGTGAACTTACTGCACTGTGATGATGATGATGATGATGGTAAACAACTGATGTTCATTGAGTGCTTGCTCATTGTCCTGAACAATTTACATGTATTTAATTGCAGCAACAATCCAATTAAGTAGATAAAATTACTATACTCAGTTAACAGATGAGGACGTGGAGACCTACAGATGGCTAACATATGAAAAATGCTCAACATCACTGGGCATCAGGGAAATACAAATCAAAACCACAGTGAGATACCACCTCATACCCACCAGAATGGCTAAAATGAACAAGTCAGGAAACAACAGAGGTTGGTGAGGATGCAGAGAAAGGGGAACCCTCTTGCACTATTGGTGGGAATGCAACCTGGTGCAGCCACTCTGGAAAGCAGAGTGGAGGTTCCTCAAAAAATTAAAAAAAAGAATAACCCAATAATCCAGCAATTGCACTTCTAGGTATTAACCAAAGGATATAAAAATAGTGATTTGTAGGGGCACATGAGTCCAGAGAATGAAGTGACACGAACAGCTCGAAGCTGCTCCCCATCTTGAGATGAAGGAAATGGCTCATTGAAGAGTGAGCCAGGGACCACCCCCATACTCATCTTGATTGAGCTGTCCTGATGAATTAGGCCCCCTTTCCTCAACGCCACATACCTGGAATTATGGAAGGAGGGTGCCTCTGCCCTCATGTCACTCAGCCTGACTAGACTCCATCTCTTTCCTCAAGTGCACAAAGAGAACCTAAATTTGCATATGTAGGCTGGGGATTCAGTCTGCGACATTATGCCTTTGTAACAAGAATGCTATTTTCAAGAAAATGACTGTTAGATTGCATATGTGCTGAGCTGTGGGTGTGTGTCTGACATTTTCACTTTCTAATGGAATGGCTTCAATGATGCATAATTTAAGCCTTCTAGGAATTCTGCTGTTACATGCAAACCAGGGAGTTGTCCTCTAAAAATTCATGTATTTGACCTAAATTCCTTGCGTCAGCAACAGGAAACATATTGCCCTTGAAGAAGTAGTGACACAGAGGAAATGGTCTGGGTTTTGCAAGGAGACAGTTGTGGGGTCACATCCTGATTCAGGTTCTTCAGAGATTTTTTAGTTTCCAAACTATTTTCTCATATGTAGTATTATAACTAAGCAGGTGTTATAACTGCTTCCAGGGGATATGATAATTAGGTGAGATGATGTAGATCAGGAATCTAGCATAGAGACTAGCACATAATAGGTGTACAATATATACTATAGCTACTATGGTATATGCCATATCATCATCATCAAATCAGTTCATTTTAACTATTTATTGAGTGACATGATGTATTATGTGGCAGGCAGTTGCTTCTCTAAAAGGTCACATAGACAAGAGACAAGAGGAAGGAAAGGTGGGTGCCTGGCTCCTTGGGACATGAGAGTGGGATGAAGACAAAGCAACCTCATGAAATCATTCTCTTGCGCTTGTTATTCCCTTCATATCTTCAGAAGTTTGACCATTGGTTGCCCCAGTCAAGGAATGTACACTTCCCTTCATTGTACATGAAGGGAAGGTCTCTCAGTCCCTCTCTCCATCCATGCCACTGTGAATGTCTTAGTCCAGACTTGGACCTTCTCTGCCCTGAACTTCTACATCTAAGAAGCATCAAGACTGGAAGCTGGGATGGAGATGAAACACACTAAACAAGGAAAAGGGGCCATGAGGAGGATGAGCGCCCCACTGAGCAGGGCTTTGAAATCCAAACAAAGAAATTTAGACTTTTTCCTGAAGGGAACTCGGAGTCATGAACAGATCTCACAGAGGGAAATAAGTGGTTTCTAAAAATGGAATTTAATGAAGGTTGCTTGTGAAGCATTACAATGATTTATCCGACATTGAACAAAATGATCATATTTACCAGACGAGACTGATTTAGGTGAGTCAAGCCAGGATTCAGTTCTCTCATCTTTATTCACCATGATCAATGAGTTCCTAAGTGGATCTTTCCCCCTGTACCAGCAGTGGTTGGGACACTACAGGCACAAATCCAAAGCCAGAGCTAGAGCAGTGAGTGAGACTGGGAGCCCTTGTGGCAACACGGACAGAGGGCTTCCTTTGAAATCAAGATTATGCCTTCAAGACCTATGAGCTGAGTGATCCTAATCAAGTCATTTAGTCTTGTTGGGATTCACTTTTATCACCTGTAAGTAAGAACATTTCTCATAGCTGGTGTGAAGATCAGATGTCATAATGACTACGGTGTTGTGTTTGCAGCAAAAGCTCAGTAACACGTGAGACTTGGTTCTTCTCCAGAGCACAGACTATGTAGTTTGTTAATATTTATCTCTGTATCACTGGTGTTTGGTGAAGGAGAATCAGCAACATCTGATTCTCCTTCCTTTCTAGGCATGTGGTAGAAATACATTTCCCAACCTCCTTGTGGTTCAATAAAACCTTGTTAATTCTGAGTTATAAGCAGAAATGGGTGTATGTCACTTCAGAGTTGAGCTCTTTCTCTCTGGCCCTGACATGGACAATGCTCAAGATGTAATACTGATCTACAGTCCTGAGTCACTGTGATGACCAGGGCCTTCTTCCAGGCCAGGATGTATTTATGGTAGCATGAAAAACTGACAGAGCTTTGTTGTTTCAAGCCACTGAGATTGGGGGTTGTTACTATAGCATGGCTTAGCCCCTCCTGGCTGATACAACACAGCGTGTAACATAATAGCAAATCAGAATGTCTTCTTTTTGAGTAAATATATATCAAAGGAATTGGAGATAAAAGAAGAACGGGAAGGGAAAAAGAAGGAATGAAAGGAAATGTCCAGATGAAGGACAACAAACACATGACAAATGTCACATGGCTCCCTCTTCAAACCCCCAGAACAGGCAACAAAAAAAGTGATCACGGTCCTTCCCTGCTGAGATTCTGTGTAGACTCAGACCCTCTCTCAGTGCTCTAGGCAGCTATGACCAGCCCTTTGCTATTGGCTAGAAAAAATAACAGGCCAGCTCCCTTCCCAGGTCTATGCTCACCAGCCTTGGGCGGGGTAAGTGGAAGGGTGGTTGGTAATCCAAAGGGCTTTTGTTTTCCAGGAAGCTGGAGAAGGAAGATAAAGCAGTCAGATTAGGGGCTAGGCTAAATATTTTAGGCTCTGCAGCTATACAGTCTCTGTTATGACTACTCAAGTCTGCCTTTGTCATGTAAGAGGAGCCATACACAATACATAAATAAATGAACATTGCTGTATTCCAATAAAACTTTGTTTACAAAAATAGGAGGCACTCTAGATTTGGCCTATGAGATGAACCTATCAAGACTGAAAATCCGAAACTTCTAAAGTGGTTTGGAATAAAGAGAGAGTTGAATTCGCAATGGCACTTTGGCCCAGGTAGCAGCTGGACAGAGTGAGAATAGATCATCAAAAAGAAGAGAGCAGACAAATCTGTGGGAGCAGAGAGAAGGGAGTGAAGATAGCCAATGAAAACGCAAAGACAGAGGTGCTCCAGACCCAGCCCCCAACCATATATCCCTTTCCAGACCCCTGACCCAGGCTCCCCTTCATAGTGTCTCTCTGTCCGTGTGGGTGCAGAATGCTTCTGGCGGATGCTGCCTTGTTTCTGCAGAAACAGATCTGGGTTTATGAAAATGCTCCACAGATGGGCCTTTTCATATCCCCCTCCACAGCTGCTCCCACTCTGCTCGTGTGTGCATGACTCACCGCCAGCCATGTCAATTACCAGGGCTGCCATTCTCCACCCCTTCATCTGCCAGGGCTCTTCCTCGCCAGGCCACCAACCACCACCACTGAGAGGTAACTGCTGTGTTGGAAGAAGACACGCTTCTGTAATTAGCTCAGGACTAGGGAACTGTGGTGATCTCTCCATGGGATAACCGCCATAAAGCACTGACCACATTCCTTAAAGCACTGACCATTTCCAAGAAGCATGGTAAGCTCTGTGGTGGAGCACAAGAGTTAGGGGATACTGCAAGTGCATATTTGGTAGGATATTCCTGCAAAAACATACACGTGAGAAGCCACTGCCTGCCCTATGGCTAGGCCATTGTTCTGTTGAGAAAATGTCAGGATTGAAAGGAAGATTCCAGTGAATTAATAAAGAGAAGATGCTCATAGCTTTCATTAGAATATAAGAGATTTATTTGCTTGATTTTTTTGTTTTTCTGCTGGGCACAATGGCATGAGATGACATTTGTCCAGAACCTATAACAGCTCTGTATCACTGTCACATATTTGAGAAGAAAATAACAAAGGGGACACTCAGAACAAAGCAACTAGTTTAATACTATAATGCTTTTGATATAACCACAACTTAGGAAGTCCTGGTCCTTCACAGCATGGACAGAGCTGAACCACCTGGTGCTAAGAATATTCCTTTTGACCTATGTAGAGACAATCCAGGTGACTTGAAATAAGTCTTTGCCCTGAGCCCCACCCTAACCTTGTGTTCTAGTATCTTTTCATATTAAAAAGGAGAAGTGAGGGGATCCCTGGGTGGCTCAGCGGTTTGGCGCCTGCCTTTGGCCCAGGGCGCGATCCTGGAGTCCCGGGATCGAGTCCCACATCAGGCTTCCAGCGTGGAGCCTGCTTTTCCCTCCTCCTGTGTCTCTGCCTCTCCATCTCTCTGTTTATCATAAATAAACAAACAAACAAACAAATAAATAAATCAATAAATCTTAAAAAAAAAAAAAAAAGAAGTGAGAGCAAAAAGGAGGGAATTCCTCTAAGGCAGAAAGGATTCTTCCCAAGACCCATGGTGGAAAATGAGTGGTCTGTACAATCCTAGGTTTCCCAAGGATTTGAACCACCCTAGACACATATAGTCTACTGCCATCTTTGCCCCCAGGTCCTGCACGGCCATATCCACTCCTCCACATTCAAACCTCTGAAATTACAGCTCAACTAAGATGAAAACCTACCATTGCCATCACCAGAGCCCATGGAGGCAGAGAACAGTCAGCCGGAGAAGCTCTCAAGGCTCTAGTCACTGACAACACAGTCCTGTTGAGGCCATGAACAACACCCCTCATCTTTCATGTTTCCATGTGCCCTGGACACTGCCTTGCCTTTGGAGAGAGTGAGAGAGAAGAATCTTGAGAGCCCTACCTGCACCTATAGCCACTAGAGTATCATAAAGGAGGAGGAAGAACTACTGCCAAGGACTATATTTTGCTCAAGAACCAGGAGACTCAGATTCTTGTCCTGCCACCACCACTCATGTTCTCTGTGGCTCACATCCCCTCTCTAGCGCTCAGTTCACCCTTCTGCAGCCCATCACAGTCCCAGTCCAAGACACATGTCCAATAAAATGTCCAAAGAAATGAATTATGGGAGTCTCACTGGTTAACATCTAGGACTCTGTTCAGCCCTCAAGTTCTAAGTTTCTACCTATGATTCTACCCTTTCAGATATACACTTGTCTTAGTTGTCTTTTCCAGATACAGACCCTGAGATAGGGACTCACTGGCAAGTGATTCATTAAGGAGTTCTCCCAGGAAGACCAGTAGGATAGGGAAGGAAGGTGACTGCAGCCCCAGGCTGACCAGGTAAGTGCAGCCCCAGCCTGATCCCTTGGGGATCTCTGGAGGCCATGTCATACCTCAGTGCTAGAGTGCTGGATGCTCACAGTCCTGGGACCATCAGTCACAAGATACAGGACCAGCTGGGAGGGATGTGTCAGCTCCCAGGCACTTCTAGCTCTTCAAGTTGCCAAAGCAACTCTAGCACAAGGGCAGCCCTCTGAAGAAGCTGGTAGGTGGCCGCCCTTGGAGGTCATACATAAGGAAGGTGACAGGTGGGCATTCCTATAAGGAATGACCTCAAAGGTGAAGAGTCATGAGATTTGGTTAGAAATACAAAAATTAGAAATGAACATACAGAAATTCTAGATTGAAATGAATAATTATTGAATACCTAATCAGCAGTGTATTAGGCACTGAGGATACAGTAGTGAGAACAAAAGGATCTTGTTTCTGTCCTCACAGAGTTTATAGTGAGAAGCAGGCAATAATTGAAAGCATGATCCAAATCCATGT
Source organism: Vulpes lagopus (assembly GCF_018345385.1). Classification (NCBI taxonomy): domain Eukaryota; kingdom Metazoa; phylum Chordata; class Mammalia; order Carnivora; family Canidae; genus Vulpes; species Vulpes lagopus. Next base: position 130,877,326 of record NC_054827.1, on the reverse strand, counting down.
AAAGTCACAATAGCAGTAAGTGCTGCAAGGAAGAGGAAAGCATGTGTTGGGAGAAAATGTAAGATGTGGGCTGGGGAAATGGGTGATGCACTGCCTTTTAGGGAACAGGTGTGTTAAGCAAGAACAGCTGCAATGGGAGGAGAAAGACCAACATTCCAGGCAGAGGGAACAGAGTGTGTAAACTATCACATGAAAGAATGAGCGAGGAAATGTCAGAGACAAAAATTCTGGTAATTGAATTGTTCAGGCAAAAAATGCATTCAAAGATAATATAAAGAGATGCATCTAGGGAAGATGGGGAGACTATTGGCTTAAGCACCTCTGTCCTAGGTAGGATACATTGTATATGTTATTTTATTTATCATATAAATAGCTTCATCTTTTTTAGAGAAAAGTGCAGTGGAAGCCAGACAGAGATTGAATAACTTGCCCAAAGTCACACTGATTCCTAGTAAAGCTAGAATGCTATTTCAGGTTTCCTATTTGCCAAAGGCCAAGCTCTTTCCACCACCCCAAACCAAAAGATCATTGCCAATAGGGGGCGTGCTAAGCTGAGGCTAAAAATAAGCTAATTTTTAAAATCACTTTATTGAGGCGTGATTGGTATGTAAAAAGCTGTACGTACTTAATGTATACAACTGGATGAGTATAGAAATAAGTACATACCTGTGATATCATCACCACCATCAAAGAGAAATATATCCACCACCTCCCAAAGTTGCTTCCTACTCATACTATTATGATGATGATGATGATGTGTGTTAACACTTAACATAGGATCTACTCTTTTAGCAAATTTTAAGTCTACAACACAGTATGCTTATCTTTAGGTGGTATACTATAGAGTGGATCACCAGAACTTATTTATCTTGAAGAGCTGAAATTGTGTACACTTTGGCCATCGCCTTCCCATTTCCCTTGGTCCAGTCCCTAGAATCACCATTCTACTCTCCGCTCCTAAGAGTTTGACTTTTAGAGTCCACACATAAGTGAGAACATGTGTATTTGATTTTCTGTGTTTGGCTTATTTCATTTAGCATTCGTCCACCCTTGTTGTCACTAATATCGGGATTTCTTCTTTTTAAAAAGCTGAATAATGCTCCTGCGTGCATGTGTGTGTGTGTGTGTGTGTGTGTGTGTGTGTGTGTGTATCACATTTCCTTTATCCATTCATCCATTAATGCAATTTAGGTTGTTTCCATATTTTGACTATTGTGAATAATGCTGCAAAGAATATGGGGGTGCAGGTATCTCTTCAAGATTCTAATTTCAATGATTTTGGATAAATACCTAGAAGTGAGATTACAGGATAATATGGTAGTTCTATTTTTTTAGGAATATTCATACTATTTTTCAAATTGGCCGCACCAATTTACATTCCCATCAACAGTGTACAAGGGTTCCCTTTTCTCCATACCCTCGCCAACAACTGACATCTATTTTATTTTTAAATAATAGGTATCCTGATAGGTGTGACATGATGTCTCATTGTGATTTTCATTTGCATTTCCCTAATGCTTAGTAACATTGAGCATTTTTTCATATACCTGTTGCAATCTGCATATTTTCTTTGGAGAAATATCTATTCAAGTCTTCTACCCATTTTTAAAATAGGATTTTTTTTTCCTATTTAGTTGTAGGAGGTCCATATGTATTTTGGATATTAACTCCTAATCAATTCTATGGTTTATAAATATCTTTTCCTATTTTGTAGGTTGCTTTTTCTGTTTCATTGATTTTTGTGTCTGTTTTTGTGTCAGCACCATATTGGGGTTTTGTTTTTGTTTTTATTTTGAGACAGAGGGAGAGAGAGAGCAAGGGATGGGAGGGGCAGGGAGAGAGGGAGAAAGAATCCTAAGCAGACTACATGCTAGGCATGGATGTAGGGATTGATCCCTTGAGCCTGAGATTATGACCTGAGCCAAAATCAAGAGTCAGAGAGTTAACCAATTGAGGCATCCAGGTGCCCCTACCACCATATTGTTTTGAATATTATAGTTTTGTAATAGTTTGAAATCAGGAAATATGATGCCTCCAGCTTTGTTCTTGCTCAAGATTTTTTTGACTATTCTCTAATAGTCTTTTGTGATTGCATATGAATTTTAGGATTATTTTTCTATTTCTGCAAAGAAACGACAAATACCCACCATTTGCTTCGACGTGGATGGAACTGGAGGGTATTATGCTGAGTGAAATAAGTCAATCAGAGAAGGACAAACATTATATGGTCTCATTCATTTGGGGAATATAAAAAATAGTGAAAGGGAATAAAGGGGAAAGGAGAAAAAGTAAGTGGGAAATATCAAAAAGGGAGACAGAACATGAAAGACTCCTAACTCTGGGAAACGAACTAGGGGTGGTGGAAGGGGAGGTGGGCGGGGGGTTGGGGTGACTGGGTGATGGGCACTGAGATGGGCACTTGATGGGATGAGTACTGGATGTTATTCTATATGTTGGCAAATTGAACACCAATAAAAAATAAATTTATAAAAAAAATTCCATTGAAATTTTGGTAGAGATTGCATTGAATTTGTAGGTCACATTGGGTGGTATGGACATTTTAACAGTATTAAGTCTCTGAATCCATGAACATGGGATATCTTTGCACCTATTCAGGTCTTCTTTAATTTCTTTCATCAATGTTTATAGTTTTCAGTGTACACATACTTCGCCTTCTTGGTTAAATTCATTCCCATGCATTCTTTTCTTTTTGATGCAATCATAAACATGATTATTTTCTTAATTTCCTTCTTTGGATAGTTTATAGCCATTGTATAGAAATGTATTTGATTTTGTATGTTGATTTTGTGTCCTATAATTTTTAAAATTCATTCTGACAGTTTTTGTGGAGTCTTTAGGGGTTTCTATGAATAGGATCATGTCATCTGCAAACAGAGATAACTTTACTTCTTCCTTTCTGATATGGATAATTTTTATTTCTTTTTCCTGACTAATTGTTCTATTTAGGATTTCCATTGTGTTGAATAAAGATGGTGAGAATGAACATGCTTGTCTTGGTCCTGATCTTAGTGAAAAAACTTTCAGTTTATGACCTTTGAGTATAATGTTAACTGTGAGCTTGTAATATTTGGCCTTTGTTGAAGTACATTCCTTCTACACTGAGCTTGTTGATTTTATATCAAGAAAGGATGCTGAATTTTGTCAAATGCTTTTTCTGCATCTATTGAGATAACTATGAATTTTATCCTTCATTCTGTTAGTGTAGAGTATCACATTTATAGATTTGTGGGCGTTAAACCATCCTTGCATCCCAGGGATAAATCCCACTTGATCATTGTGTATGATCTTTAAAATGTGCTGTTGGATTTGGTTTGCTGGTATTCTGTTGAAGATTTCTGTATATGTTCCTCAGGGATATTGGCTTGTCATTTTTCTTTTCTTGTAGTGTCTTTATCTGGCTCTGGTATCAGAGTAATGCTAGCCTTGTGAAAAGAGATTAGAAGTATGCCCTCCTCTTCATTTTTTGGAAGACTTTGTGAGGGATTGGCATAATTCTTCTTTAAATGTATGGTAGAGTTCACTAGTGAAGCTATACGCCCCTGGGATCTTCTTTGCTGGGACGTATTTGATGGCTGATTCCATCTCTTTACTTGTCATTGGTCTGTGAAGATTCTCTATTTCTTCATGATTCAGATTGGTAGTTTGCACGCTTTGAGAAAAGTATTCATTCCATCTAGGTTATCCAATCTGTTGAGGTAGAGTTGTTCCATAGGAGCCTCTTCTGGTTCTTTGTATTTTTTTTGTATCAGTTTTAATATCTCT